>NC_072737.1:7191277-7524573 GCF_026930045.1 Uloborus diversus
CACTGTATTTACATCTAACTTATGCGTGACGTATGTGTACATAATTTGTCTGATTGGAACACATCGTCTGCGAAAGTGCACTCCACCTGTATCCACCGTGCTCGGGTGTTTGCTCAGGTTGGGCGGAGGCACACGGTCTCGGTGTTTGGGGAGCGTGCTTATCAGTCAGAGCGATGGAGGGGGTGAAAGTGGATCGGCGCTGATCTCGACTATTTTTGTGTGTTCCAGGACAGACGGCCATGCCCCTCTTCAAGTCCAAGTCCCTCATCAGGCTGCAGGATGTGCCCAACAGGTAGGTGCTATTGTTATTTTTTGAGCAATCAGGATTGCTTATTGCTTTTATTTGACTGTTTTTTTTTGGCGTGCTCTATCATTTTATTTTCCCACCGCCAACCTCTGCAGCATCACCGTCGACCGGCTCCTCACGATGCTGCTCCTCTGGCGAAAACTGTCTCCAGGTTTCGTCAATATCCTACACTTACACGCATACATACACGCACCTACACACATTTACATATATACACCTACACACACATACATACACCTACACACATTCATACACCTACACACATACACAAACACATACACACACTCACATACACACAACTACCCACACACTCATGCCTGCACACAGACACAAACACACATGCCTACACACACATACACTTAACCCCACACACACATACACACAACTACCCACACACTCATGCCTGCACACAGACACAAACACACATGCCTACACACACATACACATAACCCCACACACACATACACACAACTACCCACACACTCATGCCTGCACACAGACACAAACACACATGCCTACACACACACACATACCCCACACACACAAACACACACGCTTACATATTCACACACACTCGTGATTGCGAAAAACATATAATTTGAATTCAAAATGACAAAATTCAAATTAATTTTCTTTTTTAAATCTTCATTGTCCTATGCATTTGCACGGTTGTGACATTTTTACGTATATTTTTGCACTTTATTCACGGAATTTTGGCTTTTATTTTCTACATCATCGCCTCAGAGTTTCAGTAAAGCATCTAATCCCAGGAATAACAGCAAAATATCCAACTGTTGCTTTGAGACGATAATACAGTCGACTCGCGTTACAACGCGATTCGACCTCAGCGAAATGACTATAACGCGAGTAACGAATTTTGGAGTTTACGCAAATTCCTCGCCCACAACACGAAAATTTTTCGCAGAATAATTTCGGTAGAGAGCAGATCAATTCTTTCAACTTCTGACGAGTTGATTGATGTGCATCAGGGCAGATAGTAGACTCAAGTAAAGTTTTCGGAAGCTATGAGGAAGCTCAGATTCCTGTTGTAACGGATTCGGTGCGGCTTCCAACTTTCTCGAAAGGATGACACAGTTCTTGATTAAAAATACAGGAAATTTATTTACACTATGTACAGGAAAGAGCGTCAACAACTGCTAAATTAATCATCAGCAATTAAACCAATATCACTCAACACCGTAAACTCAACGGTTACACTCGTATTTACTTCCAAATACGAAAACAACACAGCGAAATGCCTCGCTATAAACAGAGCAAATACACACTCTCAGTTCGAAATCCTCAATCGAAACTCAACTGTTTATCACGTGGGACGCCTTTATAAACATCGAAAGAAATCTCTCAAATATTCCACAACATTCTTTCGGCTTCCCGAAATGCGTAGACCGTTATCAAATTTTATCAATGAAAAGAAAAGGAAATAGGGGGTCGTATACTTTAGCGGAATGAAAATGGGTTGTATATTCATTACGGGAAACTATTTACAGGTTACGTTACTACAATAATTACTATTTACAGGATTTGTAACACTGTAAAAACTCTTCAAACATGCTTAAAAAAATCATTAAAAAAAGCTATTTTAAAAGGTTTTTTTTAAATAATTCATTAGTTTTAGAATGTGTTGTCAGCCCAAAATTTTCGGAAACAGCAACCCAAAATTTTCGGAATTGTCGGATTACAAATACCCCAAGATGTGCATGAGGCATGCGCTGCCAAGAGAAGACTGATAACAATCTGATCGTACATCATAAATGATCATCGTCTTCATTTTTTAATTGACGAGAATAAATACAATTACTGTATCTACTGCGCAGTGCTGAATTTTATTATAACTACAAACTGTATTTACGGTACTATTTTATGTTATGTCTCCCTCTCTCCCGTTGATCAATGATTTTGTGCTTCGTAACAGTATTTTATACTGAGTTATACTGCTTTTTTAAAATAAAAATTCAGTTCTTTATGTAAGAAATGGTAATATATAGTTAAAAATTTATTCAAATCAGTTTGAAGGCTGTTTATGAATGTCTAAAATAATGAAGTATGTTCATAAAACAATTTGTATACCAACCCTTTTCCACAACGCGAAATTTCGACTTACACGAGGGGTCTTGGAACGCATCCTTCGCGTAAGTCGAGACTCGACTGTATAATTGAATGCCGGGAACCTGTCGGGGAAAAATACAGCTGAGAGAAGTAATCAAAAATCGCTAAAATACATCCAACAGTTACATAGATCTTCTGACCCATCCAAATTTTGCATATTTAAAGGACTTAGTTCATTTTTTAGTGGAGTTTCTTAATATAACTAATATAATTATTAGTTTTACTTAAAGGAGTGCTTTATTTAAAAGCAAAACATCAAATTTGAAATTTCAACAACATTGTTTCGAAGTGCTTTATTCTTTTGACCACTATGAGGAAAATTTTTGAAAAAGCCATGGAACCTATAACGGAAAAGTGCCACCCTTATCCGGGATTTTGTAAGCTTTCGTGGTTTATTCAAAAACTAGTGATACCCGCACGGCTTTGCCCGTAATAGAAAAATCAAAAGGTTTTTTGGTTCGCTTGTATATTTACAAATAATGTATGGTGAATTTTCTCGCCAATTGGCTTGTACCGACGTTACAGTTCCACGTTATGATAATTTCGTATCTCGCCAATTGGCTTGTGCCCATGTTACGGTTCCACGTTATGATGATTTCGTAATTTATGATAGTTTTTTCTTAAAATTGGAATAAAAAAAGAACCACATGGAATTTTTGAAAAATCGCTTCGAGGTGCACACCCCCATGCTACATACTAACTGTGTGCCAAAGTTCATGAAAATCGGCCGAACGGTTTAGGCGCTATGCGCGTCACAGACATCCTACAGACATCCTACAGACATCCAGACATCCTCCGGACAGAGAGACTTTCTGCTTTATTATAAGTAAAGATAAAGAATACAATTTTTTCCTGCTGAAATTTATCCATTCACCTTGATACAATAAAATTTGTGAAATCGTTACTTCGAAAAGATGTGTGACACAATACATTAAGCATTTGGGTTTTTAAAGTGTTTTAAATAGTTTATTGTCTCTATACCGTTTCCACTTCTTCCTTTTTTCCCTTTCCTCACTGAAAATGTTCCGTTTTCTAAAGAGGGCGAATGTCGAAGATGAATGCTTACACATAACGAAAAAGAAGACATAAAGAGAAATATTTTCTTTTTCGTGCTCGCTTTTACACGTTTTTAGACGTCCGTGTGTTTACACGCGCTTAGATTTTTTTTGAATATTGGACATGTTAAAAAGTTCTTGAACTTTTATAAAAAGTTGGCGGTAATATTAATCTTTGAAAATAAATTGATTACTAAGCAAGTGCATACAGCAAAATTGCAAAAACTTGTTGATTTTACTTGAACTTGAAAAATTCAAGAAAAATTGACTGAAGTCAAAACCGATAGAAAACCGAAGGATTGACTGAAGGCAAAACCGACTGGACACAAAATAATTCACTAAAGGCAAAACCGATAGAAACGGATTAAAAAAAAAAAAAAAAAAAAGTAATTGATGTGTGGTTCTCCAAACTGCGATTACAAAGAGAAAAAAAAAAAAGAGAATAAAATCAACAGTGGTATGTTTGAACCAGGAGACTCATTAAGTATCAAGTTAAGTGCACTGACCTCCCCAAATATATGAACGATGCATGTGATCGATATTTTATTTGATGTGTTTGAAATTTTCTTTTTCGCGCTATGAAGACGAAATTTCAACATTGGACGAAAGTAATGTGCAAAGGCAAGAACCCTCGTAAATTGGCGACTAACCAGATTTCACCCTGGAAAAGAGATGCCAAATCCTATGTCTGTTTGATGATATTGGTGGCATCCTATTAGAGAATTGCACGTTCTAGTCCAGATATTTACCGATAATGTCTGTCAAACTCTTTCCGGCATCGGTTTGCAATTTACTGATAATCTCTAAACCTCGTTTCTGCATCGGTTTGCAATTTACTGAGAATTTTCGTAAAACTCTTTTCTGCATCGGTTTTCAATCAACTTGATAACTTCTGCAAAACTCTTTGAATACCTTCTGCTTCGGTTCGCAATTTACTGATAATCTCTGTATGACTTCTTTTCTACATCGTTTTGCAATTTACTGATACATTCTGCAAAAGTTTTTCCTCTCTTGGTTTGCAGTATGGCAGCAATCTCTCTCCAGAGGCATTTTACTTTTTAAAATTTATTGGTGCCTAATTTAATAAACAATTAATGGGCTAATTGTAATTAAATTGCAAAGTATTTGCATTTTTCTATTTAAAGACAATACTTCATTTTATTATTCTTTGAAGATTTTAAAAAATATTCGTTGAAAGTTTAATATTCTTGTACTGGCAGCACATGAAACAGATTGCTCTATTTTCTCTTTGAACCGACAGTTTTATAGTATGGCTCTGTTAAATTGAGCTACGACCTTGGCAATGTTTACCTCTTTTTAGGGTAATAGGGCGGGGTAATTGGCGCTGAAGTGAGCTGAGTTGCTTTCGCATTAGTTTTACAAAAGTATTCCAACTCAAAACTGTAGCAGCTATTTTTCTTATTCACTGAATTCTCCAAAAGGAGATAAATGTTGTTAAAGTCATACTCAAGTACTAGAGTCACACTGTACACTGTACTCTTCAACGATCAGATTTGTTGTAAGTATAGTGAAGTTCTTGATAATTGAGAAACTGGCGATCTTATTTCATTGGCGTTAAATTTTTGGCACCAATGGCTGCGCGACAAATAGTTTTTCTTCGAATACGCAAACAAAGAATAAATAAAGAAATATTTGCATAGGGTCACCATAAAAAAAAACAGGATTGCCAAAATAAAATTACTCAAGCAAGAATTTGACGACCGCGTCAATTCCCTAATTATAGAAAATATCCCGCAAGCACAAATAAAGTTAATATCAAAATTTCGCTAAAATAGTATTTTTAAAAGTATAACAGCTCACACACGTACATGAGTGCACGTGTCCAATAGTTTAGTTGAGTCATTCTACTATTAAGTTAAGCACAAAAGAATGATCTGCTCTCAGTCTCATAAATCTTCAGATTTTAAACATGGATGACAAAACCGTCACTTTTTTAAGCAAAAAGCTTAAAACTGTTGGAATAATTTTAGCTTAACTACGTTGGATAGATATCATTTAAATTTACTAGTCTTCCCTCCCCTCCCTTCCCCACCTGTGATGATTTATTTGTAAGAACAAGGTCGGCTCCATTGCTCTTGCCAGTGTATACTGATTCGTTGTGTTTAGTTAGAGGTTGAGGTTTATAGACATCGTGAATTTCTTCTTTAATGACGCAGAGATTTGTTAATTAGAAACACTGAGGTAAGCATTAAGGGGGTCCGGGACACATTTTGAAAACTTTTTTATTATGTACTTTAGAGTTTTGAAATTTTTTGAACTGATTCATCATTTATTTAATAAGCAAAATCATAACATAAATATGAAAAAAAATAATTTTTTTATTTAAATTTAATTAGTTTTTTTCAAAAAAATGGGGTTGCTTTAAATTGCTATAACTCAAAATATTGTTGGTCAATTTTCAATTTTTTTTCAAAAAAGTATGCACAAATATCTAAGCTTTAATTTTTATTCGGCGATTTTAAAAATATTAATTCAATAAAAAATAAAAAATATTTGAAGAAAAATTTCGAAAAATTCGAAGATACTTTTTTTTAAAAAAATCATAATTTTTGAAGTAAACGCTTTTTTCAAATTCGCCGAATAAAAATTAAAGTAAATTGCTTGAAAAAGATATGCTCCAAGTTTCATTACTTTATCTCTATTGGTTCCTGACTTATAAGAGTTTGAATGCAAGAAATCGGGAAAAATTGCATCATGGAGAAAAACTCGTTTAAAGTTTTAAAGTTATGTACACATTCGTTAGGTGCAGGCAACAAAAATAACTATAACTTTCGTTCTATTTAAGGTAGAAACAAGATTCAAACGTCCTCTTAAGCAGAAAAAAACAGAGCAATTTTTCAAATTATAAAAAAAAATTGCAAAATTTGAGGATTTTTGTGTCCCGGACCCCCTTAAGGAGTTACAGTACCTTAAAAATGATCAAACGATCCAAAAAAAATGTTATTGTTCTTACTTCAAAACTAAAAATTATGCCGAACGCAGGGAAAAAGTTTCATTCGTTTAGTTAAAATATTTAAAAAAGTTCTGAGTGGTTTTAGGTCATGCTCACTATGTGCTCTTATGCAAAAGAAAAACTTTAAATTGCTTTTTCTCGATGATCGTTTTTTTTTTTTTTTTTTTGTGTGTGTGTGTGTGTGTGTGTGTGTGTGTGTGTGTGTGTGTGTGTGTGTGTGTGTGTGTGTGTGTGTGTTTTTCATGTTACTAGAATCCTTAGGGATTTTTTTTTCTATTAAAGATGCAGATTTAAAGTAATATTTTTTTTTGCACAGTTTTTTAAACAAAACTGTGCATTGTGTAAGCATTTAATAAATAACTCAAATTTTTAGAGCATGTTATACGTACCTTTAAAAACAATTTTAAAAAAACTATGTTTTACATAGTTAAAATCACAGAGCATTATCTAATACATACTAGCAAATGAATGCACAGATTTTTAGAGATGATTATTGTGATCGCTTGGCAAAAAAACTTTTTTTAATAAGTGCAAAAACAAAAAAGCCTTAGAGATTTTTAAAAAATGAAATTTTCCTAATTTTTTTGAATTTTTAAAGAATGTGGGCAATATTTTAAAATTTTGAAAATAAATTACTGGTTGCGAAGTAAGTATTCATGTTAGGGTTTGAAAGAAAAACAAAATGTACGTAAATTTTTAAAAAATGTTGTGAAGATACTGTGACCTCTTAAACTAATTGTACTAACCATTTTCATTTCCAGTAACTTCAAACACTCCTTAAAGTTAGGCGTCCGCCATCAAGCTAACAAGCCAGAGCCAATTCTCAAAACCATTTTTTTTCCCTTTGTCAACACAGCTCTAGCAAACACATCATCTATTTCGAAGACGCACTCTACTAGCATCAGTTAATTGGCTGTAAGAGTGATCTTCAAGTTTTGTTGAGTTGCGGAAACACTTAGAACTATGTGGTAATTTCTGTTTTGACGATGGAGAATCAAAATCTACTTTGACATAACTTCTTAAAGTGCCCTTAAAAAGCGGAGTAAAATTGGAGTTTTGGGCAAACACTAGTATGCACTTCAAATTACCGAGTTCATTTTCCCCTCCTGGATAGGTATTTGCAAGGTTGCTCTGGCGAGTTATACAGATGATTAAAAATGATATCAAATATAAATGCTCTCCTAGCGTTAAAAACTGTAATAAATATAAGTGTTAAAAATTGTATGCTCTTGTTAAAATCGGCAACAGTTATTTTATTAAACTTCAAAAGAGATTTTAAAATTACGTAACTCAATGTTTAGAAGTTTTATTCACGCATCATACTTTTTAAAGGAGAGCATAGTTTCTAAGAGCAAATAGCTTCATCCTTTTTTCTTACGATTCTTTTAAAACTTAACATTTTTTAATCACACAATCTTTAAAATTAAAAATGCAGTTTTTTAATTAATAAAAGAGTTACAAACACAGTTTAGATTGCAAAAAAAAAAAGTCAATTGAATTAATATAAACGCAGCTTGGTGATTCTCCTTAAACTTGGCAGTTTCTAATCACAAAATCTCTAAAATTAAAAAAGCTGTTTTTTGAATTATTAAAATCATTATAAACACAATTTAGATTTTGAAAAAAAAAATAAAATAAATTATAAAAATGCAGATCGGTGATTCTCCTAAGACTTGAAAGTTTCTATCGTAAATTCTTTAAAATTAAAAATTCTGTTTTTTTTTTTTTTTTTTTTAACATTTATACTGAGTTTTATGGAGGAGCTCTAACTTTAACCACATTATATTTTACGCTGTCCTGGTGTAAAAATGCCATTAAAGTGACGTATTTGTGTATCAGGATAAGAAACATTTTACTGACACAGAGCCTGTTACTAAGATCCAAAATTATATTTAAGGATTAAATTTTTTTTTTCTTTTTTTTAAAAAACTCTTTTCTCTCTATTAAATTAACATAACGGGTGTTAATTAACCCAAGCATGCCTTCAATTGGCCAGCTATCGCTGGTGCAATACATAATCTGACCAACACCAAATACTCGTACAGTTACAAAACTCTAACAAATAACCTTCAAAATAATCACAACACCATTAATGCCTACATGGAAACCAAAAAAAATGCTTTCTTGAAAGACCAATCATCTATATATATAAAAATAAATGTTTGTCTGTATGTCATCCATGAACTCAAAAACTACCCGGCAGATTTGGCTGAAACTTTCACCGTTTGTTATTTTCGGTACTGGGAATGTTTATAGACCAGTTCGAAAAAAATCCGATCGATAGTTCCTTTTTTATTTCAATTTAAGTCACAATCCAATGGATAAATACGAATAAAAATATCGGCTGCAGAAATTAATACGCGTGAAAGATCTCATTGATAAGAAGTTAGCTGTTGCCATTTTTCTTGAGTTTGAACAAATAAATTCTTTCTTTATTGTTTTATGGCTTTTCATGCAACGGGGGAATTTAAAACTTTTTCTATTTGATATTTTTAGCGACTGATTGATCTTGCAAACTGCGTGAGTACAAAATTTGAGTAGAGTCACGGCTTCACTTGACACCTGGACCGATTATTATGAAAATTGCTATATATATGTATTTTTCCACGAAGAAGGTGCATAATATGCTCAGTGAAGCCACTCGCCACCAGGTGGCACTGCAGAGTAGCAACTTCTGCCCCGTTCAACCGATTGTCATGAAAATCAGTATAATGATGTATTTTTTTGTTGGCGTAGCAACGCGCGTCGGGTACAGCTAGTCTTCTATATAATACGCAGAGCTGTTGTTGACAGGGGGAAGACGTCTCCCAAAATATTTGCCTTTTTTTCTGTAAAAACAACGTAAATGTAATGTGATTGGTTTCAAACCACCTTTTCTTTTGGGAGTAAAAAAAAAAAACGAGCTGATGTGTGTATCACATGACTTCCTTTTACGCCAATTTGATGATAATAGTAGGGCCTTGGAGTAAGTAAAGAAACACTTTAAATATTTTTACCCCAAGTTTGTCACGAACTGAAGCAAAAAAATAAAACGTTTTATACAGATTAATTTTCCCAGTATTGGACATTTAAATGTGATTCAATGATTAACTCTCTAAATATCGCCAATAGTGGCCAAAATGAAACCAAATTTTAAAAAAAACGCTCAATTTGTCGCCAATTGGCGAAAAAACTTGGCGATCAAAAGCTTGGCGATATATCGCCAAGTGTTTGCCAAACTATAGCACCACTTGAGCTTGCATTGATAATAAGAATGATTTCCCCCAAAAAGGTGTAAAAGACCCCCTTAGAAACTTCCGAATGCAACCAAAAGGAGAAATGCACAACTAGACCCCACTAGGAGTCTACGTACCAAATTTCAACTTTCTAGGGCATACCGTTTTTGAGTACATACGGACGTCATGAGAAAATTCGTTGTAAATAATTCGGGGATCGTCAAAATGAATATTTCGGGTGTCTATACGTTCTTAGGCACATATCCTTGTGTGGTCGGGTTGAAAAAAGAACTCAACATTCGTTCGGGCCCGAGCAAAATGGAAATTAAGGCCTATTTTGGGATGAAAACTTTTTCCCGAATACAATACTTCTTTTACTTCGTAAAAGGAAGTAATAATCCTTAATATGAGTTACCTCAAATATTTTTCACCATCACCTGTACTGCAAATATAAGTATTGTTACAAATCCTGTAAATAGTAATTATTGTAGTAACGTAACCTGTAAATTGTTTCCCGTAATGAATATACAACCCCTTTTCATATGGCTAAAGTATACGACCCCCCTATTTCCTTTTTTGTTCATTGATAAAATTTGATAACGGTCTACTATTTTCCAGAAGCGTGTGGAATATTTGAGAGATTTCTTTTCGGTGTGTATATAAACCGTTACGCGGGATAAAGAGTTTAGTTTCGATTGAGATTTCGAACGGAGAGCGTATTTGCTCTGTTTATTGCTAGGCATTTCGCTGTGTTGTTTTCGTATTTGGAAGTAAATACGTGTGTAAACGTTGAGATTACGGTGTTGTGTGATAATTGCTTAATTGCTGATGATTATTTTAGCAGTTGTTAACGATTTCTCCTGTACATAGTGTAAATAAAGCTCCTGTGTTTTTATCAAGAACTGTGTCTTCATTTCAAGAAAGTGGAAGTCGCGCCGGAATCCGTTACGGTATATGACGTATATTATTGAACACATTGAGAGCATAAAGTACTCCATTTTCTGAGGTGTTCCCCTCTCCATAGATATGTCGCAATAGAAGCAAAATGCTACAAAGAAATGTCTTTTCCAAAATATCGAGATGTTCGTCGATTCAATTGTCAAAAGGGGCGACGTGCGGCCTCAAGCGATCGTTCAAAAGCAGATGGAGGTTGGGTTTCGACAGATAGCCTCTTTATACGCTGTAAAAAAAAATGAAATCGGATTGTGAAAAATGTTTCTGTTATGGTCAGGAAAAAAGCTGAAGAGGCGACGGGAAGAAGTAGAAAAACATTATTTTTAGGTACGATGTTTTTTTTTTTTATTCATATGAACAGTGGCTTTATTATTCCCACGAACTCGGCTATATTTTTTATGAGTTAGATCTCTGTGTTTTCTAGAAAAAAAAGGGGGGTTTAAAAGCGGACTCAGAGCCATTTCCTGTTTGTGAGAAAAAGTTTTAAATGATCTGTTGTAGAAGAAAGAAACTCGTTTGTAATTCTTGACTGCAACTGATATTTTTTTTTAAATTAATACAGAAAGCACCTCCAACAAATGATCAAATAATGCAGTGAGAAGCAAAGGGATGTAAGTACCAAATTTAAAATTAGAGATAACCTGTACATATGGTAGGTGACCCCCCCCCCCTCCCGTTCCCACAAAAAGAAGCCTGTGAGAAATACTCATACATATAATAGCCAATGATCGAGTAACGATCCTGACGTCATCAACAATGAAACTCGCGCCGCTTTATTGTGACAAAGGCTGAACTTGATCCGGTCACTTGTTTTACTGGTAAGATTCATTTCAGGGGAATGAAGAAACGAATCAATGGTTACCAATAAACGCTATCTACTAGAGTTTAGGGTTCATCCACTGGAGTTAGGGTTACCATTTCAAGTATCAAAATATCACCAAACAGACAATAGGGAAGTTTCCGATTTTTCAATTTTATTTTTATATGATAGAGTAACATGTATGAACATCATGGGTGAAAAAAATGTTGCGATACGATAAGTAGTTTTTTTTTAAATTAATTTTTAAAGTTCAAGCGCTTGTGACGTCAAATGGCATAAGAAGTGACGTCATGCACTCTTCCGATAGGGGAGAAGCCGAAGGTCACGCATTCGACTTCGAAGACGAAAAAAGGCTTATCTCCTCGCATTTAACTCCTCGCGTTTCTGGAACATTAAACCTCTCATCCTCTCGGAAATAGTCGAATATCCTCATTGATGTTGAATGAGGAAGATTATTTAGATTGTGCTTTAACGAATCCGGTCTCCATAGTGTGTTCAAAAGGATTATTGAATTTCTAAAAAATAAAAATATCAGCGCGCTCAAAATGTCCCTAGCGAAAACAAGGGATCTTCGGCGGAAGGCTGCCCGTTAGTGCCCTGTGACGTAGGCTCGTGACGTTTCAGAAGAGCGCACTTTTGCGCGTGGATTTTTAAAAATTCATTAAAAATCAACCACGGTGTTTTAAAATTCGGTGATGGTGAATTTTTTAGTTTTGAGGGTCAATTAACAATATGCAATAGCCAAAATATGAACATTTAATAGGTTGCAACTTCCCTATTGCTTCCTTCAAATGTAGCAATTTCACCCGTCACATCTTGACGGGCGATTTTCTAGTTACATATATAAAGAGAGAGAGGGATGAAATATAAGCTAAATGTAAATTTGATACAGTTATTAAGTATTACAGTATGTAGTTAAGAAAATAATTTCATATTTTTAAATATAAAGGACACTAATTTCGTTCAAAAACGAGCTGACGTGTGCATCACATGACTTCCTTTTACTCCAATTTAATGTCATTTTCCCATTACTGGCAGTTTCAATGTGATTCAATGGTTTACTCTCTAAATATCACCAACGGTGGCCAAATTGAAACCAGATTTAAAAATAAAAAAAATAAAAAAAAAATCGCCAAATTTGTCGCCAAGTTGGCGACCAAAGGACTGGCGATATATCGCCAAGTGTCCGCCAAATTATAATACCACTTGAGTTTACATCGAAATTAACAATGATTTACCCCCAAAAAGGGGCAAAAGACCCCCTTTGGAGCATCCGAATGCAACCAAACAGGAAGGTGCACAACTAGACCCCACTAGGAGTCTACGTACCAAATTTCAACTTTCTAGGACATTCCGTTCTTGAGTTATGCGACATACATACACACATACATACGTACATACAGACGTCACGAGAAAAATCGTTGTAATTAACTAGGGGACCGTCGAAATGGGTATTTCGGGTGTCTGTACGTTCCTAGGCTCATATCCACGTGTGGTCGGGTTGAAAAAAAAAACTCAACATTCATTTGGGGGTGAGCAAAATGGAAATTAAGGTCGATTTTTTGTGAAAATTTTTTGGCGAATACAATACTTCCTTTTTTGTAAAAGGAAGTAAAAATATGTGTACCAAATCGAAGGATTTTGTTTTAAAAAGCGCTGTTTTGTGCCCTACCTGAGCTGAATCTTAACCCGACTAAAATTACCCTCAGTGAACCACTAAATCTATTTAAAAAAATAATCGACTTTGTTTTGAAACACTACAACGAAGATTCAATCAGATATTTTCCTTGACAACGATTTGTTGAGTTTAATTCATGATAACTAGAAAATTATCACACATTGTGTCTGCAAATTCACCACATTACACAATACACATATTTCCCATCCAGATAACAGAATTGAAACTGTTATGGAGAATAATACAATGTGACGACCAATCGTAACGATTACTCTTTATTGCCACATGAAACCATTCTCCCAAACATTCCGATTCCGATTCAGATTCCGAGTCACAACTGACTACAACTGTATTTATGTCGAGGACTGCATACTAAGTGCCTTGCCTCCATTATTTTTTATACCGATAGATGGCAGCACCATCACCGGATCGAACAGTTAATGAGAATTTAGAACTAGGCCAGGAGCTAATAGCTACCTGGTGCTAGCACCCCCAGAGGTATCGTTTCACTTGGAGGACATTGAGACCACGAGCATGTTTAACGTCGCCCAGTCCCCTTTAATGACGACGGTGGATCTTCGACCGTCGAGGTTCGAACTCAGGACCCTCCGGCCCCGAATCCGACACTCTACCGATCGGGCTACCACGCAGGGCTGTGGAGTCGGAGTCGGAGTCGAAGAGTCGGAGTCGGACTGATTTTTAGGTAAAGGAGTCGGAGTCGGAGTTGTTGGAAAACATGCCGACTCCGACTCCGGGCTTCTTTTTTTCTTTCCCTTTCGCTGACTCTCCTTGCATTTTTTAAAAACTGACTTCCAATTGGTTCGATTACATGTATGAAAAGATACTAATGAGAAAATAACTGCCATTATGGCAATCAGCTAGCTTGAGTGCTTACAGAACTTTCTGTAGCCGTCCCCTAGTTTGCTTACTTTTTAACTTAACTAATAGCAACTGTCAGCAAACGGTTTTGTTGCCTAACATTTTCAAGTAATCACTTACAAATAAAAATAGAAATATAGTGTTTTGTTCGATCTCAGTTGTAAAATAGTAAAAGAAACGTAACAAATTAGTAAGTTGAGGCCCGTAGCTAATGTTGAAACGTTTAAGGGTGAACGGCAAATTCAAAAAAGTTCTGGCGCGAAAGCACGAATCCAAAAGATCCGACGAAATAATCTAATGGTTTTTTCTTTATTAAGACTATTTCTAAGCTTGGTTCTCACTAAAAAGTATGGAACAAAATAAGTGTAAATGATTTCTTGATTACAACACTCAATAATTGCAGTTAATCTTAAAATCTTCATATTAAGGTTAACTCTAAAGCAGCAAATAAAATTTAAATTAAAAATTTTGCGAATGAGAAACATAGGTATAGTAAAAGCTATTCGTACAAATTTGTATACCGCCTCATTTTGTGTAAAATTAGCTCCTGATGTATATGCGCCCTATTTTCGTTGCAATTTTATTGATGAAATATAATTTAAAATATATTCGCGAAAATTTTCAGAATTAAAGTATTTATATTTTTTTTATAAACTCTGAAATTAACTTTGGTTACCATCTATCAGATGGGTGTCACCCTAGGCAAAAAACCCCCTCTCAAGAACTTGGATTTAGAAAAAAAGGTTTTTGTTTTCCCTTCAAAAATTAAAAGCACACGATTTGATCAATGTCTATTTGTTAAACATTAAAGGGGAGCAAATTACAGATAATCCTTTTCAAATTTTTTAAAAGGGATTTTTAAGTCATCTCACTTTTTAACTCGTAACTATTGGAAAATTTGATTTTTAAATTGAATTTCTGACGTTGTATGCGTCTTGGGTTTACAATAAAAAACAAAATGCGAAATTTTCATAAAAAGGAATTAATACTTCAATCTCTGTTTAGAGGTTTTCCCCCTTCCCCTGAAGGGAGAGAGGGAGTTGAAAAAATACAATTTTAAAAAAATCCGGAGTCGGAGTCGGAGTTGGAGTCGGAGTCGGGCGTTTCAAAATCCGGGAGTCGGAGTCGGGGTCGGAGTCGGCCATTTTCCTTCCGACTCCGCAGCCCTGCTACCACGGCCCCTCCCAAACCTTCAAAGTTCCGTCGTAATAGTTTGCAAGAATGAGTTGAGTTGTATGCCGCATTCTTATATAGTTGTTCAGATTTCTGGCTCGATCGGCTTTGCCCGTAGGAAGTATTTTTAAAAGCGATGGAAACATTGGAAGGGTACCCTCCCTAAAGCTGTATTATAGAAGCTCGCGATGTTGGATGTGTTTCCTCCAGCTTTGTCAATATATCGATTGTTTCTCCGAATCGATTATTCCGGAGTTGATATGTCTCAAATAAGATTCTTGGAAATGTTATTTTCTCGTTGAAATATTTATGATCTCGATGCTGGGTTATAACTAAACTTTTATTTCGGAGAGTTTTCTCTGAAATACTTCTTTAACAATGGGTACGTTACAACTTGGAACTCGAATCATTTTAAAAAGTATTACAGTGGAATACATTTTTGGTTGTTAACTCGTATTTTCGCTAATTTAATTATTTGTTGAAATAATAATTTTATTATTTTGATTCACTTCATATCACCTGACATCGATTTGTTACCAATTCTGTAAATAGTAATTGAGTCAGAGTCGGAGTCGGACTGATTCTGGGGCAAAGGAGTCGGAGTCGTTAGAAAACATGCCGACTCCGACTCCGGTTTTTTTTTCTTTCATTTTCACTGACTCTCCTTGCATTTTTTAAAAACTACCAATTGGTTCGATTACATGTATAAAAAGCTACTAATGAGAAAATAACTGCGATTATGGCAATCAGCTAGCTTGAGTGCTTACCGAACTTTCTGTAGCCGTCCCCTAGTTTGCTTGCTTTTTAACTTAACAAATAGCAACTGTCAGCAAACGGTTTTGTTGCCTAACATTTTCGAGTAATCACTTTCAAATAAAAGTAGAAATATAGTGTTTTGTTTAATCTCAGTTATAAAATAGTTCAAGAAAAGTAACAATTTAGTAAGTCGAGGCCCGTAGCTCAGATGGAAACTTTTGAGAGTGTTCGGCAAATTCAAATAAGTTCTGGCGTGAAAGCACGAATCTAAAAGATCCGGTGAAATAATCTAGTGTTTTTTTTTTAAATTATTATTAAGACTATTTCTATATGCTTAATTCTCCCTAAAAAGTATGGAACAAAATAAGTGTAAGTGATTTCTTGGTTACAACACTCAAAAATTGCAGTTAATCTTAAAATCTTCATATTAAAGTTAATTCTAAAGCAGACTATAAAATTTAAATTAAAAATTTAGCGAAGAAAAAATATAGGTATAGTAAAAGCTATTCGTACAAATTTGTATACCGCCGCATTTTGTGTAAAATTTGCTTCTGACGTATATGTGATTTAGTTTCGTTGAAATTTTATTAGTGAAATATAATTTAAAATATGTTCTGGAAAATTTTCAGAATTAAAGTATTTATATTTTTTACAAACTCTGAAATTAACTTTGGGTTTCACCTACCAGATGGGTGTCACCCAGGGCAAACCACCCCCTCTCAAGAACCTTGACTTAGAAAAAAAGCTTTTTTTCTTTCAAGTTGCAACGTTCAAAAATTAAAAGCATACGATTTTATCAATATGTATTTGTTAAACATTAAAAGGGGGCAAATTACAAGTAATCCTTTTAAATTATTGGAAAAAAAAATGGTATTTTTAAGTCATCTCACTTTTAAACTCGTAACTATTGGAAAATTTGATTTTTAAATTGAATTTCTCACGTTGTGTGCATCTTGGGTTTACAATAAAATACAAAATGCGAAATTCTCATGAAAAGGAATTAATACTTCAATCTCTGTTTGTGGTTTTTTCCCCCCTTTCTGAAGCGGGAGAGGGAATTGAAAAAATACAATAAAATAAAAATAAAAAACCCGGAGTCGGAGTCGGGCGTTTCAAACTCCAGGAGTTGGAGTCGGGGTCGGAGTCGGCCATTTTCCTTCCGACTCCGCAGCCCTGCTTCCAAATTGTTATTATTTGTTATTGTTTAGTAACAAAATACAGAATTACATGCACACTGTAAAGACACATTTCAGTTGAAAATGACCTTTCGATGAATATGAGCAAATGTTTATATTGTAGTTGCAATAATTGCATGTTAAAAACTATTGCATACTATCATATTTAATATGAAAACAAAGTGCTTGGACGTCCCTCGGTCTATTTTGTAGCTTATAATGATTGTAATTATAATACTGTTTTTTGAGCAATCACGATTGCTTATTGTTCTCACTTGACAGTATTGAATTCCTATGATTTCATTCCCCCCCCCCCCCCCCCGCCTCCCTCTGCAGCACCACCGTCGGCCGGCCGCCTCACGATGCTGCTCCTCTAGCGAAAACCGTCTCCATGTTGCGTCACTCACTTGCCTACACTTACACCTACACACACACACACCTACATACACACACGCATACATACAGACACCTACACATACACACACACAAACACATACACACAACTACCCAAACATACACATACCCCCCCACACAAACACACACATTTGCCTACACACACATACCCCCCACACACAACGAAACATACCCCCCCCCATATATGCAAACACACACGCCTATATACATACACACACACACTCGTGATTGCGGAAAACATAATTTGAATTCAAGATGTCAAAGTTCAAATTTATTATTATTTTTTTAATTCTAATAGAAGACATTAATTAGTTCAGTTTATTTCATTACGGAATTAACTTTTGGGACAACTTAAATGCATAATCTCAGAATTGAAGGGAAAATCATAAAATACTGAAAATAATTTAGAGAATTCAAAATGTTTAACAGCGAAATCGTTCCGTTATATGTCATAGTGCAATTGACTTGTCATGATCCACTGAGTGAGCTAATATTTAATCTTCTTTACTAATAATAAAGCTGAAAGTCTCTCTGTCCGGAGGATGTCTGGATGTCTGTAGGATGTCTGAAGGATGTCTGTAGGATGTCTGTGACGCGCATAGCGCCTAAACCGTTCGGCCGATTTTCATGAAATTTGGCACAAAGTTAGTATGTAGCGATGTGGTTCTTTTTTTATTCCAATTTTAAGAAAAAAACTATCATAAATTACGAAATTATCCTAACGTGGAACCGTAACATGGGCACAAGCCAATTGGCGAGATACGAAATTATCATAACGTGGAACCGTAACGTCGGTACAAGCCAGTTGGCGAGAAAATTCACCATACATTATTTGTAAATATACAAGCGAACCAAAAGACCTTTAATTTTTCTATTACGGGCGAAGCCGTGCGGGTGCCACTAGTGAAGGAATAAACGAGAACCAATCAGGGAGAGAGAGAGAGAGAGCAATTAGATAGGCGAAGGCTCAAATAGGCACGAAATATTGAAGGATCAATATAACGTTCGCTGAATATCGCAATTTCAACATATAATACGACTATATTTCCGAACACCAGAATTTCGTTTCGGGTCCGTTAAACTTTCAGCCTTGGTGTGATATGATTTATATTTTCAAAAAATTTTTCTTTGGATTCTTATTTGTTATTTCTTGACATAAAGCATAGCTTTATGAAAAGTTATTCGAAAGCATTATGTGTGCATTTTTTCCACTTTCTAGAAAATGTTTCATAGAACATAGTTTAAACAAATTTTAATTAGAAAAAAAAATGAAAAGGAAGGTCTTAGTCTGCTTGCCGAAGTACAGAGTTAGCATAAAATAATATCCCGGTTTTTGAAATTTATATTTCATAAACTATTACACTTAGCACTATAAATCTTTACTAATAACAAAGCTGAAAGTCTTTCTGTCCGAATCTCTGTCTGTCAGGATCTCTGTGACGCGCCTAGCGCCTAGACCGTTCGGTCGATTTTCATGAAATTTGGCACAAAGTTAGTTTGTAGCATGGGAGTGTGCACCTCGAAGCGATTTTTCGAAAATTCGATGTGGTTCTTTTTCTGTTCCAATTTTAAGAACAAAATTATCATAAGATGGAGGAGTAAATTACGAAATTATCATAAGGTCGAACCGTAAGATGGGTACAAGCCAATTGGCGAGAAAATTCACCACACATTATTTGTAAATATACAGGCGAACCAAAAGACCTTTAAATTTTTCTATTACGGGCAAAGCCGTGCGGTACCACTAGTGATACATAAAAATAAAGATAAACTGTCCCAAGTTTCTTTTCACTCACAAATGTTCGAAGTATGCGTCTTTCGTAACGCGACACACATATACAACATAGAGGGCAAATCATCATCATCTGCACTGTCAATCCAGCGTTGCGGAACGTCATTGGCGCAGCGAAATGGGGGATTCGGGGGTAACACCCCCCCCCCCCCCCACCCAGAGGTCTTAGTTTTAACGTTGTTGCCAATCCTAATACAGTAGTTCAGTCACGTGTAAGGACTGCTGTGACCAAAAAAACCCCTTCCAGAAGGAGTTTCTGGCTGCGCCATTGCGGAATGTGCACATTTACTGTCCGACCACGGATTGTATGAAATTTTCAAACGTCCAGATAAGACGAATCTATCTGAATGAGGGGGGAAAGTAAAAATTTGATGCCGTTATTCCACTCATTTGAATGAGACTCTGCTTCTGCAAAAGTTGGCATCGGTAAAAAAATAAAGATTCGTCCGTTTCCGGCTGTAAAACGGATGTTTGTCTTTCCATACAATCCTTGGTCAGACTATAAGTAGTTACGCACCTTAAGAAAAAACGTAGACAATTTATCTTTATTTTTACGTATCATTCATAGTGGCAAGTGTAAGTTTATTAAATATAAAATTTTAAAACCGGGATGTTTTTTTTTTTTTATGCAAACCCCGTATTCTTCGGTAACCTCGTTTGCACGATTCATTTCTGTGACAATGAACCTAATGATCGGAAAACGTTTTAAAACCTTCTTTTTTTCGAAATTACGCACCAGACCATCCAGGGGTGCCCAAAACTGAAATTTGGGTGGACGGAAATTCTCAATTAGCCGAATGGAACTCCAAATTTCGCCGCATTGTGATAAATTTGCCGAATCTGATTAGACTGATTCCAGGCTTAGAAGGCTAAAAATGTACAGTCTTGAGCAAAGAAGAGACCAAGGGGACAGGATTCAGTTTTAATTTATTAAAATGAAAGATGTTACGGGGCTGAAGTTTAGCACTGAAAACAGGACAAGGGGTCATTGTTTTAAGCTATTTAAATCTCAGGCTAACATGGATATTAGGAAAAATTATTAATTTAGCAGGGTAGTGGAACCTTGGAATAGCCTACCGGAAGAGGTGGTAATGAGCAAGGGAGTAGATAGTTTTAAGAGGGCCATTGATCTTCACTGGGGATTGTAAATTGACTAGGACCAGTCTAGCTGGGCCCAGAGCCTGTTGCTTGGTCGTCACTTTTGTATTTATATTTGAATAAGGAAGTTTTTGGTAAGTCCCAGTGACGTGGCCTCCGATCGGGGCGCACCTGGGACCAGCATATAACTTTCTATACGAAAGTTATCAAATAGCTGGAGAAGCTTCCCGTCACAGAACTTATTGAATGGATCAACTCATGCTTACGTTCGACGAGCACGACTGGTAGCGACCGGTTAGTTAATCACGTGACAGCAATGACGTCAGCGGTTACTAACCGGTTGTTCACGAACCAATGCTTCATCGAACGCTGTCGGTTGATCACCGATACCTTGCGCAGACATGGCTCAGACGAATAACACGCAGGTGAAAATTACTTATAATTGGTCAAAAATGTCACGTGGTTCCCTCAACCAATCAACCAGCTTAAGTTGCGGTTGACCGGTAGATCATAGAATGACATCGGAAGAAACCAGTTAACCGGTAGCTCTCAAGAACGCTGCGGTTACTCACCGGTCGACCGGTGAGGTTCGTCGAACGCAAGCATTGAAATGATTTGATAGCTTTTGTCTGAGGCTCTTTAATTCCTGAGCTCACTTTTCTGCTCTGAGAAAGGAGTTCTTTGTTGCCCAAAAACCCGTGTGGTGAACAATAATTTGCAATTATTGTAGTTAATTTGCTTTGTTTTCACTAAATATTATTTAGCACAAAGGTAGTGTTTCATTTCTTTTCGCTCATCATTGAATTCTTTGACTTCTAATAAAAGGTTTGCTGACACACAAAGCGTAAAAGTACTTTTCATTGTGCTCAATGTCGAAGGTGTCAAACGAACTGACGAGCCCGAAAAAATACTAATAAAGCGAAATCCAAAACTTTAACGAGTGGACGTTTTTCTTTTTTCCGTCATCTTTTTCCAAATGAGAGCCTTTTGATGACAGTTCAGCCGTGTATGGGGGGGGGGGAGATTTGGACTGTTGCCAACGACTGCAGGAGCGACAATCGTGTCGGATCGTCACGCCGCCGTTTTGTTTACATTTTCGGAGGAAAAGGTAACTAAATTTTCATTTTCGAAGTTCTCTAAATATTGCTGTTCTGGACTCGAAATCGTGACGTTGGAAATTGGAGTTGTGATAGGGAGGTGTTAAAAATGCATGATGAGAGACTTCGAACGAAAGTAATATTTTCATATGTTGTTCGATACTGGCAATAAAAAAGAATGTACTGAATTTTCAATGTCGGATTTACAATATTTTGGAAATATTAGATATTTTATATTTGTCTGAACTACTGTGTGTACGTATAATTACATTAAATTTCAAGTCTGTATGTTTGTCTGTTTTAAAAATTCATCGTCTGCATCATCGATAGAATCCTTCCATGTCATTGTTCCATTGTCATGGAATGTTTAACTGACGTGCGGTTGCTGTGAACTTATTTTTTTTCAAATAATATGTACATTATTTATTAGGACTCGACCGATGCATCGGCCTGGCCGATGCATCGGCGCCGATGGTTCAACAATTTAGCCATCGGCATCGGCATCGGCGGCCGATGCTAAATTGGAGGAAACATCGGCCCATCGGCCTAAAAACCATCAAAAAGCCGATGGAATTGGCCGATGTTTGCGAAAAAAAGGACCTTTACTGTTTTACTTTTTAATACAAAGTAAAGGGAGTAAGTCATATTTTTTTTTTACTTAAACTTCAATATGAATTTCTATTTTAGGCACCACTGAAAGATTTTTGAATACTGTATTCAATTACAAACAAGTTAATTATTGCGATGTTTTTTGAGGCTGGATGTACGTGTTGATCTCTCATGTTTCACAACTCGCAAATGATTAGCTGTAGAAGGTCAAAATTTCGTATGTGGGGTCTGCGTACGTTCCAGTTCTGCACTTCCTTTTTTGTTTGGCTATTAATTACTTATTTCAATGTAAAAATAATATAGCGTCTTGGACAGACGATTATTTAGTGATATATTGCTGAATTGGAGAGCAACTTGGAAACAAATATGAGATGGCCAAATCGTTTTTTGTGACATTTTGTGAGATTCCAGTTGAACGGACGGTAATTTTTAATTTTTCGATATTTGTAATATGAATCACAGTAGGATAACGGCGCCAGTAACAGACAAGGGTTCAGTAACAGAAAGTCATAAGTTTGGAATTAAATAATAAGAATTTTAAGCGGATAAAACTGATGTTGCTGTGGCCCATGAATACGGTGAAACCGTCTAGTGTTATCAGAGTGATTTTTATGTGCCAGTTGGTGTTTTCAAGGCAGTGGAGGAAGATTATGAACAACCACCACGATGTCAGCTAGTGTTTCATGTTTATTTAAATTTAATAAAGCTTTAGTTCTAAAAATAAAAAACTTGTGCGCCTTTTGAAGAGGAAAAAGGAATTTTGTCCATTGCACACACCCTTTCTTCATTCTATCTGTTGCTGGGTATCATCATATTGTTCGGTGTCTATTACTCGGGTTCGGAGCTTTTTTAGAAAATGAGCATGTAAAAATAGAATTAACTAATTCAGAGGATCCAGAATTAGCGAAACGTTAGATGAGATGTAGTTGCATAAGAGAAAAGTCGTCTAAAAATTTTAAATACATTAAAAGGCTCAAAAAATTGTGTTAACCTGACAACTATGTCTTAAGTATGTCTGTTACTGGTGCCGTTACCTTAATGCAGTTTTTCTGTATGACTTCGGTGGAGTTACGAGTTTGGGACTCGTCGAAATACATTTTGGGGCCCTCTTTCTCTATCACGGAACTTGTAAAAACATTTATCATTAAGCATATTTATAACTCCTACGGGGCCCCAATGGTCATGGGGCTTCTCGCGCGATTGCAACATTTGCGATATTTTAAATACTCGCTGCACGCCAAAACAAACTGATGTACTAGTTTTAAAAGGGTTTTTATGCTAGCTCTAAGGCAGAGATTCTCAAACTGAGGCGAGGGAGGTGCACTGTTCCCTAGTGGGCGAAGAAGAGTGTCTTGGAAGGCGTGCATGTTCGGAAAAATAAAATGAAAAAGTAAAACTAACTATAATTTGCTCAATTTTGTGGCCACATGTGAATAGTTTCGACATCATCGCTTTTTTTCAGGTTGTAGGTGTAGTTTTCATCCACATATGAGTAAATCTGAGTTTTCAGCATTAGCACCACATACAAAGTCAAAGCATCGAAGAAGGTATTGAAAGTAATCTGATGCACTGCGTCAATTACAGCCTAACATTCAGAAATTTATCAATCACAAACAATGGCAGCCCTCCCATCAACGTAGCTGGTCTTATATGCCAATCTCACTTAGATCATAGATTTCCTCAAAGTAATGTGTATTAGTTCTTTGCTTCTTTGATTTCATGAGTTCTAATAATAACACGCTCAAAATAAAGTTATATGTGTAGTAATAATATAGATACATTTTGCGTACGAACTTACTATACTTTCACTTCAGTTTCAAATCCCGATTTTCCGATTGCACTATACTTGTATTGAGCAAATATAGTTGAAGTGATGACGGTGGGGGGGGGGGGGATACGTGAGACCCACATCAATGTTCATAGATGGCGAAAAGCCGTAAAGTTTGAGAACCACTGCACAGAACCATAAAAAAATGTAACTTTGTTCCTTTTACGAGTTCCCCTTCGGGTTTTTTTTAGGGGGCTTCCGTTTCTGTTGGGATTTCCGTGGTATTCGACTTCGTGCTGCGATTTTGCTTTGGAGTGGGGAGGGAGGGGTGCAACCTTGATTAATGTATTTTGGAAAAGAAAACATTTCTGACTGAATCATCGTGATATTTTTTTTTTGACCTTTTAACACACTGGAAATATAGGTAATTACTAAATTTAAAAAAAAAAATTAACTTTCCTTCCATAACTTACTTGACAAGAATAACTAGTGGCGTTTAAAACGCGAAGAAAGAGAAAAGCAAAAGAAGAAAAACACACTCGTGTATCATTGTAACCATGGCATCGGGTTTTTTCGCCATTGATAAAATTGGACCATGAAAGAAGCCTCCAGTTTTGAATGCTTAGCAGAAAAGTTATTTTTAAGTGAAAATAGTATGTCTTTTTCTTAAAATGTTCAGTGAAACTATTTTTTCATGGATAAAGGCAAACGCAAGAATTTCACTCAAAATCCAAAGATCTCTATTGAAAACCCAAAATCGTTCTCTGGCAGCCTTGGTAGGCAACTATGTCAAGCTTTTTAGATAATGCGCCAAGTTCACAAAATTAAAAACTTTGCCAAATGTCGCCAAAATATTTTTAACTAATGTAAGTACTGAACGAAATTCAGACAGCGCACATTAGTTCTTGTCTGCGGCATTATTTTGATTTTGGTGGAAGATTTAGATGCCATGGAAAATTTAGATAGCAGCAGTGAGTCAGACATCGACGAACCAACAACTTCTCAAAAAAAGAAAAGAATGTGTCAAACGAAGATCCAATTTACAGTTTTTATAGTGCTGTGGAGGGGACTAAAAAAGTTATGGCCTGCAATGACTGCAAAAAAGAAATTTCAAGAGGTAAGAACTTATTGTCTCTACTACTAAATGCATAAACAAGTGTTGAAATAGTGTTCACAGTACATAAAAACCTTTTCCATTTGTTAATTTTACTGCTTTTTCTCGTGCGTTTTCATTAAGTGCAAGTATTCAGTATACTTTCCTTGAATGAAAACCGAAACTAACCACAACTGCACTTCAGCACCAATAAAGAAGCTCACGGGCCGTCTGGTGCCGTACATCATGTGACCTCCTGCTCAATTTTTTTTTCTTAATTTTTTGCTATTGATTCATCAAACGGGTCGAATGAATTGCAGCTAAGAGCGCATGTGCTTGTAAGCAGTAAAATTTATTAATGTGTTTTCCTTTCACTCCTAAAGCTTTTAAACTGATTTTGTTGAATTCATTTTTTTATTTGTAAGTAGATGTATCATCCAGGGGCGCCCCCCACCCCACCAAGAGCAAGGGCGCATCCGCTCTAAATATCACGAAGATTTCCACAAAGCAAGAGCCTCAACCAAAAAGCAAAAAATCCCTCAAAACAACCCCCCTAAAAATTTCAATAGCATATTCTGCACCATGACCCCCCTCCCCTTCCAAAGTGTCCACCCCTGTCATCATCCCTGAACTCAACAAAGCTCTTTTCAATGCAGCATTTTTTATGTATTTTTATTGAAAATTTATCTCCCCCCCCCACCTTATTTCAATCTAAACTAAACCGTACCGAACCAACCCCCCGACCCAGCCTTTCATCCCATCAGTGGGTCAACAAAATGAGCACCAAGTGTGTTTGGGAACACTGGGTCTTTCGCGTTCGGCTATAGACCTTTACCCCCATCAGGGGTGCCCACCTAGGAGGAGTTATGGCGCAGACTGGGCCATTGAAATTTGTAGGGGGATTGAGGGGAATTTTTCTCATTTCTAGAGAGGGTTCTTGCTTTGGGGGGGGGTCTTTGCGATATATAGGGGGTGCGCCCTTAATCTTAGGAGGGTGGAGCACCCCTGGCCCCCAGGAACTGCTGCGCCGCTCAGTTTAGTTTAGTTCAGATCTTTGTTGACGTGGGTTTTGCTGTTTTTTTTTTAAATATGCCTTGGAGGTATGGGTCTGCTATGTTGTCTCACGCTTGTAGATCAAATATTTCATTGAAAAGTAAGAATTGAAAACGGTAATCGATAAAATGTTTTGATTCAGAAATCACACATACAGTTATGCGGTGGCGTACCTATCATGGGTGACACGCGGGGCAGTAATTTGTAATGTCATTCCCCCACCCCCCTACTGCTCAAAAGAAAAAATATGTAAATAAATAAATAAATAAATAAATATATATATATATATATATATATATATATATATATATATACATATATATATATGTAAACATGAAATTCATGCAATTTTCAGAAACAATTACATTTGTATTGTAAAGAAATTCTAAGGGGGCTAATTTACAAAAAAAAAAATAAATAAATAAATAAATAAAAGTGGTGGGAATAGGCGTCCATATGGGGAGGAGGCAAGTGGGGGCTCAAGCCCCCCTTAGAAATTAGAACTTCCTTGCTTTTAGTACTTTTTTCTTTGCAAAATTTAAAAGATATTTCTACTCCAGCCATCAATGAATAAGTTATTAAAAATGTCAAACTTTAATAGCTCTAAACTGTACTGAAATCGGTGCCCATGTAGAAAATATATTGCTAAACCATAGGGAAAATATTTGAGTCCCCCCCCCTTAAATTTTACATATGGGCGCCCATGGTGTGGGGTCCAGGGTTTTACTCAACGGAAATTTTTCAAATTTGTAATCTTAAAGTGCTTTTTAGCTTCATATTTTCGGAAAACTTGCACTTCCACTTAGGGTGTCACCCTCCAGACGGGTGACACCCGGGCTCAACCGCACCCCTGCCCCCCGTAGTGACGCCACTTGTTTATGATTTCCATAAGAAATAGGAAAAATCAGCCCTCCCGGGACTTAAGTTCGCAGACCCAGTCTCGAGAGGCGTGGAACATCGACTTTTTTTTTTACTACATCATAATTTTCTTTCATCGTTCGAATTGAAAATATTGTACAGCAAACACTGCGAAGAGGACGGTCCTCTCTACGCGCTGGAAAAAGAGTTCCGGTTTTCGAAATACGCACATTTATATTTGTAAAGCCAAAAGGAGAATTTAAGATGCGTAAATTAAAAAGAAAATGAAACAAAAGATGAATTTATAAAAACAACATCCATAACTTATATATTTTATGAAGAAATGGTGCAAAAAATCCAAACGCGTTGGAATGAATCACAAATCAGCAAAAAGTTGCCAAGTTGGCATAAAAAAAGTTTTGACTAAAACACACTGCGGAAAATCAGATATCCAATGTTTCCAGTAGGAAGAGGCTCAGATATAGCTAAGTACTAACAGAACACGTTTTATCTTACGTTGATTTAGACTATTTGATTTCAATATATTTTGGCTTTCCTAATCCTATTTGTTTCATTCTGAAATGATATCTTCTAGATAATTTCATCCCATGTTTCGTTTGCATAATGTATTTTCTCTCGCTTATTGATTCTGAGAAATATTCGCATCCACTCGCCAGATAGTTATACACAAGATAATTGATTTGGAAATAAGTAAATCGTTGTCATCCGGCAAAAGAAAAATTAACCTCTATTTTCTAGTCACGCAATTTTAAGTTTTACGTATAATTTTATTTAGATTGGAGGGTTTGCTATTTATCGTATAGTAAAATAAATAGACTTAGTTGGGATAAATGTAAATAAACTGTAACTATGTTACCACAATTGCGGTAATTGTGGAAACGGAACAGTTGGTGAGTGAAGCCTAATTAACATCTAGAAGAGATTTTGAGAGTTCCGCGTTTTGCCCAACAATTGTGAAGGTAGACGTTATCATTGTTTGAAGATGACAGTAAAAAGGCTGACTTTCCAAGTTTAAATCTTCATTTTCATCTCCAACTGGATCTAGTAATGCAATGCTTTGCTAGTTTTACTTGTCTTGTGGAAAGTTACCATAAACATTCATTTATGAATTTCGTTTTCTCAGCTTTTTTTGAATTGCTGTTTAGGTGTTTCCATTAATCTTATGAATACTGTACTTCGGTACAAGAGGTGTTTTCTACTATTTCCTAGTCTTTGGGGTAAATGGAAATATGCTGCGGTAAAATTAAACATGATTTCATTCATTAACAAGCAGTCTGTCAAATTTTACGTTCTCAATCACTCTTAGACAGTTCAGTCTTGGACACAATGTACAAATTTTTATGTGTCCGTTAATCCAAAACAAAGATAAGGATCTAAAAACATAGAAATTCTGTTTCCCTTTACCCCTACTGACCCTAAGTAATTAAGTGTTGCAGTTGTCGTTGACAGATTGCTGCAAACGGAGCTATAAAAAAAGCCTCTCCCGGTAAGCACACGGATTTTAAATACATATAGATATTCTCATGATATAACATTCAAACTTTTGTATTTCATAGGCAGTGAAAAAGGCAAAGCAGCCAACACCTCGAATTTAATAAACCATCTTAAAGTCCGATGGCATCCATTGCTCTATGGGGAATATGTAAAAAAGAAGGAAATGTTTTCTCAATCGAGAACTTCAAAATCAGCAAAAAAAATAGAGAAGATTCCTGAAGTTAATCCTAAGCAGCCAACAATTTTTGACATGATAAAAAGAAAGCAAAAATGGCTTCCAGACAGTTCCCAAAGCAGGGAATTAGACAAAAAAATTATCGAGATGATAGCCATTGGAAACTATCCATTCAGTGTTGTTAAGGAAGAAGGATTTTTGCGCGTTGTGGAATTTTTAAATCCGCAAGCGCAACTAAAATCGGATAAATTTTACCGAGAGAAACTTCACTCTACATACGAAGCTGTAGCAGCGAAAGTTGGTGATATTCTTAATTCTGCTGTATACCTCAGTTTTACTACTGATATTTGGACTAACAACGCTAAAACTGAATCCCTCATCAGTTTTACTGGACATTACGTTGATTTAGAATCAAAAACAAGACCAAAAATTGTTTTGGCTGCCAAGCCTATGAAAACAGACCATTCGGGCGAAGAAATTAAGAAACTACTAGACGACATGTGTGACACATGGAAAATTCCAGAAAACAAGATTCACGGAATTGTTCATGACAATGCCAGCAACATGAGTAGTGCTGTGATGCTATCTGGGTTGTTTCAAGACTTCAGATGTCTTGCCCACACTTTACAACTGTCAATTCAAGATTCTATAAACTCTCAAAAAGGTGTAATAGATCTACTGGCAGTTTCTAGGTCAATTGTCGGGCATTTCTCAAGATCTGAACAATCTAGACGGCGCCTGAAGGAAATTCAGGAACATCATGGTTTTCGCCAACTGCAATTTATCCAAAGTGTTCCAACTCGTTGGAATTCTTCCTATTTAATGTTAGAAAGACTTATTGAGGAAAAAGATGCCCTAGTATTGTATGAGGCTCGATATGAGATTCCGTCATCATTGACGACAAATCAATGGAAGCTGGCCGAAAGTGTATGTAATTTATTATACCTTTTCCACGATATCACAAAAGTAATCAGCGCTGATGATACCCCCTGTTCCGTAACAATTCCATTTGTTAAAAATTTAATGAATGTTCTGAGGCAGAAAAATGATGACGGCAATGAAAGATGTTACGGAGTTGGAAAGATGAAACTGACGCTTTTGGGAAGCTTGGAACGTCGATTTGAAACAGCACTTTCGGACAAAAATCTCATGCTGGCAACATTTCTCGATCCCAGATTCAAGCAGAAGTACTTTTCTGAAGGTCAAGTTCGTCGGATTTGCTCACTGTTAAAGGAAGATTTCACGCAAACTGATGTCACAGAAGTTAACCTAACAAAACCATCACTTCCGGCAGTCACTGAAGAGGAAACCACACACATGCAAAAGCGTCCTAGAAAATCTATCTGGGACTTGGAGATGGAATACTCTGATCCCGATAGTGATAAAGAATCACAACCAATTTCTCACCATATATCAATTGTTGAAAAAGAGGTAGAAGAATACATTCAGCTACCGAAAGTTCCTCAAAATAGCCAGATTTACGAGTGGTGGGCAAATTCTTCCTTTATTGTGTTGAAATTAGCAGCACAAAAATACCTGTCGCCGCCAGCAACAAGTGTGCCTAGCGAACAATTGTTCTCTACTGCTAGTGAGATTTATGATGATAACAGGTATAGCCTAAAAGGTGAAAATGCGGAAAAGCTCCTCTTCTTAAATAAGAACCTTCGCATTCTTAACTTCAAATATTGAAGCAATATGTAACTTTTATCCAGGATTTGTGATTTTTATTTAAAATTTAAATCTGGTTTTTAGAATTTAAATCTATTTTTTTTCCAGACTTCAATACCTTTAGATATTAAGTTACATTTATAAAAGTACATGATATTTTGAAATATATAAAATGCATTACAATTTAAGCTATTTCTATACCAGAAATTATTATTTTTTTAATAACAGGTTTTTAAAAAAAACAGAACTAATTGTCATGTCCATGCATGATTCAAATCACATTTAACGTTTATGAAACGAGGAATAATAATATAGTCCAAGAGCAGAAAAACAATGAGGAATTTTAATGAAAATTATTACTTATTTTGGAAAACTAAAATAAACACTGGAGTTGTATAAGGGGAAATTAGTCTCTTTTTAGATAGTAATTCTTATGGGGATGGAGTCCTATAGTGTCTTAAAGGGCACTGTTAAAATTAAGATATTTTAAAAATTATTTCTCAAATGTTCGGGTACCGAAATATGTTAAAATGTGTGGTGCTACAAGAAACGATTTTGTTTTAATTATTCTGTCTTAAAAATAAAAGTTCAGTTAAACTTTCTCCTTTCTTTTTTAAAGTTTATTTTAATCCTTAATTTCATAGTCCGTTCATCTTCATTTCATCTATTTATGTTCTTCGTAAATCAGTTTTTTTTTTTTTTTTTTTTTTTTTTTTTTTTTTGTATATATACTACGTAACTACCAACTTCCACTCTTTTGTCGTGAAATGTACATATTTTACTGTATTATCCTTCCTGGCAGCCTCGATTTTTTAAAGTATTTTGAATCCAATTGCAGCCGTGTCAAAAATGCTATTATTTTTGTTTGCACTCTCTTCGATCCCTTGGACATCAACAATGTTTATGACTATTTTGAACTTTATTTTTTACGACTGATTTTTTTTTTTATTTCTGAGAACTTACGTGCACCCTTTCCCATTCTGAAATTAAACTCCTGTTGTACTTCCGAGTTCATAAAACCATTCATATAATTAGATATATTTTTTTCAAGCTTTATCTATTGTTTAGGAAGAATTTTTAGGACTAATGTAAGAAATTGATTAAAGACGTTTTGGATGGTGACATAATTCGGAAATCAAGGAGGCTTTTGAATTTTTTCTTCGGAAGTGCTGAAGTAGATTCAGAAAAAGTTGGTGGTAGTGGTTCTGTACTGAAAGAATGACTGAAGTTAAATGTTTGCGAGTTACTCCAAAATCAGAGTGCCCCCCCCCCCCCCTTCCTCGTCGTTTAAAGCATTTCTTAAATATTTAGCGATTATTTATTTTGCTCAAGAAATGTCATTTTACGTTATATTTCTCATACTTGTTTAGCGATCGATTTTTTTTCTATTGTAAGTAACTATTTTTATGTATTTTATAAAATCAATGAATAAAGTTATTTTTGTTTTCATCATATTTTTAATAATAAGATATAGAAAACTTTCAATTATTATCTATTATGCAACTTTTTAAATTTCGTGTGCAAACATCAGATCAAGTTATATATGTATTAGGTTATTATTAACTTGGTATAAATATCGAGTTTGTCTATTGGTACTACGTTTTAAGAACCTATCGCTCTTTTCATGGCTATTTCTTTTTTCAGCAAAAAAGTTATGTCACTGTAATAGCTTTTATGAAAAATGCAAACATTTCTATTCATAAATTTTAAATAAGTATAAAAATTCTCCTATTATAATTTAATATTGCAATTTATCTGTTACCCTTTTTGTTTTATTTAATGACTAAATAATGTCTACGTGCAATCTTTACACTTTCATTGTGTAATTTGTTGATGGTTTCATTGTTTTTTTTTTTTTTTTTTTGTCTTAAAAATGTTTTATGAATGATTAAACAACATAATTTAAAAATTTTTAAGTGTGAATCGTGTACCTAAATCCATACATTATTACATTATTGCTGAAATTTTAGTTATATGTTCAATTTTTAAAAAATAAATCAATTGGTTATTAAACAGTATCTTTGTTTTTCTCTTCCCTTTTATTTTTTCTTTCTTTTTTGGATGTTTTTCTATATCTTTTATCACATACAGCAGTCAAAAAAGGAGAAGCATAACTACACTTTGCAGATTGTACGTAGTACGATCCAGAAGTTCGGGCACAAGCTGTATAAAGGCTTACCCAAAATAGTTCATATTACCGAAGCACATCCTCCTTCAAAGGGAGCCTTAAGCTACTATGTACTTCTACTTACAATGTTCGTTTAACTTTTGGAAACACTCCTAGAAGCCATTTTTTGCAACCTCCTGCGATGCAGCTTTATCTTCATCTGACGAAAGAAAGCGGCGTCCCTGCAAATACTTTTTCGCTGGGAATAGGTAAAAGTCACACGGAGCTAAGTTTGACAAAACGTTAGGTTATTTGTTTGTCAAATCAGAGTACTAGCAGTTGCCCACACGGCGATGCCCGTGAGAAGCGAGTGAAGCGATTTTTTCTGCAATTTAAAATGTTTTGCCAAATAAACAAAAGGGATACCAAACAGTATCTTTTAAATGTAAAATGACTTCGCAACTCTATTATTGCTTATCGCCAGACTCGCCGAGCAACCACGCTACAGTAATCTAGTTGTTAGCGTGCGAAGCTTACTCCGATTAATTAGCTATCCCATCCATCTAGCGAAAAAAAAAAAAAATCCCGTCGCACTTTCGAAAATCGTCGTCAGAAAAAATAGAAAAAGTCGTATATTTCATTCTGATAAAAACAAATTAAAAGTTTCATTGAAATTCAAAACAATTTGCCAAAACATTGAAGAACATTTACAATTGCTTTAAAGCAATAATCCGAGACTGGATTGCTCAGTGCCAAGCGACCACGCAACGTTACCCAGCCGATTAGCGAGCGAAGCGAACTCCGAGTGCTTTGGTAATGTGAACTACTCAGGGTAAGGTATTTTACAGCTTGTCCTCGAATTTTTGTTCTCGAAACTCATACTACGTACGTATGAGTTTCCAACGTACTATTTCATAACGTTTTTGTGTAACGCAAGTTTACGCGCATGAAGACATCACGAGAGAATTTGCTGTTATTAACTGAGGAGGTGTTTAAAATGGATATTTCGGTCATCTATATGTTCTTAGGTACTTATGCAAGTACAGATGTGCCGAAAAAATTGTGAACTTAAAATTAGATGATCGTAAAATAGAAATTTAGGTCGATTTTTTTTTTAATTACAATTCCCTATTTGTAGAAAGGAGGAAAAGTAAAATGAATAAATAATCCTTCAAATCCCTAACAATCTTTAGGAATTTATTTCCATTTGATTTTTTTTTTTTTTTTTGCCATCGGCCACTGGCATCGGCCATCGGCCATCGGCCATCGGCCATTTGGAGGAAAACAATCGGCCATCGGCCATCTTTGAACAATCGGCCAACAATTGGCATCGGCCCATCGGCCAAAAAATGCCATCGGTCGAGCCCTATTATTTATTATTACTATTATTTTTAATTAATTAATTTCTTTCTGTGATGTTTTACAACCGAAAGGCCTTTTTGCCACCTTCCCATATTTTTCAGCAAATGCAATAGATTTTGCCAATTTAAAAAAAAAGTTCATAACACATTTTCTGGAGAAAGAACTATTATTGCCTTTTCCCATGCATTTTGAATCTAAAATTGCCATTCCCCCTTCCTTTCTCCCTTGCTGATCATTAATAAAGTTTCCATCTGCTGTTCCGAAACCAATTTCTTGACTATTTGACTCCAAATTCGCGACAATTCTTTCTTAATACCGAATGAAGGTAATCTGTTGTTCTGGAAGTTTACAGAACGTAGTTTTCGATTCGTAACATTAAACATAACAGCGGGCCACACGAATAAGCATAGCTTTTTGGGCCGCGTCCCGCAGGCTGTAGGTTGAGCACCACTTCTTAAAAGTATTGCCTAAATGAAAAGAAGAACATTCCTTTATTTATTACAATTGCCCAGAAGATTTGCTATGACACCAGTAATTCTTTACCCAGGGCCTGATTACTGCGCAGGCCTGAGCCTGGAGCTCCCTCCTTCTAAGGGGCCCCAATTTTTAAAAAAGAATTATATGCATAGCATGAAAACTAAAACGAACAAATTACCATGCATGTAATTTTACGTAAAATAATGAGTGATTAATTGGAGAAAAAAATTCTTAAAGGGGAATTTTTATAAATTTTGCCAGTCGCAGATTCACCATGTTGTAATAACTAGGGGGCCCCATGATCAAAGGGGTCCCGAACGGGATTCATAAATGTACATGATGCGTGATAATAATCAGTGGCGTCACTACGAGGGGCGGGGGTGGGCGGTCCGCCCCGAGTGTCACTCGTCTGGGGGTGACATCCTAAGTGGAATTGCAAGTTTTTGAAAGATATGAAGCTGAAATGCATTTTCAAGACTACAAATTTGAAAATTTTCCGGAGATGAACCCCTCCTTCCGCCCCCCAACTCTTATCTGTTATTCCTACATTAGCCGACTTAAAATTTTGTTATAACACAAATGTAGTTGTTTCTGAATTGCATGAATTTCATGTTTACAAATTTTTGTTCTTTTGCGTCTGTAGGAAGGGTGACACCATAAATTACGCCCCGGGTGTCACCCATACTAGCTACGCCACTGATAATACTTAACATTATTCTATGATAGACAAAAGGGAAATCGAAAAATGCATTCCGATGGACCTCCCACTACATTCTGCCATAATCAGCAGGGGGCTTCCAAATAATTATGGGCCTTGGGCCTCACTTTGTGTTAGTCGGGCCCTGTCTCTACCCACATAAAAACACGAGTTAAGATGATCAATATCAAAAATTCGATTTGTCTACACAAGGGGACATAAAGGAGAGTTTTCTTAGTTTGACCAAGCGCAAATATAATCCGTAGTCTCCATTTCCACAATGAAACTATACTACATCTTGGCAGTTCTATTCCACCTGAAATAGAACTCCCGTCTCCACGAAAAATAACATCCTAATCATAACATTTCTCTCCCCCACTTTTGCTAAAAAAAATTAGCGATACATTCATTACTGGACTCTTTACACTTTTTTTTTCTCTTAAGTTTACTATTCACTATGAATATCTTTATCTGTGCGTTTGATCATATGACCAAGTTTCATAAAATCTTGTCAAAAATATAAGGTCAGCGTCAGCTTCTTGATGTAGTCAGTTTCATTATTTTTCCGTCCTCACACAAAAAACAGGAAATATTGTAACCCGTGAAATTTTTTCACTCAAATTTCGGTCAAAATCTCTCTTTTAGTCACTCCCCCCCCCCCCCCCCCCCCCCCCCCCCGCATGAATGTTGATTAGGTTTTTTCGACTCGTTACTTCCTTTTACGAAAAAGGAAGTATTGTATTCGCGAAAAAAATTTCACTCAAAAATCGGTCTTAATTTCCATTTTTCTCACCACCGAATGAATGTTGAGTTTTTTTCTTCGACCCGATCACACGTGGATATATGCCTAGGAACCTGCAGACATCCGAAATATCCATTTTGACGACCCCCCAGTTAATTACAAGGAATTTTCTCGTGACGACCGTATGTACGTATGTATGTGCGTATGTGTGTATGTATCTCGCATAACTCAAAAACGTATGTCCTAGAAAGTTGAAATTTGGTACGTAGACTCTTAGTTGTGCACCTTCCCTTTTGGTTGCATTCTGATGTTCCTTAGGGGGTGTTTGGCCCCTTTTGGGGGGAAATCATTGTTAATTTCGATGTAAACTCAAGTGGTGTTATAATTTGGCGGACACTTGGCGATATATCGCCAGTCTTTTGGTCGCCAAGTTTTGTCGCCAACTTGGAGACAAATTTGGCGATTTTTTTTTTTTTTTTTTTTGAGCAATCACGATTGCTTATTGTTCTCATTTGACTGTTTTTGAGGTCCTTTGATTTTTCCCACCGCCACCCTCCGCACCATCACCGTCGACGGGCTCCTCACGATGCCGCTCCTATAGCGAAAGCCGTCTCCAGGTTGCATCCATGTCCTACACACACGCTCATACCATACACAACTACACACACACACAAACACACATACACATACATACAGACACCTACACATCACAAAAACATACACACACACATACACACAACTACCCACACATTCATGCTTGCACACAGACACAAACACATATGCCTACACTCACCTACACATACCCCCCCACACACACATTCATACACACAACTACCCACACACTTATGCCAGCACACAGACACAAACACACATACACATATGCCTACACTCACCTACACATACCCCCCCACACACACATTCATACACACAACTACCCACACACTTATGCCAGCACACAGACACAAACACACAAACACATATGCCTACACTCACCTACACATACCCCCCCCCCCCACACACATTCATACACACAACTACCCACACACTTATGCCAGCACGCAGACACAAACACACATACACATATGCCTACACTCACCTACACGTACCCCCCCCCCCCACACACACATTCATACACACAACTACCCACACACTTATGCCAGCACACAGACACAAACACACAAACACATACCCCCACACACAAACACACACGCCTACATACACACACTCGTGATTGCGAAAAACATAATTTGAATTCAAGATGTCAAAATTCAAATTAATTAATTTTTATTTTAAAAGATTGGTTTCAAATTGGCCACTGTTGGTGATATTTAGAGAGTAAACTATTGAATCACATTAAAATTGCCAATGATGGGGAAATTGGAGTAAATTGGAGTAAAAGGAAGTCACGTGATGCACACGTCAGCTCGTGTTTCAATCGACTCGTCCAGCAGAGAGGTACTACGATACGAACGGATGGACAACCGAAAACCCATTTTGATTATTCCGAGATAATTATTACGAATTTTTTCGCGATGTGTGCGTGTAACAGTTTGCCGTAGGCAGTCGAAATTTCGTATGTAGAATCTGCGTGGGATCCTCATTGTGCTCCTCTCTTTTTACTTCCTTTTACAAAAAAGGAAGCATTGTATTCGCGAAAAGAATTTCACTCAAAAATCAGCCTTAATTTCCATTTTGCTCGCCCCCGAATGAATGTTGAGTTATTTTCTCGACCCGACCACACGTGGATATATGCCTAGAACTTACAGACACCCGAAATATCCATTTTGACGACCCCCGAGTTAATTACCACGAATTTTGTCGTGACGTCCGTATGTACGTATTTATGTGTGTATGTGTGTATGTATCTCGCATAACTCAAAAACGGTATGTCCTAGAAAGTTGAAATTTGGTACGTAGACTCCTAGTGCGGCCTAGTTGTGCACCTTCTCTTTTGGTTGCATTCGAATGTTCCTAAGGGGATCTTTTGCTCTTTTTTGGGGGGAAATCATTGTTAATTTCGATGTAAATTCAAGTGGTGTTATAATTCATGCAAACACTTGACAATATATCGCCAAGCTTTTGGTCGCCAAGTTTTGGTCGCCAACTTGGTGACAAATTTGGCGATTTGATTTTTTTTTTTAATCTGGTTTCCATTTGGCTATTGTTGGTGATATGAATGTTGAGTTTTTTTTTCGACCCGACCACACGTGGATATATGCCTAGAAACCTACAGACACCCAAAATATCCATTTTGACGACCCCCGAGTTAATTACAACGAGTTTTCTCGTGACGTCTGTATGTACGTATGTATGTGTGTATCTATCTCGCATAACTCAAAAACGGTATGTCCTAGAAAGTTGAAATTCGTTACGAAGACTCCTAGTGGGGTCTAGTTGTGCACCTTCCTTTTTGGTTGCATTCAGATGTTCCTAAGGGGGTCTTTTGCCCCTTTTGGGGGGGGGAAATCATTGTTAATTTCGATGTAAACTCAGGTGATGATATAATTTGGCGGACACTTGGCTATATATCGGCAGTCTTTTGGTCGCCAAGTTTTGTCGCCAACTTGGCGACAAATTTGGGCTTTTTTTTTTTTAATCTGGTTTCAATTTGGCCACTGGTGGTGGTATTTAGAGAGTAAACAATTGAATCACATTAAAACTGCCAATAATGGGGAAATGACATGAAATTGGAGTAAAAGGAAGTCATGTGATGCACACGTTAGCTCGTTTGTTGCATTCCAAAGGTGCAAAGAGAGACTACCTAGAATTTGTGGTGATGCAAACTGAAGCAATATTATAAATCAGCGACCACCTGGCGATTTGTCAAATTTAATTTCTTCAATAGAACTCTATTCGGGGGAGGGGCTAACGTGGGGAATTCTTGGACCTGTCCCCAGTTGGTCAATGCGTTAATGAATCAAGTATAGCATCAAGATTGACTCCAGTTCTACTTCATAAATAGTCCAAGACTTGACAGTCGAGCCCTGGTCTTTTCTTTGTTCTAAAAGCAAACATTCTTATGTTATTGTTGTTGTCACCACACGTTTTACAGAATGGAAAAAGAGGTCTCAAGGGGCACTTTAAGCGGTTACAGTACCTCAAAAATGATGAAACGATCAAAAAAAAAATTTTTATTGCTTATTTCAAAACTAAAAACTATTCTGAACACAGGGAAAACGTTTCATTGCTTTAGTTCAAATATTTAAAAAGTTATGAGTGGTTTTAGGCCATGCTCGCTATGTGTTCTTATGCAAAAGAAAAACTTTAAACTGCTTTTTCTCGATGATGGTATTTTTGTGTTTTCATGTCATTAGAATCCCTAAGGATTTTTTTTTTCTATTAAAGATACAGCTTTAAAGTAATACTTTTTGCAGTTAGGATAACATATTTAACAAAACTGTGCATTGGATAAGCATTTTATTAATTACTCAAATACTTAAAGCATGTTAAACCCTTAAAACCCAATATTTTTTTTAAAAAACTGATTTTTTAAATAATTAATCACAGAAAATTTTCTAATAAACTCATAAGCAAATGAATTCACAGATTTTTAGAGAAAATTATAGTGATTGTTTAGTAAAAAAAATTTTTTTTAATTAGTGCAAAAAATAAAAAAGCCTTAGGGATTTCAAAAAATTGAAATTTCCTTCAATTTTTTGAATTTTTAAAAAAATTAGGCAATATTTTTAAATTTTGAAAATAAATTATTGAGTAAGAAATAAGTATGCATGTTATGGTTTCAAAGAAATATAAAATTTACTTAAATTTAAAAAAAAATGTTTGAAAGATACTGTGACCCCTTAAAACAAATAAGATCTGCCCCAGAGTATCCTAGTATTTTACAGTGCTTCAACAAAATGAAACGTGAGGTGGAAATTTTCATAGTTGGGTCATTTTTTAAAAAGTGTAACTTTTCTGTCACACACCTTTTACTGTAAAACATTTTAAGGAACAATTCATTCTACAATGCTTATTAATTTTATCAAACGTATATCTATTTAAACCTGGCAACAACTTTTAATAATAATTATTATTCTTACTAATATTATATATGCGAAAGTTTGTCTGTATGGATGTATGGATGTATGGATGGATGTATGGATGTTTGTTACTCTTTCACGCAAAAACTACTGAACGGATTTTGATGAAACTTTACAATAATATAGCTTATGCATCAGAATAACACATAGGGTAGTTTTCGTCCCGTTATGGGGAGCAAAACCCCCTTAGGGGGCAATAAAACACAATTTTTGTATAAATTCTCTAATATTGGGATGAAAAAATACTTGCACATATTTACATTATATGTCCATCGAAAGCTCTGATTTTTCTGCTGAAGATGGCACCTGTTCGAAATTTCTAAGTAGAATAAAAAACGAGTTATGAGCGTTTTAGATCCATGTTCGAAGGCTTTCCTCAATTCAATACAGTATTTAATGTATCATCTCAACTCCCTGTCGATAGCGACAATTGTTGTATTGTTGACTTTCTTTGCTTTTCGTCATTGTTCAAGGCTTTTCTCAAGTCAAATCTTGAAGTAAGATTTTTGCACAAGATTGGCAAATAATATATGATTTGGCTGATGATTTTCCATTTAAACGGAACTTTAATGTAATTAATGGTTTTTATTATTATTTATGCTGATTGAACACTTACTCATTATCCAAACAACCAGCAGATCGCCAAAATTTTTGCAGAATGATTTCCGTAGCTGATGCATTTGGCTGTTTTTTCAACGTTGCTGTTTTTGAAGCCGAAGTCTACGTCATAATGTTTCTCAGCTTTCACCATGTAAACAAAATATCGCCAATCAAAGAATTTTCAAAAGACTTTTTTTACTGTGTTAAATAATCCAGCAACTAAATTAGGCAAATCCATAAACAGCACAAAAACTTCCATTAATTTTCCTTTTTGCACAATTTCAAACAATCACCAAATTTTATTACTTATTTTGGTAACATTTCGGATGAAACTGTTTAGCGCCATTTTATGGTGACCAAAAATATCTCAGCATCTGGCTACGATATCTCTGTAACGAAAATTAATATCATATCGTTTTACAAAGTAAGGAAAGAAAGGGGGAGCATCATCGAAGGTACCCCGAAACGACTTTCGCAAATTCGGTAAAATCGCACCGAGAGCCACAAATGATTGAAATTTCCCGAAATAACTAAAGCAAGTATAAGGGGATTACGAGCGCAGCTACTTTTTTTTAATCATTTCGTACTTCATTAGCCATACAGAGAAGGTTTTAGACTCCATGTTAAAAAAAAAAAAAGTATCAACAGATTAATCTTTTTAAATATGAGAAGATTAATTTCATGTTTTTTAAATTTGTATATGCTTAAATATAGTGCTTTCGTTTCTAAATCAATACTACTTTGTTTTTATACTTATTGCTATTTTAGTTTTATGGGTAAGGAAGAAACTCGATTTTTAATCACGTCAAAAAGATGTGTTTTAAATTCTTTCACTTAAAACAGAAAACAAAAGCAAGTAACGATTTTTTCTAATAATTATTACTGACCCAGGCAACGCCGGGTATTTTTGCTAGTTTAATATATATTTGGTTCACCACATGTAAATTCTCACCTCCGTGGCATGTCACGCACCTGGTGTTACTGTTTATATTGCTTAATAACTTGTTTAATTATAAAAAAATTTTGAAAAAAAAAATAGAACCGACTTCAAAATTGCTCTAAAAAGTGAAAAATAATTTTATTCTTTAAACACCATCGATAATACTTTTAAACATAATTTTTGAAGTTGGCGCAAAAACGATCGATAAAATCATTCACAGCCATAACTCAACTACAAGTGTAAATTTTACCAGGTCTAGTTTCTTCACTACCACATGCATTACGCATTGATGACAGCAAATTTAAGTAGCGATATAAATGTTTCGTTCCTAACTTTTGGATGATTTTTTGATAAAAATATGAACGAAGCATGGTTACAATGGATTTTACGTTTTGTTTTTGCGCCAACTTCAAAAATTATGTTTAAAAGTATTATCGATGGTGTTTAAAGAATAAAATTATTTTTCACTTTTTAGAGCAATTTTGAAGTTGGTTCTATTTTTTTTTTCAAAATTTTTTTATTTCATTCTTTTTAGTGAAAATGTAGATATTTCAGTAAAAGTAAGAAGTTACCTAGTAAGAAGTTCGGTTCTATATCACTGTATTGCTTTAGAAAAGCCTTTATTCAAAATTATCATTACAATTACTATTAATATTACTGTTATATGGCACCAAACTTTTATAACAATGAGTTTCATATTGTCGCGTAGATGAAGATAACGAAGACAATGTGAAAGTCAAATGAAGCGAATACTTGAGAAAGTGCTGGAACTTTCCAGACTTGGAAAGATACAGAAATTAATAGAACATTCGAGAAAATATGGGAAACAGTAGAAACGAAATTTTAGTAAAATTCACTTTGTCCTAGTCGGGATTTGAACCCGGGTCGCTCGTGTGGGAAGCGAGAATTCTACCACTGAGCCACCGTTATCCACGGATGAAAAGTGCGAACTTCGCTACAATATCATTTTAATTGAATAAAATGTACTGTTTTTTGCCCATAACTTTTTTTCTAAAGAACAAATATGGTCAAACAAAGTAATGGGACCTAAGTTGAGCCATCCCCTATCCATTAAAAAAAGAATCATCAAAATCGGTTCACTAGGTGAGACGCTATGAGTGGACACACAAAAAAAAAAAACATACATACGGTATGAACTGATAACCGCCTCCTTTTTGAAGTCGGTTAAAAAGCATATACTTATTTATTTATCATTCCTTTCACAAGTGTCTCAAATACTAATTGTTTAAGTATGTTAAATTGTTTAATATTGTGTTTTAGTTCGTTTTAGTATGATAAGTTATGTCACACAACCGTTACCACCTCACCTCCGTTACCTAAACACAAAACGTCATTTCTCATCAACACGTGGCATAATGGCATCAAATTTTATTTTTCCATGATACAAGGGAGCCTCCTTGTTTATTTTCAGCCATAACGAAGTTGTGAGATTTTTGTCGAAAAACAAGAAGATAGATTTTGTTTGAAAAACTAAATGTGGTTATTGTAAACTCTCACCTCGGTGAACTTGAATTTCAGGGATGTAAATTAATGTAAAAAAAAAAACAAGTGAACATGTTTTCATATGTTTAACATGTGCATATTGTAGCAACGAAGCAAAAAAATATTTCCCTGAAAAATGTATCCATTAGGCCTATATCAATGGAAAATTCCTCACCTCCGTGAATCTCGCCTCCATAACACACCTTATCAATTTCTTCATTTCTGAGGTGAAAATAACTGATGGAGGGAAAATGCATCAATATTAGCCATTCTACCAAAATTATAAATTGCCAATATATTCTCAAATTTACTAAATACTGTTTTTAACACACATTTGAAACAAAAAGGATAACTAAAAATTAAGCCTTACCTTAATTAAGAGAGCTTAATATTAGATTGCCACTAATTATTAAAATAGTTCATTTTTTGCCAGTTAACAACATGATTACTTTGATATTAAATTGGCCTCGATTTTTAAACATTAAAAGTTTTATTCTTTTTTTAAATTCCCGTGAACAAGGCATTTTTTTAAAATTTATTTATGAGTAAAATAATTGGAACTTAGTTGGGCCATTGTTTATGGTTACTTCTCGTTGGTAACACTTTCGTGCAAGAATGAAAAAAGAAAAAAAAAAAGGTTTCTAGATTGAAAAATATTTGCGTTCAAAAGTTATGGTTTCTGGAGAATGACCCTTACCTCTGTCGTTTCCCTGAAAATCTAATTAAACTTCACAGCATTCATATTTTTTGAACGTTTCATTTTGCCTTAAATTAAGATTATCCAAGCAAAATCATGTCTTTGAGTATTTAACAAGTCGATCGCATAAAAGTTGGTGATATCGTAGAAACAATATTGAACGATATTATCACGATGTTAGAATTATTTTTACGATATTCACCAATGTGTGATCGATATCGTGAATTGCGATTGTAAATAGGACTAGACACACATGAAAGTAAGGTGACTACTGTGAATCTAATTTTTGTTTGACGGCATTCAACACTTCTGCAAGTTGGAATTTGAAAAAAGGGTTTTATCTAACTACATTTGATAGGCTAATCCTGTAATTTATAGGTGCGATTGCAATGAAAATTCTATCTCCATTACAAACATTCTGTTCTTACGAAAATCACCTTCATAGAAAAAAATTTCACAGAACTTATGATTTGTTTTGGAGTTCTTACCGAGGCTGCAGAGATGGTTGGAAAATGACTGACTCAGACTCCAACTCGAGGGAGTTTAAAGCATCCGATTCCAACTCCTTTACCCAAAAATTAATCCAACTCTGACTCCGCAGCCCTGTTTCTACCAAATAAATACCACAGGTATATCTAATATAGTTGTAATAAAACTTACACTGAATTCTTTCGATGTTTATCAGTGTCGGTGTTTACCATGTTTAGCAGGCCGGGGCCCTTGCCCCGGGCAATAACTTCTAGAAAGGGGCAAATTCAGTCTATTTCCTTGTTTTTTCGTTGAAACTAGACATAAAAACTTGAAGGGAGATGGGTAAGGACGACAGTTTCAAGTTTTTTCCCCATCTCGGGAAATTTGAAGATATGGAGCTGGTGCTTACATGGGTAACTCGAAGTCTCAACGAGCCGGCAAAAACCTAAGAGTTATTGGCAGTTCCAGGTATAAGAAGTATCTACAGACTTTTCAAGAGTTTGGGACTGAATTAAAACTTAGAGATAAAGGAAGATTCGAACTATATGACTTCGAGTTATCCAGAGTTGACTGTAATTCGAAGTTGCCTTCTGCTATGTTCGGAGGAACACCACACCACTAAAAGTTTATACCAGGAATACTTCCCCAACTATTACTCTAGTTCCCACGAACTCAGGTGCTAAATCTCCGAAGTTAGGAACGTGTCCACCTACCTGTATTTGGAAGTGGTCACTTCCAACTCGCCGGCCATATTCGTGGGGTTCCTCCGTGTCCGGATTCCGACGCAACAGTATCCCTTCGATTATCGACGCCGAATCCGGTCGTTAACCGAACGATCTCATTGCGCAGCCATTTTGCCTCCCGTCTCTTGTAAACAGCTGTTGCCAAATGCACGCGAACAAATTTTTGGGTGCGAAACGTCTTTTTTTCTCGGCAGGAGGGGGCTGTGTTGCTGTTCAGCTGCGCTCCAGGAGAATGGAATATTTCGCTCGGCGGCGAGAGGGTACGTGACGTCACAGAGGTAGGCAATCGATACTCCGCGCCAGAAAGTCCATTCGAAAGATCTGACATATTTGGTCCTGCCGTTCGGAAACGCGAAGCAATCAATTCCGACCTGCAAAAATGAAAGATAGCGCTGACTTTAGCATAGGGGCGTGTACAGAAATTTTGGGGCCCGTCACAAATAACTTTTGTGGACCCCTCCTCCACATTATTTACCCCTAAGTCCCTACATATATTTCACCCCTCATTTAAAAAATCTCGGGCCCCCTTCAGGCCCGGGGGTATGCCAACAGGCGTCTCTTCTCCCCCCCCCGTGCACGCCCCTGCTTGAGCAATGAACAGATAGTTTGAAAACCGATGCAATTTACACATATATTACTTTAATCTTTACTAATAATAAAGCTGAAAGTCTCTCTGTCTACCAGGATCTCCCGGATCCTCTGTCCGGATCTCTGTAACGCGCATAGCGCCTAGACCGTTCGGCCGATTTTCATGAAATTTGGCACAAAGTTAGTTTGTAGCATGGGAATGTGCACCTCGAAGCGATTTTTCGAAAATTCGATGTGGTTCTTTTTCTATCCCAATTTTAAGAACAAAATTATCGTAAGATGGACGAGTAAATTACGAAATTATCATAACGTGGAACCGTAACATGGGCACAAGCCAATTGGCGAGAAAATTCACCATACATTATTTGTAAATATACAGGCGAACCAAAATACCTTTTATTTTTTCTATTACAGGCAAAGCCGTGCGGTTACCACTAGTTAATAATAATTCTAAACTGAGAGGCAAATTTACGAACTTCGGAGCCTAAGACAGTAATGCTTAACAGGGTATTTTCAAGAAGATTTTTCATCTTGCACTATTTTAGTACTGTATTAGATTCGTTTAATAAATCTTTCCGAAATTAGACTAAAGTTAGTTTACACAGATCAAGCCTGCTTTTGATAAAATCTTGCCCATCTCACTGGCCAAAGTAACGTACAGTACCTGTAAAGTTGACCACCCTTGTAAGTTGACCACCTGTCTAATTTGACCGCTATTCTCAGGCACAGAATACTTGAAACTGTGCATGGGCGCCCATATGCAAAATTGTAAGTGGGGGGGGGGGGCTCAGATATTTTCCCCATGGAGTAAAACGACACGTGTATAAAGTACAAATAAAGTATTAAAATAGAGTTAAAAACTCTTTTTTAACTCCATTTCAATACTTTATTCGTACTTTATACACGTTGTGTCGTTTTACTCATACCATAGTACAAAGTTTTCGACTGCTTTTTTACCATTTTCCCCGTGGTTTAGCGGGATATTTTTCCCATGGAAACCGATTTCAGGACCGATTAGAGTCATTAAAATTTGATATTTTTAATAGCTTATTCATTAATGGCTGACCACCTGTTTAAGTTGACCACCAAGGTAGTGCACTGCAAGGTGTCAACTTATACAGGTTTCACTGTACGAGGTTCGAAACCAGAAGCACTTGGGTTCCAAACCCTGTAAGCAAGCCCATACTTTGAGAAACGAACAGGTGAAGTGGTTGACGCGTCGGTCAAACTTGCCCAGTCGCCCGACGGAAGTGCTAATGTATTAGTGGATTTATCTATTAGTGTTTTGTGCCCAATTTCTTCCTGTATTATACCTTGCAACGAGCTGATGTGTGCATCACATGACTTCCTTCCACTCCAATTTAATGTCATTTTCCCATCATTGGCAATTTTAATGTGATTCAATTGTTTACTCTCTAAATATCACCAACAGTGGCCAAATCGAAACCCAATTTTTAAAAAAAAAATCGCCAAATTGGTCGCCAAGTTGGCGACAAAACTTGGCGACCAAAAGACTGGCGATATATCGCCAAGTGTCCGCCAAATTATAACACCACGTGAGTTTACATCGAAATTAACAATGATTTCCCTCCAAAAAGGGGCAAAAGACCCCCTTAGAAACACCCGAATGCAACCAAAAGGGAAGGTGCACAACTAGACCCCACTAGGAGTTCAGGTACCAAATTTAAACTTTCTAGGACATACCATTTTTGAGTTATGCGAGATACATACACATATACAAACATACGCACATACATACGTTCATACGGACGTCACGAGAAAACTCGCTGTAATTAACTCGGGGATCGTCAAAATGGATATTTCGGGTGTCTGTACGTTCCTAGGCACATATCCACGTGTGGTCGGGTTGAAAAAAAAACTCAACATTCATTCGGAGGTGAGCAAAATAGAAATTAAGGCCGATTTTTGAGTGAAAATTTTTTCGCGAATACAATGCTTCCTTTTTTGTAAAAGGAAGTAAAAAACAGGAGCGTTTTTCGCTAAAATTTAGTAACCTTCCGGAAATTATCCTGGAATGTTTTTGAAGAATTCAGAAATCTCTCCGGTTACAGCCAGTCATGCCTCTGGACCTTTCAGAGAAGATGTTGCTAGGTTTGAAATAATAGCTTGGCACGTACCTAATTTACCAATAAAGCTCCGAAATCATGATTGGGGGCCGTGGTAGCCCGATCGGTAGAGTGTCGGATTCGGGGCCGGAGGGTCCTGAGTTCGAACCTCGACGGTCGAAGATCCACCGTCGTCATTAAAGGGGACTGGGCGACGTTAACTATGCTCGTGGTCTCAATGTCCTCCAAGTGAAACGATACCTCTGGGGGTGCTAGCACCAGGTAGCTATTAGCTCCTGCACTAGTTCTAAATTCTCATAAACTGTTCGATCCGGTGATGGTGCTGCCATCTATCGGTATAAAAAATAATAGAGGCAAGGCACTTAGTATGCAGTCCTCGACATAAATGCAGTTGTAGTCAGTTGTGACTCTGAATAGGAATAGGAATAGGAAATCATGATTGCACCCATGGTGAAAGCTACGACCGAAGCATTGAACATATAGGTACGCTTGGCTGCAATTCTTGCAAATCTATGGAATCCAGAGAGTTATTCGCAGGTCAATCAAGACGTTCCGTAGTTGAACTGAAGCCGATACACTTAATAAATACACTCAGTTAATCTTTATACTGGTAGCTAGAAATATTTTCCACATCAGTGATAATTCTGCATTCGTGCAATTGTAGCGATTCAGGAAACTTTTTGACAAACCCACTTGATTTTATTCAGTAAGTTATTCTAATTTCTGAAGTAATTCTGTATTAGCTACCAGTTTGTTTGGCACTCTAGGCTTCCTTAAGAGGTTTTCCACCTCCAGCTCAGTCACTCCTATGCCGGGCTGATGAGTGCTAATAAGCACGAAACTGCAGTCCTCGGCTGGAATTGACTGAGCTGGCGGTGTATTTCATGTATATACTTGATTTTTACTGGGAATTGGTGAAAACCTGTGAAATCTTGGAACGTTTCACGGAAGTAATCAGTGACGTTTTGAAACTGTGTTGTACACTGAAGAGCAAGCGTGTGTCGTCTGGGACAGGATGAAAGACAGCACCCCAAGCCCTAACCCTAAAGCGCAAGAACTATGCATCAGTGTCTCATATGTTCTATAGGTTAGATTTACCGCTTTTCATCCAAGATCTCGGCTTCATTCTTGGCATGCGAAGTCCAAGGGCCCTTTTTTGCGACAGGTGGCAACCATTGAGAAGGGATAAAATGGAGGGAGTGAAGACTTTCATTCACGAAACCGAGACCCCAAGTCACGTGATAGATTTAAGACAAAGCATTGGAAGAAATCAGGTTTCGCTTGTTTCACGCAAAACGTCCCAACCATTCGTCGTTGTTGAGGCACGTGACTTGGGACCTTAGGGTGAGCTTTTGCTAAGCCAATGACTAGACTTGCTCCCTCCATTTTAATTCCTGATCTAAGATAGCAACGCTTAGATTCCTTAAACGAGCTGATGTGTGCATCACATGACTTCCTTTTACTCCAATTTAATGTCATTTTCTCATTATTGGCAGTTTTAATATGATTCAATAGTTTACTTTCTAAATATCACCAACAGTGGCCAAATTGAAACCAGATTTTTAAAAAAAAATTTAAAAAATCGCCAAATTTGTCGCCAAGTTGACGAAAAAACTTGGCGACCAAAAGACTGGCGATATATCGCCAAGTGTCCGCCAAATTATAACACCACTTGAGTTTACATCGAAATTAACAATGATTTCCCCCCAAAAAGGGGCAAAAGACCCCCTTTGGAGCATCCGAATGCAACCAAAAAAGAAGGTGCGCAACTAGACCCCACTAGAAGTCTACGTACCAAATTTCAACTTTCTAGGACATTCCGTTCTTGAGTTATGCGACATACATACACACATACGCACGTACATACAGACATCACGAGAAAACTCGTTGTAATTAACTCGGGGATCGCCAAAATGGATATTTCGGGTGTCTGTACGTTCCTAGGCACATATCCACGTGTGGTCGGGTTGAAAAAAAAACTCAACATTCATTTGTGGCTGAGCAAAATGGAAATTAAGGCCGATTTTTGGGTGAAATTTTTTTCGCGAATACAATACTTCCTTTTTTATAAAAGGAAGTAAAAATAGGGATGAAGAGGCAGGGCATGATTGACACATGGAGTGGCAAGGCCATGGCCTGGGAAGATAAACTTTAAGAGTCCATATGAGGACTAAAATATTTTTTTTTACTTCCTTTTGCGAAATAAGAGAAGTAATGAATTTATAAAAGCAATTTTACTCAAATTATAGCTTAAACTTTCATTTTAATCACCTCTGAATGAATGTTGACTATTTTATACCTACAAAGTCTCCGAAATATCCATTTGATCACATGTGAATTAATTATTACGAGTTTCGTAGCGGTGCCTGTATGTACTTTCTACGCATGAAGAAAAATGTATGTATATCTCAAGAAAGGAGAAAAATCAAGGCCGAGAAACACCCAAATGTTTACAGTACAATAAAGAAAGTCTGGGGTTTTGAACTTTCAAAGAAGATTTTCTCATACACTGGGAGGACTGACATTTCGCCTTTCTCCCCTACTCTGTTCGTTTGATTCAATGATGGTCCAACATTGTGCCTTTAAATGCATTTTTATAAGTTTAAAAGAAAAATTAAACTAAAGTTTAGACATTAAAGCATTTTTTACATTACGTTTTTCTTTTTCAACCGTAACTTCAACTATATATGTTTTCGATTTCGAGTCACAACTGACTACAACTGTGTCGAGGACTCCATACTAAGTGCCTTGCCTCCACTATTTTTTTTATACCGATAGATGGCAGCACCATCACCGGATCGGACAGATAATGAGAATTTAGAACTAGACCAGGGGCTAATAGCTACCTGGTGCTAGCACCCCCAGAGGTATCGTTTCACTTGGAGGACATTGGGACCACGAGCATATTTAACGTCGCCCAGTCCACTTTAATGATGACGGTGGATCTTCGACCATCGAGGTTCGAACTCAGGACCCTCCGGCCCCGACACTCTACCGATCGGGCTACCACGGCCCTATATATGTTTTCCTAGAAAATTAAATCAGGAGATATGCACCGGCCGGCGGGACAAAATGTGTAATATATGGTATCATTATTTTATATCGTATCGATATTTGTGATGTTTGATTTAAACTTCTGATTTGGCAACACCAACACTAATTCAGTTAAGCTTCCATTCTTGAAAATAAAAGGTTTGTTCTTTTTAATCTTGTGTTCGTCAGTGTTCTGTTCATGAAGTAATTTTCAGATCGAGTATTCTATTGTACGCAGTATTGCGTTATTATTTCACAAGTTATTATAAAATGTAAGTGGCAAAATTAAAAAATTGGAGATAACCAGTACAAGTGGTTGGTGAACCTCTTCTCTCTCTAGTCTAGGCGCAGGAGATAGTACTAGTAGCCCTAGTAGGTGCTGCTGTATAGCATGATTTGGAAAAAAAATCAATGAAGGCCTACCTAGGCTATACGCATTTTACTCAAAACTTGAAAATGTCCGCTTACATCCCTTTGCTTCTCACTGCCTCATATGGTCTTTAAGTCCCCCCATTCATGTTTAGGGAAATCACAAGCATTAAGAAACAATTCGAAGACAATAAAATTTGACATCATTAGAACCAATGTTCTACGAGATATGAAATGCAGCGTTTTCCAACTTATACCGTTTTACATTCGTGATTTTTAGTTGTCTTATAACGGCATAATAAATGTGATTTATCAGAGTTTTTTTTTTTTTTGTTTTTGTCTATAGCGTTGAAAAATATAACTATTTTTTTCCATCAATATAACTACTGTAAGCGTTTTTTTTTTTTTTTTTTTTTTTTCTTTTTTGAGCAATCACGATTGCTTATTGTTCTCACTTGAATATTTTGGCATCCTTTGATTTTATTTTCCCACCGCCACCCTCCGCACCACCACCGTCGACCGGCTCCCCACGATGCTGCTCCTCTAGCGAAAGCCGTCTCCAGGTTGCATCCATATCCTACACACACGCGCATACATACACAACTACACACACGCACACACACACATACAAACACATACACAAACACATGCACACAACTACACACACATTCATGCCTGCACGCAGACACAAACACATATGCCTACACACAGACACAAACACATATGCCTGCACACAGACACAAACACATAGGCCTAAACACACATACACATACCCCCCCACACACACATTCATACACACAACTACCCACACACTTACGCCAGCACACAGACACAAACACACATGCCTACAGACACATACACATACCCCCCACACACAAACACACATACCCCCCACACACAAACACACAACTACACACACATTCATGCCTGCACGCAGACACAAACACATATGCCTACACACAGACACAAACACATATGCCTGCACACAGACACAAACACATATGCCTACACACACATACACATACCCCCCCCCACACACACATTCATATACACAACTACCCACACACTTATGCCAGCACACAGACACAAACACACATGCCTACAGACACATACACATACCCCTACACACAAACACACATACCCCCCACACACAAACACACACGCCTACATACACACACTCGTGATTGCGAAAAACATAATTTGAATTCAATATGTCAAAATTCAATTTTTTTTTTTTTTTTTTGTGAAGCGATATGTTCTCATCTTATTTTTAGTACGGGTCCTTTAAATTTTTGAGTTTGAATATCTCGGTGAATATTGGTCGGACTAGTTTTTTTTTTCCGGTTCTGATTGGTTTTTTTTTTTTTATGCTTGTTATGTTCCTTAACATGAATGGGGAAACATACATGAAATGTTAGGTCTCGCATTTTTATTCTCTAAATTCATTTTTCACTTCAAACTCTCAATATCTGAACTCTGCACCTTATTTTGACCATTTTTGCAATCGGTGAATCTAGAACCAACAGTTGCGATAATTAAGGTCTTGCAGGTTAAACGAGGACATGCTGTATACATGCAGAGGTATTTTTTACGCCTCTATTTTTACGCATTGGAAATTGAAAATGCGACTCAAAAATTTGGTTCAGGGTATTTTCACGCGTATTTTTTTCAATACAAATTAAGCATCGTGAGGGAACCGGGGGAAGGGGGGGGGATTTTTTAAATACAGTAACCCCTCGTTATATCGCGCTTTTCGGGGGACAAAGAAAAAGAGCGATATATCCGAAAGCGCGATATAACGGAGGGCATTAAAAATAGTTATGTCTAATACACAAGTAAATTGGCATTCGTTCTTTTTGACATTAGTTTCTAATGGTTTCGATGTGGGTACTATCACACCTATTGAAATTTAAACAAGATTGAAATTTAAGTAAATTTTCACCGTCAGAAAGTTAAAATCATCAAATGGCGAATGAAGACGATCTTTCTGAGCTACCGTGAGATAAGAATGAGCATTCCAATACCCTCTTATTCCGAGTAGGTTTTCTAATCCGTTTTACTTGCTGTAGAAAGGATGTGAAAAGTAAAAGAAACCAGATTGTTTCCAGGAAACTAGTTCGCCCGTCCAGATCATTATTCCCTTCTTTGATGCAAATCCTGGTTTGTGCAACCAAGTACAAATCTTTTCTGTACTAAAAGAAGGGCGTATGTTCTCTTCTACATGGGCTACTATGACACTTGCTTGATGTCTCTCACTCCTTGTAAAGGCAATGTATCAATACGAAAGAAGATGTCAAGTAGTTTACAGACCATCTTAAACTGAAATATACTGTGCGGGTATGTACATTTGGATGACAGGAATTGCTGCTGCTTTTCCAGCGAATTCAGAAGAATTGCTTCCTTTTGTTCATTGACAAAATAGAGAAGAAAGAGACCTTCTCTGTGCAATACCATATGTTTTCAGAAATGGTCTCAAACTTAAAGCAAAGTTTTTTCCTTATTTTAGGCTATAATATTTCGGGAGACTGAAGAAAAGAGCGATATATCCGAATGAGCGATATAACAAGGGGCTACTGTATTACATTTCAGCTTTTTTTTTTTTTAATGAGAAATGTCAAACCGTCTAAATGTTAAAATTCACAGTTGTACTCGTCTCTGATTTCCCTACCAATTTCCATTTCATCCATAAAAAGTTACTCTTATTAAATGGGGTTGTGTCCTTCAGTCAAAACTACTACTTGTAGTCACTGAAATTGATAGAATGAGCCAAAAAAAAAAAAAAAAAAACATAATAATAATAATAATAATAATAATAATAACAACATGGACCCAGAAAATTTTTTTATTTTCCCAACAGATATTATTTATTTATTTATTTAACTGTCCGATTTCGGAAACAAGGCGTGGTCTTTATGACGTCACAAGTGATGTACTTTGGCGCGCTACTCCATTGCCGCGTTAAATGTTTACGCTTTGCTGTTAATAGCGAAGCCAGTTTATGATTATTAGCGCTGTGCGCTAATGGAATAAGTGAATGGCATTTCATCACTTGTGACGTCATGTGCAGAAGCATAAAAAAAGAATTTCAATCTGCGCACCGATTAAAATAATTGTTTAAAAGTATTAAACTTTGTCAAATTGTTTAAAAAATGGTTAAATCCTATGTTTTTAAGCATGCTCTTTCAGAAAAAAAAAATACTTTTGAAACTTTGGAAACAACCCCGTTGATCGCTATTAAACCCTTCACTTTTCTGCGCATTATTCACCCCTCTAAAAAAATGTCAAGGAATTTTTTCACGTCTTGATAGTAAAATCTAGCAATATATCTGCGCATGCACCTGTGTATGTTTCATTTTTACTGCTAAAGAAATTTAGTGGAAAAAAATAATCTCTTTGTAAAGTGCAATTCAGGTCAAGAAACAAAAAAGTTAATGAAGCTTTATGGAAATTTAGGGTAATAAAAAGTATTTTCAAATTACGTTATGTGTTTTTATTTTATGTTATTTTACCCACTCATTTATTGAATCAAACTATAGTTAGTAATTCTGAAATTAGCCGGTGAGATTGCTTCAAGCAACAAAAAACTATATCTGGCCTCTTGCCGACGCAGCTCAATTATTAAAAGAAATTGAGCTAAGTAAAGTACTCTGGTTAGGAAATTGCTTTTCTAAAAGAGAGTAGATTTTTTTTTCCCTTTCCGATACAGCTTGAAAAATGTAGTGCGTGAGTGCTAAAAGGTTAAGTATTAATGGTTTCCGCATAAGGTAGTAAATTATGCTAGTAATTAGTGGAGACACGTGTTCATTCTTTTTAGTTTTTTGCCCTTCTTTTGTTTCTGAAGCTTCGAACAATGTCTTCTTAATTTGAATCCTTAATAGACGCATTCATTTTGTTCTAAAGGTTTAGAAAGTTTTTTTAAAAGGCCCCCTGTGCTGTTTGATTTAAACCAAGCTAATTTAAATTTTCAGTTAAACTAAAGTGTGTTTTAGAGCAAAACCTAGCTGGGTTTTTCACTTTTAACTAAACCATTTTTTTTTCGGTCTGCTTCTTGTCCAAAATTTTTGATTCAACATCCTTACTCATTGGCGTAGCCATGGTTCCCGTAAGGGACAAGCATAGTGCAGCAAGATAGTGGCTTTTAGTTACGCCCCCCCCCCCCCCCCCCAATATGGACTTTGGAAAGTGCTTGAAATTATTGTCCTTCTCACCCTCTAAGAAGCATTTTGTGCTATTTTTGGTTGGATGAGGGGAGAAAAAGCAGTTTTATGGCACTCCCTCGTAATTTTTTCGAAATTGAAATCCTAAAATTGCAATTTTTAATTAACTTTGGTGGCATATGGAAAAATCGGGGGAGTCAGAGATTCTCTTCTTGGAAAGGGACAGTTGCCCCTCCCTCTGGCTACGCCAATGAACCCATGTATGTTCGTTTCTATGTCGCATGATCTCGAGAACAGCTAATAGTCAAGAGTAAAATAACGTGACATTTTTCAAGGAGTTCATTTCACCTGGTCTCATCCTCCTGTAACTTTAATAAACAGGATAGTAATTGAAAACGCTTTTAGCACTGTGAGGTAATGAAATGAAAATATACTAGCATAGCAAAACTTTTGATACCAATCGAAAGAATGTTTTTTCCCGCGTGAGATAGATTTAATTTGGAGCTTCTAAGTTAGTTAAAACTTTAAGTGTAGTCTTTTTTCGGCACAAAATCTGAAACTTGCTAGTACGAATCTATTTTCCCTCTTTAGCATCCATTTATTTTTCGCAGACAACTAATACTGTAATATAATCATTGAACTTTGTTTCTAACCATTCTCCCTCTCAATGCATTAGCAAATAAACTTCTATTAATGTTTCGAACTCATCCTTTTTTATTTTTGTTTTTAGATTCGTTGGAAATTTCTTTCGGATTAGATTTTTTGCACTTATGATTATTACTGGGTATTTTCGGAACGTGTATCAATGAATTTTAACCAGTACAGATACAGTAATTATGAATGTGACTACTCTTCCAACCAAGTTATCTTAAGAATTTTTCGCTGCCGAAAGTATTTATTTAAATTCATTCAGAATGCGGATTTTACTTTCTTTTGTCAGTTTAAAAAAATTATAACGTTTTTATTTTTGTATATTACAATTTTTCAACAGTATGTTTCTTTATATTGCAGCTGTGCACGTTTCTCTCTGCAAAAAAAAAAAACCTCTCTCTTTTTTTCCCTTTTTTATGTGTGCTTCAATGTTCTAATTAATTAGAGATTTTTAACGTTTATTAAAGAATAAAAATCTAAAAAGACAGCCTTAATTGTATGCAAAACTATAACTTAAAAACATGGAGTAAATATTTATTCAGCATAACAATTCGACCTGAGCAAAATTTTCAACTTTAAAAAAATAGCACTTTTTTAAAATTTAGCTACAATTCTTTGCTGCGATAACTTTAATTAATCGGAAACAAACCAATTATTATTTATCTTATTTCTAAATCATTTTATTATTCTAATAAATGCAGAAGCTACAAGCAAAGCTAATAAATAAAAAATTAATAAATTTGTGAACGATTCCCCTTTTGTTAATTGATGCAACTTTCCTAGGACTAGGTTTTTTATTTATTTTCTTGTTCAGGGTAATAGTAGATTAAATTGTCAAGACCAGGGGGGAAAAAGATTGTATTTAGTTTTCAAAACAAAAGTATTCCTTGAAACTAAACTTGCAGTGAAGGTAAAATTTAATGCCAAATCTTGATCTGTTTTGACCAAGAGCTAATTCCTTGATCATTTAGAAGAATTTTTATGTTCTTTCTTTGAGAATTGAAATTGAACAATTGATATTGATAACTTCAAAAAACTCGTTTGTAAGTATATGAAAGAATATTTTCTATATTAAGATGAGTACAAAAATGCAGAATCATTTAGGTGTAACAAATGGTTTGAACTTGATTCTTCAATGTTTTTATTTAAAACGATGTACGTGGAATTTCTTTTACAAAAAATATTTTTCAAAGAATATTTAACCAAGCGCTTTTTTTTTTTTTTTTTTTTTTTTTTTGATGATTTTTAGAAGAATTTTTATGTTTTTCTATGAGCAGAACATACAGTTTGTTTGATGGAAGAGTCAGTAAGTTCAAAAGATTCAATTGAACTACAAGGTCTTTACTGAAATTGAACAATTGATATTAATAACTTCAAAAAACTCGTCTGTAAGTATATGAAAGAATATTTTCTATATTAAAATGGGGGGGGGGGGAGTACAAAAATGCAGAATCATTTAGGGTGAAAAAAATTGTTTGAACTTGATTCTTCAATGTTTTTATTTAAAACGATGTACGTGGAATTTCTTTTACAAAAAATATTTTTCAAAAAATATTTAACCAAGCGCTTTTTTTTTTGATGATTTTTAGAAGAATTTTTATGTTTTTCTATGAGCAGAACATACAGTTTGTTTGATGGAAGAGTCAGTAAGTTCAAAAGATTCAATTGAACTACAAGGTCTTTACTGAAATTGAACAATTGATATTGATAACTTCAAAAAGCTCGTCTGTAAGTATATGAAAGAATATTTTCTATATTAAGTTTGGGGGGGGGGGGGAGTACAAAAATGCAGAATCATTTAGGTGTACTAAATGGTTTGAAACTTGCTTCTTTAATGTTTCTGTTTAAAACGATGTATGTGGAATTTCTTTTATTAAAAAATATTTTTCAAAAAATATTTAACCAAGCGCTTTTTTTTTTGATGATGATGAATTAGAAGAATTTTTATATTTATCTCTCTTTTCAACCCTCACAACAATTATTTCTTTTAATACTTTCCGAAAGCTCATCTGTTAAGTTTTTCAAAGTTTAATATTTCCTTGTAGAAAGCTGTGTCATGATTAAATAGCAAAGTTTTATACTTTCTTATCAAAATGCTCATTAAAACTTACGCACTAATGTGAATGCTTTTAAAATCATCGTGATTGCATAAAATTAATTATTTAAACTACTTACATTTAAACTAAAAATCCAATTTAAGCAAATAAAAAAAAAACCTGGTTAAAGCATTGAAAAATATAGATATTAAAAAAACCGTTTTTAACCAACCCCGAATAACTCTTAAGCCAGCGTTATAAAATTGAGTCTTATTTTAGCTTAAAAACAGAAAAGCATTTTGTGTCGCAGATTAAGAAGCGTTTGGACCAGGGCTGTGGAGTCGGAGTCGCACTGATTTTGGGATAAAGGAGTCGGAATCGGGAGTCAAAGTTTTTAAATTTCAAGAGTCGGAGTCAGTCTCCGCAACTCTACCAGTGCTTGCGGAGTCGGAATGATTTTGGGGAAAAGGAGTCGAAGTCGGTCATTTTCCGTCTAAGTTCGCAACTCTACCAGTGCTTTCGGAGTCGGAGTCGTATTAATTTTTGGGTAAAAGAGTCGGAATCGGAGTCGGTGTCGGAGGCGCTAAAATTCCCGGAGTCGGAGTCGGTCATTTTTCCGGCGACTCCGCAACCTTGGTTTAAACAACGGCATGTCGAAAAATGTTTTTGCTAAAAGTACTTTTCAAAATATGACGAGTGTTTTTTAGTACGAATTCATTCTTCTCTTCACTTCCGTAACTTATGAAATAATAGTTTAAGAAACTAAAAAAGCACGCTTTCGTAGTAAAATGAACTAAAAAGTGAAAAATAATCTTTGGATGATAGTAGTTGACCAATCACTTAATTTTAATGTAATACAAAAAAGCGTGGGGGAGCTTTTTATCAGTTGTCTTGAATTTCTTCCATTTGTTGTCCAAGCAAAAATGTAACTAGACAGCACCCCACGCTTTTTGTATTACATTAAAATTAAGTGATTGGTCAACTACTATTATCCAAAGATTATTTTTCACTTTTTAGTTCATTTTGCTACGAAAGCGTGTTTTTTTAGTTTTTTAAACTATTATTTTATTTTTCTGTTTTTTAGTCTTATGTTGGAGAATTATCAGGCAAAATTGCAATTACTTCTTTTCGTAAAAGTCTTAGTTGGGACTTAATTGACGAAATTATTTATAAAACGAGTGCGAGGTAACATCTTAAAGTTAAGACAAGGGCACCCCGATGGGAAGCTACTGTGAGTCATCGATGTATGTTTTCGGAAATCATATTTATATTACTTTGAAAATTTGAGATCCATTTAAATAAAAGTTTTGTTCAACAATGGTTTGATCAGCAATGAATTTCCAATTGAAGGCTCACCTCAATTTTGGCATGAAATTAGTTAAAAACAATTATATTTCATGTTCTAATTACCTTGGAACATTGGAACAAATTTTGTCTGATGCAGAAAAATTAAAGGTTTTTGTAGATATTTTTAAATAATTTTTGCGAGCATTTTTTGATGTATTTTTTTAAATTTTTCCTTTTTCACATTGTTGGATTAATGCCAAAATATTGATTAAAATTGGAGGAAACTAACAATTAAAAGAGTTAATTAATTAATTTGATTATAGAATATTGCATTGTCATCGGGTCTGAGGTCGCGGGCCAAATTTCAAAAGATTCCGATCGCAGGAAGTGGGCGAAATTTGAGCTGCAAGATTCCGTTACAAGGTACATACATACATACAGGTGAAGCTAATAAAAGCGTGTTAAAAATGAAATAATTCATAATAATAATTAAGAGTTAACAGAGTTTCGTAATTAAGAGAAAACATTTTAATATTCCTTTGTACCGGATTTTCGCTTAAAAAACTTTCCTATGAAATATTTTTTATGGCTTAGTCGTGCATCCTCAGTAACTCTATGAACTTTATTTTAAAAATGCAACAGAATTGAGAATTTTCTAAAAATCTTCGTCCTTCAGATGCTTTCCATCATAAAATTTAGTTGGAGGACAACATATCTCTCTTCCCGTATTAGGTACACTTTATAATTTTTACTTTATCTTAGTTTTACATGCTTTTGCTGTTTTTTATTTCTAACTAGTGGCACCCGCACGGCTTTGCCCGTAATAGAAAAATTAAAGGTCTTTTGGTTCGCTTGTATATTTACAAATAATGTGAATTTTCTCGCCAATTGGCTTGTACCGACGTTACAGTTCCACGTTATGATAATTTCGTATCCCGCCAATTGGCTTGTGCCCATGTTACGGTTCCACGTTATGATAATTTCGTAATTTATGATAGTTTTTTTCTTAAAATTGAAATAAAAAAAGAACCACATCGAATTTTCGAAAAATCGCTTCGAGGTGCACACCCCATGCTACATACTAACTTTGTGCCAAATTTCATGAAAATCGGCCGAACGGTTTAGGCGCTATGCGCGTCACAGACATCCTACAGACATCCTACACACATCCAGACATCCTCCGGACAGAGAGACTTTCAGCTTTATTATTAGTAAAGAAGATTGCGTGAAATTTATTGTGTTTTTTTTTTTTTTTTTTTTTTTAATATTATTCACTAAATGCTTGAACTCTGATTAATTTTCATTCTTATTGACTGTGGTGGTAATTTTCAACGTTGATTTTAATAATAAATAATTTACTACGTGTACTTTCATTGTAGTAATTTAAAATTATTTAGTTAAAGAGTAAGGAGAAGAGTGAATAACTATACATATTCTTAAATGCGTGCTTGATTCCTTTCTGTTGATTTTTCATCCAATATAAGTGCTGTAATTTACTCGTATGCTTTATGTTATTTTGTTTGCTTCATTTTATCATGTTATTGACTTTTGATCATTTTCAGCATAATCTTTTTATTTTACTAATAAATAAAGCTGAAAGTTTCTCTGTCCGGATCTCTGTCGGTCAGGATCTCTGTCTGTCTCGATCTCCGTGACGCGCATAGCGCCTTGACCGTTCGGCCGATTTTCATGAAAGTTGGCACAGAATTAGTTTCTAGCATGGGGGTGTGCACCTCGAAGCGATTTTTCGAAAATTCGATTTTGTTCTTTTTCTATCCCAATTTTAAGAACTTTTTCCCGAGCAAAATTGTCATAAGATGGACGAGTAAATTACCAAGTTATCATAACGTGGAACCGTAACATGGGCGAACCATTTAACATAGCAAATTGGCGAGAAATTCATCATCCATTATTTGTTAATATACAGGCGAACCAAATGACCTTTTAATTTTCTACTACGGGCAAAACCGTGCGGGTACCACTTTTTTTTTTTATTTAAACATCGATACAAGAAAAATCAGGTGCAAAGAATGTGTCTGTTCGAATGAACAGAAAGATTACCTCGTGACCCAAAATGGCCGCGGTTTCGGTTTCCCTCCGCGGGGCGAGTGAGGTGTCTTTAGATCGGGGCGGCGCCACTGTGGCGATGAAGGGGCTTTTGTACGAGATTGAGAATATTTGGCGGAATGAATGGATGCGCGTTCGTCATCAAAACGATTTTCTCACGCAACCGAGAGGTACTTGAGTATCTGCAGAGCGCCCGCTAATTTCTTATTATACTTTTCTCTACTTCCTGAAGGTGGAGTCATTATTTCCAGGGCCGTATACAAGGGGGGGTTCTTAGGGTTCAACCCCCCCCCCCCTCACCGAAAAGTTCGGTTTGACAGTTAAATGTTCGTTTACATTTAGAATTTTCGAAAAGATATTGTTCCAAAAACCGTGAGAGTTTTTAAACCCTCCCTGAAATTATTTTCTGGTTACGGCCCCAATAACTTTCTCAGACCATTTGAGAAAATATTAATTTCACACCTAGAGAGCCTGATTACGGAATAGGCTGACCAGGCCGTGGCCTGGGGCCCCCACTGTTTAGGGGCCCCCAAATGGCAAGAATGATTGCAGTCAATGGCTAAAATGGTTTTATCCAGTGGCGAAAATTGTTAAGTTTGAATGCAGGTGGCCCCAAAAAAATACTTGGCGTTGGGTCCACTGATATCTTAATAGGGATCTTTTCTTTACACCCAGGGGCTCCCCGAACTTAAATTTTTGGGAGGGCGGAAATTCTCAATTTGCCGAATGAATCTTCAAATTTTGTAGAATGGTGATAATTTTGTTGCCCACTTTCGCCGCATTGTGATAACTTTGCCGAAAGGAACTCCAAAATTTGGTGCATGATGATAATTTTTGCTGAAACGTCTGACAAAATTTGCCTAATAAGGAAATTTTTGAAAGTTCACAGTGACCTCCCATCGAGGCCTCCTGATCACGCCTTTCTAAGAATGTCTTTTTATTTATTTATCCCCACTTTTTATACAGTTACTCTCATGTGGTAATGCTTGTGAATGTCTTACTGAAATTGCAAGGCTAAAACTAGATCTAACAATCGTTCGAAAGTATCTTATTAAGAAAGAAATTTCAAGTGAAAATGTAGCAGAGAGGAAAAAATCAAAAACACATCTAGGCAAAAGAAAAAAAAAATCTAATTTGAATTCTGAAACTTTGAATTCAAATTATGTTTTTCGCAATCACGAGTTGCGACAAGACCCTACTCATTAGAGTTATTGTTTCTAGAAATGGCTCCCCCCCCCCAAGCATGTCCCTCCTCCTGGGTGGTTATGTGTGTATAGTTGCGTGTGTGCAGGCTTAAGTGTGTGTACGTAGGCCCGTGTATGTGTGTAAAGGCGCTCACGCGTTGGCGAGTGTGTATGAGCATGCGTGTGAAGGACATGGACGCCACCACCCAGCAGAAGTGGATTCCAGGGGACAGTGCTCAGGACCAGAGCAGCCGTGCCGCCGCCGCGCCGGTGGGCGGTGGTGCTGCTGGTCCAAGCTGAAAAATAATCCCAACGTCAAGGACTGTTAAATGAAAACAATAAGCAATCGTAATTGCTCAAAAAAACTCAGATCCTTTTTTTTTACACAGACCTTTTGACCAGGGGCGTGCACAGGTGAGGGGGGGGGGGAGAAGGGCCGAGCCTGAAGGGTGCTCAATATTTTTAAAACTAGGAGTGAAATATAGGCGTAAACAATATGAAGGAAGCCCGGAGGAGTCATTTGTGGTGGTCCCCAAAATTTCTGAGCACGCCCCTGCTTCTGACACATCTAAATTTTAAATATTTAATGACTAAGTTCATTTATTGGTAGGTTTTTTTTTCTTTTTCATTTTAATGTAACAATCAGGCTTACTGGACTGCTTTATTTAAAAACTAAACATCTTACTACTATTATATATGCGAAAGTTTGTCTGTATGGATGTATGGATGTATGGATGTATTTTCTGCTGAAGATGGCACCTGTTCGAAATTTCTAAGTAGAATAAAAAACGAGTTATGAGCTTTTTAGTTCCATGTTCGAACGCTTTCCTCAACTCAATACAGTATTTAGTGTATCATCTCAACTCCCTGTCGATAGCGGCAATTGTTGTATTGTTGGCTATCTTTGCTTTTCGTGACTGTTCAAGGCTTTCTCGAATCAAATCTTGAAGTAAGATTTTTGCACAAGATTGGCAAATAATACATGATTTGGCTGATCATTTTCCACTTAAACGGAACTTTAACGTAATTAATGGTTTTTATTATTATTTATGCTGATTGAACACTTTACTCATTATCCACTTTACTCATCATCCCATCTATTAATCCAATGAACCAGCAGATCGCCAAAATTTTTGCAGAAAGATTTCCGTAGCTGATGCATTTGGCAGTTTTTTCAACGTCGCTGAACGAAGCCGAAGACTACGTCATAATGTTTCTCAGCTTTCACCATGTAAACAAAATATCGCCAATCAAAGAATTTTCAAAAGATTTTTTTTACTGTGTTAAATAATCCAGCAACTAAATTAGGCAAATCCATCAACAGCACAAAAACTTCCATTAATTTTCCTTTTTGCAGAATTTCAAACAATCACCAAATTTTACTACTTATTTTATAACCATTTCGGATGAAACTGTTTAGCGCCATTTTATGGTGACCAAAGGTATCTCAGCATCTGGCGACGATATCTCTGTAACGAAAATTAATATATCGTTTTACAAAGTAAGGAAAGAATGGGGGAGCATCATCGAAGGTACCCCAAAATGACTTTCGCAAATTCGGTAAAATCGCACCAAAAGCCCACAATGATTGAAATTTCCCAAAATAACTAAAGCAAGTATAAGGGGATTACGAGCGCAGCTACTTTTTTTTAATCACTTCGTACTTCATTCATAGGCGGATTTAGGACTGAGTTCCTGGGGGGGCAGGATTTTTTTTTTTTTTTTGGAGCAACATTTTTAATTGCCTCCCCCCCCCCTGTCTATTTTCTGTGATGCATAAGGCCATTCTTTACTTTTTTATGTGTCATTTTCATTACTGTGTGTAATCATGCTGTCCTTTTTGAATTGACCTTAAAAGAGAGGGGGCTGGTATTAATAGAGTGACGCAGGGCTTCCTTTTAAGTGGGATATAGAATATCTCTAATTTTAGGGGGCCCGGGGGTTACTCCCCCAGAGGAAATTATATAAAATGGATATAAAATTCTGCATTTTTATATCTTATAAGGGTTAATTGGAAATAATAGGCAAATATTTTTAAAAAACGTTTTATGCTTTAAAAGTGCTTCGTGATGCAAGTTAATACTTTCAAAGAAATGGTGCACAGATTTAGAGAATAGGTATCAAGAGAGTAACAAACTACCCATTTGAACAATTCTTAATTTATACATTTGATAAGAAATAAAATTGAAACACACTTTGCTTAGGAGTTTCAAAGACTTGTCTAATTATTTTCAAGGTTTGGTTGGTTAGATTGGATTTTTGGCTCAAGAGCCCTGGTAGACTATACTGCGCCAATTCTTTTCAGGGATTTTAGAACCTATCGATAATTTGCACTTTCCAGTCTCTGAATTTGAGTAGTAGATTATACAGTTGTACAGTATTGTTCTTTGAAAGAAACAGCTATTTTAAGTTTAAAAGAAAAAATAATTTTTTTTTAAATTTCTCATCACAACTTTTTTTTAATTATAAGTAGTACAGAAAACGAAAAGAAATAGGGGTAGTGTATCATTTTTCCCCCGGGCTAAACAGATTAACAATATGCAGTAAAAGTAAGATAAAAGCAATTAATACAAAAGAATTTCCAAAATTCTGCATACGGGAATAAATAAATAGCAAGATATGAAGCATGTGAGTCAAAAAATTTATTTCAAGTAATATGTTACAAATGCGAGAATCATAATTTTTACATTTTTGATGCAGGATGTAGCAAGGAGCTGAATTTGACACATTTTGGCATTCCTCCCCCTACAATTTGTTAGAAATTTTAAAATTTAAGGTTTGTAGCCACACGTTTCCAAATATTCAAGGTTTTCAAGTACTTGAAAATGAAATTAGTTTTTCATGCACTTTCCATTTTTTAAAGGAACAAATCACAATTTTTTGGGAGTTAGGGGACCACTTCAAAGCAGGGGCCCTACGTTATAGCTTGTTTATCTTATAGGCAAATCCGGCTCTGCATGTAATTCACTGTTACCTACAGATTTTTTTTTTTTTTTTTTGATTTTTTGTAACTGTAACGAAAGTTCGTCAGTTTTTACAGTTAAAGGAATTTTACGATTTTACCAATCTGTGTAAGGTTTTTATCAAATTTCAGCAATTTTTTTCAAAATTTTTGATGACTGAATTACTCAGATTTCAATAATGACAATAACTGTCTCATTTAAACTTAGATGATTATGACTTACCTTAATTTTTAAACAGTATTTAGAAAGTAAGGAAAATGGTACTTTCCCTCTAAGTAAAAAGATTCAATTAATAAGAACGTTCAGATAACTGAAGTTTATTCACTTTGCGATAGTATTTACTTTTCTTTCTCAAAAAAAAAAAAAAAAGAAAAAAAGCAGAAAATTTTCTAAGCGCATGAAGTACAGTTCTAACTATAGTTTCATATATACAAATTTTTTTCTTTAAAAAATAAAGAAAACACAGTTATAAAAACATTTCATCAGGTAATAATGCGATCTTACAAGAGTTGTGCAAAACTTTCGTGCCGGAAATATATCTCCCTCGCTTTTTCTTTTATTCAGACGTTTTCCTTACAATGTATGATTCTGGAAAATCAGAAATTTTATTTTTGAACTGCTAGGGATTGAAATTCCAATTTTTTTTCACCTAAAAAATTAACGCATTGTGTTTACAGTGATTTTACGTTCTGTTTGTTCAATGGTTGGACAATTTTTCCAGTTTTTTGTTTCATTGTTACATACATTCGTTGAGTAAGGTGTTAATTGTTACATTTGATAGTATTTTGCTGTACAAAAACCTTTTAGCTATGTACTTCTTTTGCAATAGCATGCATTTCAAATCAGCCAATTTCATTTGAACATGTGAATCCAGAATGTTCTTCAAACTCTTTCGTCTGTAACAACCCAAAACATCTAGTTTTTGAAATGACGCAAATTGAAAATAAACATTCTGAAAAGAGAGAAAACAAATCGTAACCAGTAGATCGTTCTGTTAGCGCAAACTGTGGAGGGGGAGGGAGGGTCCCAAACGTCAATTATTATAAGTGTTGCAGCTTGAATGCATAGCTCGTTTAGCCTATATTTTCATTCATATACTTGCCCAAATGGTTTTCAGTCCAAAATAATGAATTTAGACTAATTTTCAGTACCCCAGTGACAGCTGTACTATTTGTATTTAATGTTCGGTTTTTCTCTTTTTCTTTTCTCCCTTCAGAAAAGGACATTCGCTGTTCTCTTCATTTTAATTGAACTATTCAAAAAAGAAAAAATCATGATTTTTTTTTATTATAAGATTTTGGAAGATAAGTAGTTACTATATAAACTCCTCTGAAAACTGGTGGGCATTTCCCCCTTTGCCCCCCCCCCCTATAAATCCGCCCATGCTCTTCTGAACTATTCAAAAACGAAAAAAATTTTTTTTTTTAAATTTTTGGAAATTGTGTTGTTACTACATAAAGTCCTCCCAAAACTGGGGGGGCATTGCCCCCCTCTGCCCCCCCATAAATCCGCCCATGACTTCATTAGCCATACAGAGAAGGTTTTAGACTCCATGTTAAAAAAAAAGTATCAACAGATTAATCTTTTTAAACATGAGAAGATTAATTTCATGTTTTGGAAATTTGTATATGCTTAAATATAGAGCTTTCGTTTCTAAATCAATACTACTTTGTTCTTTATACTTATTGCTATTTTAGTTTTATGGGTAAGGAAGAAACTCGATTTTTAATCACGTCAAAAAGATGTGTTTTAAATTCTTTCACTTAAAACAGAAAACAAAAGCAAGTAACGATTTTTTCTCATAATTATTACTGACCCAGGCAACGCCGGGTATTTTTGCTAGTAAATAATAAATTTCAGCAGTATTGATATTGGCAGAGTTTGACGAAAAAACAAGCGCTTTGTTGTTTTGACCACATTGTAAAATTTTTTGTGTCAACACCATGATAGTACGCATAACTATAGCATAACGTTTCACGAATTTCTGCGTAAGGTTACACCAGAATTTTCTGTATGCTTACAGAGAAATTGCTTGAGAGGTTACACAAAAATTTTCTTGAACAGTTTCTCATTTTTAAGTGTAAGTTGACTTATATTTCAAGTTAACTTTTCGATAGTTTAAATTATCCAAATATATATTAATTGATCAAGTAATAATTTCTTTCTTTACGTTTTAAATTGAAAGTATAAAAATAAGTTAGTCGGTTAAAATCATAGACTAATAATAAGAATAGACCGAGCTATGGCAACCCTTTTGCTGCTCATAAACCAAACCATGTGACTGGTGGATATCCTAGCAACAGCGGGCGTTGATCGTAGCAGACGATCAACGCTCGCGAGAAATAAAATGAATAGAATTGATGGAATACGGAAGAATGATCTTTTATGGAGTCCCGATTTGTAAATTTGTTATTCTAAGTTTTAAATATTTTGTTAATGTAGTGAGTTTTTCGTTTAGATAGTACTGTGCATTTTCTTTAGTCAATTCCAATAACTCTCTAAGCAATTAAAGATGCAAGCGCCCAAAAAGAATCGGCAAACGGTAAGATTTTTATCTACAATTTCAACTTAAGATTCCGATTAGTACATTTTTGCGTTAACGTAAAACGTTTACGCCATTACGTTCACGCCAACGCTGACGTAGCAGTTCCAAATGAAATAAAAGTTTCTGAAAATTGTGATCAAAAACTAATTACTAATGTCAAATAATGCATAACTACAAGAAAAACAGTTTAATCTCTGCGCCTGGAAAAAAATTATAATGAAAACACATTACTTCTTAAAATACATGTCGAGTGCCAAACTATAGATAATGTTGCCATGTAGCAACCGTGCTGCCAAAGTTTTCGCCAAGCCTCCCACTAGTCACATGATGTATCCATGAACCAATTTTTTCATCAGCAAGTCTCTGAAAGCTCGGTCTACTCTTATTATTAGTCTATGGTTAAAATGCTTGAAATTTTGTTATAACTGTATTTTTAAAACATTTCATGCTGGAAACCTCTTGTCTAAAACCAAAATACAGTCCTATCCGCGTTTTTCTTTAATCTTTAGGAAGTTAGTTTTTTTATGGAATTTGTTCAGTTATGGTCTTTACTTTACTATTTTTGTGCATTCCACTCCCTCAAAATTAATTTTACTTCACTAAAAAATGTCAATTTCACGCCATTGAAAAAAAAAAAAATATCTCTGCCACACTCACGACAAGCAAAAAAATCCACTTTTACACCCCTGCAGCTCACATCTTTATACACTGATAAATAGGTTTCTTGTCGACCTGAAACACGTATATGCCTTTTTAACCGTGTCTGGGTCATTCTTAGAAAAATAAAAAAAAAACACACAGCTTCATTCGTTTCGATTGTCTTGAAAATCAAGGTGTCGGAGTCGGAGTTTGGGGTAAAGGAGACGGAGTCGATAGCCAAAAGTTCTACATTTCCAAAAATCGGAGTCAGAGTCAGTCAATCAACCAGGGCCGCGGAGTCAGAGTCGGAGTTTTTTTTGGGTTAAAGGAGTCGGAGTCGATAGCCAAAAGTTTTACATTTCAGTCAGAGTCAGTCAATCAACCCGGACCGCGGTGTCAGAGTCGGAGTTTTTTTGGGTTAAAGGAGTCGGAGTCAGAGTCGTTCACTTTCCCTTCGATTCCGTGTCCCTGACTGAAACAAGATTTCTTAGTCGACTCGAGGTAAAAAAAAATATTTTTTTCTTTCTACCTATGTTTCCTAATCTTTATCTTTACTAATAATAAAGCTGAATGTCTGTGTCTCTGGATCTCAGTTTGAATGTCTGTTACGCGCATAACGCCAAAACCGTTCGGACGATTTTCATGAAATTTGACACAAAATGAGTTCGTAGCATTAGAGTGTGTACCTCGAAGCGATTTTTTGAAAATTCTATTTCGTTCTTTTTCTATTCCAATTTTAAGGACATTTTAGCGAGCAAATTATCATACCGTGGGCGAGCAAATTACCATGACGTGGACGAGCAAACTACCATATGCGACCATGGGCGAGCAAATGAACGTAGCAAATTGGCGAGAAATTCGTCATCCATTATTTGTAAATATACGGGCGCGAACCGAATGACCTTTTAATTTTCTACTACGGGCAAAGCCGTGCGGGTACCGCGCTAGTTAAAAATACGAAGGAAAGTGAACCCGATCGTGTGCGGAACAATCGTGGAATGCAACAGAAGAATGAGTAAAGAGAACGATATAATCCCCAAACACAAATAAGACGCGGCGAGTTCCCTTTCATACCTGGAGGCGAAAAGAGCACAGCGCTCCCTCGTGCCGACAATCTTGTTTATCGGGAGGATGGTATTCCCGCGCACGTGCGCCGCGGAGCGTGCGTGGATTTAGAAACGTGCTCGTTTCTTTTGGGCAGGGAAGAGTTAAATGGGAACTTATTTGTTTTCTTTATTTCCCCGTTGGGAAAAAGAAAAGCTTCGGTTTCTGATGTGGTCGTGAAGCTTCTCTCTCTGTCGTGGTCTTCATTAATTTGTCGAGAAAATCATGTTCGTAAAGAGAATAGTTTATTTCAGAAACCAGTCAAACGCCGAAATTTGTAAATGTAGGAAAACATTTACATCGTCACGTTAAATGGGGTCGTTTTCGAAATTTTAAAAGTAGTTTTTTCTTCTGAAAGAGCATGCTTAAAAACATTGGATCTGACCATTTTTAAAATTATTTGACAAAGTTTAATGTTTTTCAACAACTATTTTAATCGGTGCACAGATTCAATTTCATTTTTTACGCTTCTGCACATGACTTCACAAGTGATGAAATGCCGTTCACTGATGCCATTAGCGTAGAGGGCAATATTTAATTCGCTTCTTTACTCACATGTACTGGCAACGATATGGTTGATAGCTAGCGCAGAGCGCAATATTTAATTGGGGCCGTGGCAGCCTGATCGGTAGGGCATTGGACTCGGGACCGGAGGGTCTCGGGTTCGATCCTCACTGGTCGAAGACCCACCGTCGTCATTAATGGTGACTGGGCGACGCTAAATATGCTCGTGGTCACAATGTCCTCCAAGTGAAACGATACCTCTGGGGGTGCTAGTACTAGGTAGCTATTAGCTCCTGGACTAGTTCTAAATTCTCAATAACTGTTCGATCCGGTGATGGTGCTGCCATCTATCGGTATATAAAATAATGGAGGTAAGGCACTTAGTATGCAGTCCTCGACATAAAATACAGTTGTAGTCAGTTATGACTCTGAATAGGAATAGGAATAGGCAATATTTAATTCCCTTCCTGATTATCATATCGTGGAAACGCGGTGTAAGCACTCAGTGCGCCTGTGGAATAGCGCGCCAAACTTCATCACTTGTGACGTCATAATGGCCACGTCGTGTTTAAAAAATCGGGCATTTAAAAAAATTAATTAAAAGTTAAACGTTTTGAAAATAGAAGTTTTCTCTTGGTCCATGTTTTTTTTTTTCCTATCAATTTCAGTGGCTAAAAGTAGTACTTTTGATTGATGGAAACAACCCAATTGTGTGTTTTACTGGAATAAATATAAACTAAATGAGCATCCATTTCAGTTCTAAATATTGTAACTCTTCTCGAAAATTTTTAATATAAGGTCTATGTTTGGGGTAAGCGGGGCCTCTTTCTGGAACTCTTCGTTTTTGAAGCCTTGTACGAAAAAAAAGTTTATCATTATTTTCTGAAATAATGTTTTTCACGTTCTTGACGATAAAATTGAGACCGCCTTCAAACGTGAAATTTGTAAAAATCTTTATCTTTACTAATAATAAAGCTCAAAGTTTGTCTGGCTCTCTGTCGGGAAATATCTGTCCGGATCTCTGTTTCTCTCTCTGTGTGGGGGGGGGGATATCTCTCTGTGACGCGCATAGCGCCAAAACCATTCGGCCGATTTGCATGAAATTTGGTAGGAAATTAGTTAGTAGCATGTGGGTGTGCGCCTCGAAACGATGTTTCGAAAATTCGATGTGGTTCTTTTGCTGTTCCAATTTTAAGAGCATTTTCCCGAGAAAAATTATCATAAGATGGACGAGTAAATTACCAAATTATCATCACGTGGAACCGTAACATGGGCGAGCAAATGAACATAGCAAATTGGCGAGACATTCATCATCCATTATTTGTAAATATACAGGCGAACTAAATGATCTTTTGCTTTTCTACTACGGGCAAAGCCGTGCAGGTACCGCTAGTGTAAAATATTCGCACCCGAGAAGAAAAAGTGGTGAAATTTGACGTAGAACCAAAATATAGTAATCAAACACACACGTATACCCAGCTACAGGAATAGCAGAATTCCAGCAGAGACGAGATACTGACAAACAGTTAAAGTTCGCGTGGTGATCATCAGTCACACCGGCACGCGAGAGCGATGCCGTGCAATCGGTCAGCGGGACGACCCTGCACGTGATGACCATCTCCACGCCACGACAGAAAAACTACTGTTGTAGTGGTCTGTAAAGATTTCTTTGTTATTTTTATGGCTTCGTCAGATTAAAGCTATATTTTTAGCAGCTTGTACGGGTTCCGATTTTTGTGAAGGATGCAAAGTTGGCTTTTGGGAATCTTTTCATATTTTGAGGTATTTATATGTTCTAACTTAGTTAATAATCTTAAAGCAGTTCCATATTTTTCCAACATTTGGCTCCCTTATCTTTTAATATTGTCCTTTCCCCATTCCCCCTTTTTTTTCCCCATTCATTTTTATTACTTTCTTCTATATCTAATATATAGAAGAAAGTATTGGATTCGTGCAAATTTTCGAATTTCGAATTTTGACGGATTCGAACGTTTTGAGGTGTGCTGAGTTCATTTCGACTATTTTTGGAAAATGTCTGTCTGTCTGTGTGTGTGTGTGTATGTATGTATGTGTGTGTGTATGTATGTGTGTCACGTCTGTGTGTGACCAGTTTTTTGTGCCCGCTCTACAGCAAAAACTACCGCATGAAATCGAACGAAATTTGGTACACATATGTGCCCCTATGTGAACTTGTGCCCATTAGTTTTTGGCGCGAATTCCTCCAAGGGGGGTGGAGCAATGGGACGTTTTTTGAGTTACGCGTGCTTGCTATTCCTCAGGAAGTAACTGGCGGAATCAAACAAAATTTGGTCCATATGTTGCCATTAACAGGAGCAGGTGCTGATTCAATTTTGGTGTCAATAACTCAAAGGGGGGTTGAGCTATAGAACGTTTTTTGTCGTCAATTGTGACTGCTGTATCTCAAGAAATAACGAACGGAATCAAACAAAAATTTTTTGACAAGTAGCCCTTAGTGGGTATAAGAGCTGATTTTATTTTGGTGTCAACAGCTAAAAATGGGGGTAGCGCAATCGCCCGTTCTTTTTTTCCATTGTGAGTGCCCTATCTCAAGAAGTAATGCTACGTTCTGGTTGAAATTTGGAATATATGTGAATCCATACCTAAACAGGCTTTGGTTCAATTTTGACTCCAATCGCTCCAAGAGGTGTTGATTTTTTTTTTTTTTTTTTTTTGCGAATAAAAATAGTTTTATTAATGCAACAATAAGAAAGATAAATCGTAATAGATTGTCGTCTGCGTATTTCTCGTGATTTTAATTGTATGGAAATGATCGGAAATATTATCTCAATGATTTAAAATTTTTAACTGTTGCCATCTTATGTTTGTTAATAAATAAAATATTTGTAATTAATTCAAGTAAGGCTTTTAAAGTAACTTTCAATTTTCGCTCTTTGTTTTGTTTTTACAATAATTCAGACATTGGGATGGTCGTCAAGTTTTTGCATGTGTAATTTTGTTTCTATTAGGAATATTGCTTCCTCGTCAAGCATGGGGAGGGATCAGAAAAAGGAAAAATATAGAAGAAAGTTTCGTGATGGCCACAACATACTAGTCTATCTTCCTTTGTTTATTTTTACCTTTTTACTTTCTTCTATATCTAATATATAGAAGAAAGTATTGGATTCGTGCAAATTTTCGAATTTTGACGGATTCGAACGTTTTGAGGTGTGCTGAGTCCATTTCGACTATTTTTGGAAAATGTCTGTCTGTCTGTGTGTGTGTATGTGTGTGTGTGTGTCACGTCTGTGTGTGACCAGTTTTTTGTGGCCGCTCTACAACAAAAACTACCGCAGGAAATCGAACGAAATTTGGTACACATATGTGCCCTTATGTGAACTTGTGCCCATTGGTTTTTGGCGCGAATTCCTCCAAGGGGGGTGGAGCATTGGGACGTTTTTTGAGTTACGCGCGCTTGCTATTCCTCAGGAAGTAACTGGCGGAATCAAACAAAATTTGGTCCATATGTTGCCATAAATAGGAACAGGTGCTGATTCAATTTTGGTGTCAATAACTCAAACGGGGATTGAGCTATAGAACGTTTTTTGTCGTCAATTGTGACTGCTGTATCTCAAGAAATAAAGAACGGAATGAAAGAAAAATTTATCGGCAAGTAGCCCTTAGTGGGTATAAGAGCTGATTTTATTTTGGTGTCAACAGCTAAAAAGGGGGGTAGCGCAATAGCCCGTTCTTTTTTTCCATTGTGAGTGCCCTATCTCAAGAAGCAATGCTACGTTCTGGTTGAAATTTGGAATATATGTGAATCCATATGTAAATAGACTTTGGTTCAATTTTGACGCCAATCGCTCCAAGAGGTGTTGATTTTTTTTTTTTTTTTTTTTTTTGCGAATAAAAATAGCTTTATTAATGCTACAATAAGAAAGATAAATCGTAATAGATTGTCGTCTGCGTATTTCTCGTGATTTTAATACGTTCGGATAAATCTGCAACGGTCTACCATTGACGTCACAGCTTCGTTGACTTATGATGTCATCAGAATGGGTGGAGCTACGTTTTCTTCTGCGGTCTCTGAAATAAGCGGATTTTCGTTGCGTTTCATGCACGAATACAGCTATTTTTTTTTTTTAACTTATTCTTTTCCTTCCTTTTCTTTTACTTTTGTAAATCATACGACAATGATATGACACCTATTACTTCCACACGAAATAAGAGCATGTGCACGGGTGCAAGGAGGTGTTCTTCAGGGGCGTAGCTAAGGGGGGGGTTTTGGGGACAACCCCCCCCCCGAAAAGTTAGTCTCAAAAAAAAGAGAAAAAGAAGAGAGAAGAAAAAGAAAAAAAAGAAGAAAAGGAAAAAATTCCAAGCGATTATACATATATATATATATATATATATATACTAGCAAAAATACCCGGCGTTGCCTGGGTCAGTAATAATTATTAGAAAAAATCGTTACTTGCTTTTGTTTTCTGTTTTAAGTAAAAGAATTTAAAACACATCTTTTTGACGTGATTAAAAATCGAGTTTCTTCCTTACCCATAAAATAAAATAGCAATAAGTATAAAGAACAAAGTAGTATTGATTTAGAAACGAAAGCACTATATTTAAGCATATACAAATTTAAAAAACATGAAATTAATCTTCTCATGTTTAAAAAGATTAATCTGTTGATACTTTTTTTTAACATGGAGTCTAAAACCTTCTCTGTATGGCTAATGAAGTACGAAGTGATTAAAAAAAGTAGCTGCGCTCGTAATCCCCTTATACTTGCTTTAGTTATTTCGGGAAATTTCAATCATTGTGGCTCTTGGTGCGATTTTACCGAATTTGCGAAAGTCGTTTCGAGGTACCTTCGATGATGCTCCCCCATTCTTTCCTTACTTTGTAAAACGATATGATATTAATTTTCGTTACAGAGATATCGTCGCCAGATGCTGAGATATTTTTGGTCACCATAAAATGGCGCTAAACAGTTTCATCCGAAATGTTACCAAAATAAGTAATAAAATTTGGTGATTGTTTGAAATTGTGCAAAAAGGAAAATTAATGGAAGTTTTTGTGCTGTTTATGGATTTGCCTAATTTAGTTGCTGGATTATTTAACACAGTAAAAAAAGTCTTTTGAAAATTATTTGATTGGCGATATTTTGTTTACATGGTGAAAGCTGAGAAACATTATGACGTAGTCTTCGGCTTCAAAAACAGCAACGTTGAAAAAACTGCCAAATGCATCAGCTACGGAAATCTTTCTGCAAAAATTTTGGCGATCTGCTGGTTGTTTGGATAATGAGTAAGTGTTTAATTAGCATAAATAATAATAAAAACCATTAATTACACTAAAGTTCCGTTTAAATGGAAAATCATCAGCCAAATCATGTATTATTTGCCAATCTTGTGCAAAAATCTTACTTTAAGATTTGACTTGAGAAAAGCCTTGAACAATCACGAAAAGCAAAGAAAGTCAACAATACAACAATTGTCGCTATCGACAGGGAGTTGAGATGATACACTAAATACTGTATTGAGTTGAGGAAAGCCTTCGAACATGCATCTAAAAAGCTCATAACTCGTTTTTTATTCTACTTAGAAATTTCGAACAGGTGCCATCTTCAGCAGAAAAATCAGAGCTTTCGATGGACATATAATGTAAATATGTGCAAGTATTTTTCATCCCAATATTAGAGAATTTATACAAAAATTGTGTTTTATTACCCCCCTAAGGGGGTTTTCCCCCCCATAACGGGACGAAAACTACCCTATGTGTTATTCTGATGCATAAGCTATATTATTGTAAAGTTTCATCAAAATCCGTTCAGTAGTTTTTGCGTGAAAGAGTAACAAACATCCATACATCCATCCATACATCCATACATCCATACAGACAAACTTTCGCATATATAATATTAGTAAGATATATATCACATCTTTTGGAAAAAAATCAAAAAACAATTTTCAAATGACATTTTTTGTATCTATTTTTTTACTAGTTATTTATAAGAAATTTTTTAAAAATAAATTTTAGAGGCATTCTTACAACCCTTGACTTATAAAAATTAAATTGGATTAGGAAACATATTGAAAAATAGCAAAATACCTTAAAGAACTAACTGCAAAATACATCACGATAAGTATTATTCCTTCTCATATGTCAACTTGAATCCGGCAAGAAAGTGGCGCCCCCCCCCCCCACCCGATTTTAAAAAATAAAATTAAATCAATTATAAAAACAAAAATGATTTAATATTTTTTAAATATTTTTAAAGATGTTTCAATGGTTATTAATACTATAAATAAGGAAGTTTGTAAAAATTACTGCATTTTCAGCGAAGGGCAAATATAAAAGTAAAAAAATACTGTGATCAGAAAAATGTAACTTATAAACTGAATAATTAAATAGAAATACGTCTTAGAAGTCGACTTAAGATTTAAGTTAAATTAATAAATAATTAATCACATAATTTTTAAAAATTGAAAAATCAATAAATAATTAAATAAATAAAAATTAATTTGAATTTTGATAACCCGAATTGAAATTATTTTTTTCGCAATCACGCGTGTGTGTATGTAGGCGTGTATGGGGGGGGGGGGGTAGCCGTGTGTGTGTGTATGTGTGAGTCTATCTGCAGACATGTGTGTGTGTGCAGGCGTGTGTGTACGAAGGACGGTGCTCGCTGGAGGAGCAGCATGGGGGGGGGGGTGGCCAGGGTGGAGTCCCTCCAAAAATCCAATGGTGGTGACAGAAATGAAATCAAAGGACGGACGGACGCCGAAAACGGTCAGAAGAGAACAATAAGCAAATTCGCAATTGCTGAATTAGAAAAAATGTCGAATAAAAAAAGTTTATGCATTTTTTTTTTTTTTTTTTTTTTGAGCAATCACGGTTGTTTTTTGTTTTTACTTGACAATAGTTGATTTCCTTTCATTTTATTTTTCTATGCTTATTATGCAAACTTCTTTGGTGCATGAGCCTCCATGTGCGTGTCCATTCTCCTCGTTGGTGGCGTCCATGTCCTCTGGTCCACGGGCCTCCGCTAGTATGTCCCTTCCCTTGGATGGTAGCGTCCATGCACATCGAAATCGAATTATTTAATAACGACCTGTACCTTTTCGACTTTAAACAATTCTTTTTACGCAAAAACAAAATCCAGCATATAACATCCAGTATCCAGCCCCTGGCATTCATTTGAATTTTGACTTCTTGAATTCAAATTACTTTGCGGTGAATTCCATTAGTAGGAACAAGAAACCCTTCGAGTAGGGTCCTACCGCAATTCCTGATTGCGAAAACCTAATTTGAGAATAAAAGATCTCAAAATTCAAACCATTTTTTTTTCGGGGAGGGGAAAAGGGACACATTGGTCATATAATGGATTTATAGCTATTAGAATCGAATGATTTTCCAATTGGCCACATTCTATGACTGTATGGAAGCCCTATTATTTTTGCTACAGAATTCTATATGGTTACACCCCTTTGCAATTAATTCTGCCGGTGTCCATGCATGCGTTCTTTTGAAATTTTTCAAAGACAATTTATCTTTCAACATAAATTAAATATTATATCAACTATTTAACAAACACGAAATATCTACGACCGGCTGGCATTGAACCCCAGACCCTTCGGTTGCGAATCCGACAACAATTTGGCGATCAGGTCACCACGATCCCAGGTAAACAATACATGGAACTTTGCATGTTCTTAACATGTGGCCATGATGGCCTGATCGGTAGGGCGTTGGACTCGCAACTGCAGGGTCTCGGGTTCGATGCAGTCGGTAGGAGATCCTCCGTGTACGCTAATGGTGACAGGTTCACGTTTAATCAGTCGTGATTACGAAGACCTCCAAGTTTCCATTCCATATCGATATCTCCGAGGGTGCTGGATCAGTGACTGCCCGGTTCATGGTCTGGATCAAGAAACTAAACTGTCTTCAGGGTCCCATCCGAACAATTAAATCATGTGTAAACGGTAGGTAGGGGGACCCTGGATTGTAGGCGTAAGCGGTAGGTACGGGGCACCCTGGAGTGTAGGCTAGTGTTATTTAATCTTTTGACTACGGAGGTAACGCTGATTTTCATTTACAATTTTATTCATTTAAAAAACATATTCCTAGCTTTATATCCTCGAAATAAAAATCTACAAAACTTAGTATGAACTAATATTTGGCACTAGGGTGCAAAAATCAGACGTGCCGGTCAGCCGAACAAGGAGCCCCTAGTGTTTAGATTCCAAGCACACTTGGTATTCATTTTATCGACCCATAGAAGAAATGAAAGGCCCAGTTGACCGTGCCCATCCTTGGCATCGAACCCGCGTCTGCGGCATAGCGAAAAGAGCATGGGCCTCTTATTCAAGTCACCCTAGTTTATTCCTTAAAGTAATACAAAAAACTGAAACTTGGTCAAAAGAAATCATTTAAAGGAGTTAGGATACCTGAGCACAAATGCATTAAACTTCATCAATGTATATTTTCCGTGTTAATCCATACCTCTGTTTCCTCTTATTCCTCATTAGAAATAATTTGGATTTTGTATGATAATAATGCACCCCCTCCTGCCTTTCCGTTTTCATTATTTTTTCGTCAGCCGTTTTATTTTACGGACTTTTAAAACCTATTGTTCGAGATTAACTTAGCTATTAAATTAACCCCATTTAGCTATTAGTTTTACTTAATAGCTAAAATAAAAATATAATGGTTGAGTAACTTGATAAAACTAATTTTGACAATCGCCACCCCCTATTTTTAGAAAGAAAAGTTATTACATCTTAACCCTACGTCTTGGAACGCCAAATTTATATCTTTTATAACATCTTTAAAATCTTTACTAATAATAAAGCTTAAAGTCTCTCTGTCTGGATATCGGGATCTCTGTCTGGATCTCTGTGACGCGCACAGCGCCTTAACAGTTCGACCGATTTTTATGAAATTTGACACAAAATGAGTACGTAGCAAGAGGGTGTGCACCTCGAAGCGATTTTTTGAAAATCCGATTTTGTTCTTTTTCTATTCTAATTTTAAGAAAATTTTTCCGAACAAATTATCACAACACGGAGGATTAAATTACCAAATTATCATAACGAGGAACCGTAACAGGCAAATTAAAATAGCAAACTTGCGAGAAATTCATCATCAATTATTTGTAAATATACAGGCGAACCAAATGACCTTTTAACTTTTTGCTACGGGCAAAGCCGTGCGGGTACCACTAGTTAATAATAATATTAACAAGAAATATCCAATTTTTAGTCTAAATAAACAGATTTTTATTATTATATGTCTTTACATGCAAAAGCTCACAACTTTTCATTGAAAAAGAGGTTTCTGGAAACCCCGAAACACGTGTATTCAACAATCTATTTATTTGTGCTGATAAAAGTTAGATATTTCCAATTATTTCTCGGCGCAAAAGTATGTAATTATTTCTTGATAATAATAGTCGTACTTTTTTTTTTCATTTTTTTTTCGTTTACCGTTTCATTTCACAAAAACTTAAAACTTTTATTTCTCCACAAAATGCTTCACTTAAATAGCTAAAATAAAACATATTTTGGAAAATAACTTGATAAACTAATTTTGATAATCCCTCTCCCCCTCTCATTTTAATGAATAAAATAATCACATCTTCCAGAACGTCATAAAAATCTTTAAATAATAATAATAATATTCTTAATTTATTTCAATTAAATATGAAATAAAACCGTATTTGCTTTTAAAAAAATGAACTCCCTTTCCGTTTTATAACAATAACAAAAAGAAAATAAAGATAAAAAGCGAAAAAAAATATTTAAATAAATTAAGATCGAGAAGCAAAAAGAAAGAAATTCAACGCGAAAATCAAACTAGCAAAAGAAACGATGTGACGTCAGAAGGTTACTTAGCTCCACCCATTCTTGTGACGTCAGAGGTAGACCGTTGCAGATTTATCCGAACGTATTTTAATTGTATGGAAATGATCGGAAATATTATCTCAATTTCTATTTCTATTCCTATTCAGAGTCACAACTGACTACAACTGTATTTATGTCGAGGACTGCATACTAAGTGCCTTGCCTCCATTATTTTATATACCGATAGATGGCAGCACCATCACCGGATCGAACAGTTAATGAGAATTTAGAACTAGTTCAAGAGCTAATAGCTACCTGGTACTAGCACCCCCAGAGGTATCGTTTCACTTGGAGGACATTGAGACCACGAGCATATTTAACGTCGCCCAGTCCCCTTTAATGACGACGGTGGGTCTTCGACCAGCGGGGATCGAACCCGAGACCCTCCGGCCCCGAGTCCAATGCCTTACCGATCAGGCTACCACGGCCCTATATTATCTCAATGATTTAAAATTTTTAACTGTTGCCATCTTATGTTTGTTAACAAATAAAATATTCGTAATTAATTCAAGCAAGGCTTTTAAAATAACTTTCAACTTTCGCTCTTTGCTTTGCTTTTGTAATAATTCAGACATTGGGATAGTCGTCAAGTTTTTGCATGTGTAAGTTTGTCTTTGTTGGGAATATTGCTTCCTCGTTAAGCATGGGGAGGGATCAGAATTATAAGAAAGATATAGAAGAAAGTTTCGTGATGGCCACAACATACTAGTTTGTCTTGGTTGACAACCCCCGCCCCTTTTTTTTCTATTTATCTTTTTTCCTTTTTCGGAATACTTTTGTTTCTGTTTATTTTATTTCGTGGTGTTTTTTTCTTCCATTCAGCTTTTCCTTTCTTGCGGTTCGCGGTTACTGACATTTTCTTTTTGTTTAAGCATCGACTCAATCTTTGTCCAATTGGATTCTTTCTTTCTGGGTTTAACGTACCTAAGAGAAAGCTCTTGGCCTTTGCTTGTATTCCTATTGGTTCCTGATCGGTTTATAATTTTCTCATTGGTGTTTGGCTAATCCGCTATTTTTATCTTTTAAGCTGCATGCTTATCTGCTCTTGACTTTTGTCGGATGTCTTTTCATCCATAAGTTCATTACTTTTTGCATTGAAAAAGAAGTTCCCTGTAACTCCGAAGCACGTGTCTGCTGTAACTGGCAATTTGTGCTTTTTTGACGTTGTTTTTTCTTACTTTACTGTTCAGCACAAAGGTATTTATTTATCTTATTACCAACATATAATGTTAAAGTTACATAAATAGCTTTTGGAATTGTTGAGCCAAAGTAAATAAACTGCGTCAGTGCCAGTGGCGGATACAAGTGGAGGATCATGGGGGTCATGACCCCCCCCCCCCCCCCTATACCGTCGAAAACACAATCCGTCCACATTGTGTTCAAACACTTCGTGCGTAAAATGTAATTGAATTACTACTTCTTTTCATTGCTTATGAAATTCATTTGCAACGCATTTATCCCCAATTAGATGTCCAAGGGCTCCCATATAGGGGGGGGGGGGGGCAAGTGGGGGCTCAAGCCCCTTTTGGGAAATTAGAGCTTCCTTGCTTTTAGTATTTTTTTCTTTTCAAAAATGTAAAAACATATCTTCTTCAGCCATTAATGAACAAGTTATTAAAATTTTTCAACCTTTCATAACTCGAATCCGTACTGAAATCGGTTTCGATGGGGAAGATATCTGACACCCCCCCCCCCTTTAACATTTTGAAGATAGGCGCCCATGTAGGTGCCTTGGCCGATTTGTGATTTTTATTGACCCCCAAGCAGTTTCAGAAACGTTTCGTACAAAGAACCACAGATTCGTTTGTGTGGGGGGCGGGGGGAATATTCTTCAGCATGACCCTCCCCCCTACAATGGTTGTCAGTATCCGCCCCTGGTCAGTGCTGCATATAGTTTTGGTAAATTCACTTGTTAAAGCTTGACCTCGGAGAGATGGCGGGTGAACAGGAAATGAAAACAGAGCACTTTATTGTGTAATAGGGAGGATCAGCGAGAACGCGCAAGCAGTGAAACAAATGAACAAAACTGCGTCATTGCTGCGCAGTATAAGTTAATTTACTTCTTACGAGATGCTAGTACTGGGAAAAAGAGTTTTTTATTGTCAGATATTTATTCATAGCTTGTTTTCGGTTAAATGAAAATTGCCTTTTCTGAACAAAAGAAAACTACGTGAATCGGGAAAATGATATGACGTTGAGTTGGGTCCTTATTTTCAATTGTTTTTTATAGTCGAAAATTCTTCAACTTGCTGCTGAATTCCTTTTACCCTTTAAATGCCGCTCTATGTTCCAAGTATAAAAAACATATGAGTTGCATCGTAAAAGTAAGGCTATATTAGGCATTCCTTAAAACAATTCAAAAATAAAAATTTTTTAAAAAATTAAGTTTTCGGACACGTTTTCGCTTGGGATTAATGGTATGGCACGGTTTTTTTTTTTTTTTTTTTTTTTTTAGCAATCACGATTGCTTATTTTCTCACTTGACTGTTTTTGACGTTCCTTTGATTTTTCCCACCGCCACCCTCCGCACCATCACCGTCGACCGGCTCATCACGCTGCTGCTCCTATAGCGAAAGCCGTCTCCAGGTTGCATCCATATCCTACACACATGCGCATACATACACAACTACACACGCACACAAACGCATACACACATACAAACACATACACACACGCATACATACAGACACCCACACATACACACACAAAAACATATACACACATACACACAACTACCCACACATTCATGCCTGCACAAAAACACAAACACACATGCCTACACACATACACATAACCCCTACACAAAAACACATACCCCCACACACAAACACACACGCCTACATACACACACTCGTGATTGCGAAAAACATAATTGGAATTCAAGATGTCAAAATTCAAATTAATTTATTTATTTATTTTATTTAATTTATTTATTTATTTATTTATTTTTTTTTTTTTTGAGCAATCACGATTGCTTATTGCTTTCATTTGACTGTTTTGATGTGCTATCATTTTATTTTCCCGCCAGCACCCTCTGCAGCACCACCGTCGACCGACACCTCACGATGCTGCTCCTATAGCGAAAACCGTCTCCACGTTGCATCCATATGCTACACACACACACACACACACACACATATATATACGTACATACACCTACACACATACACAAACACATACACACACACGCATACATACATACACCTACACACACGCATACATACATACACCTACACACACGCATGCATGCAGACACCTACACAAAACACACACAACTACCCACACACTCATGCCTGCAAAGACACAAACACATATGCCTACACAAAAACACACACACAGTCGTCTTTGCGAAAAAAATAATTTGAATTCAAGATGGCAAAATTCAAATTTTTTTTTTTTTTTTTTAATTATTAAGGCTTTTAATGGATTATGCTTTACGCTTATTGGCTAGTTTTATATTTATGTAGAAATGCTTGATATTGTAACGGATTCGGTGCGACTTCCACTTTCTTGAAATGAAAACACAGTTCTTGATAAAAACACAGGAAATTTATTTACACTATGTACAGGAAAGATCTTCAACAACTGCTAAATTATTCATCAGCAATTAAGCAATTCTCACACAACACCGTAAACTCAACGTTTACACACGTATTTACTTCCAAATACGAAAACAACACAGCGAACTGCCTCGCAATAAACAGAGCAAAAATGCACTCAGTTCGAAATCTCAATCGAAACTAACTGTTTATCCATCGCTAACGGCTTTTATACACCGAAAAGAATTTTCCACAACATTCTTACCTCTTCGCGAAATGCGTAGACCGTTATCAACGAAAAGAAAGAAAATAGGGGTCGTATACTTTAGCCGAATGAAAAAGGGGTTGTATATTCATTACGGGAAACTATTTACAGGTTACGTTCCTACAATAATTACTATTTACAGAATTTGTAACATTGCCCCCTTCCTAAGGACTGCACGTCCCGGGCAGTACAATCCCCAGAAAGGGTGCCAAACTTCTATCACAAGTTTACAAATATACACATTAATTAATAACTAACAGATACAGAAAACACGATAATAACAAGAAATATTACTAAACATTAAAAGCAAAAATTATCTACAACTTTTATGTTATCAACCATGGTTGCTTACGTAATACTCATGAACTATGGCCATAGTATGGGGCTAACCGATCATAATGTACAACCCTAGGTTTTGCATTAGGTGATTTTTGGATCCTCACTACGACGTCATTCAGTCGGTTAAGGACTTTGTAGGGTCCATCCCAATGCGACTGCAATTTGGGTGACAGACCTTTCCGTCGGATGGGATTCCATAACCAAACCTTGTCGCCTTCGTTGAATTCATGTCCAGTAGATCTTGTGTCGTATCGGGTCTTCATCTTCTCCGCCGCGATGTTGATTCGCTCTCGTGCGAAGTTATGAACGTCTTCCAACCGGGCCTGGAGATCCTGGATGTACTCCTCAGGCGATGAAGGCGCATCCGGAGGACGACCGAAGACGAGATCACAAGGTAGCCGAAGCTCTCGTCCGAAGAGCATCTGAGATGGGGCATATCCGGTAGTCTCGTGGACAGCACTGCGGTAGGCCAGCAGGAACAAAGGTAGCTTCTTGTCCCAATCCTGTTGATTTCTGGATACCATAAGCGAGAGATTATTTAGGATCGTGCGGTTAAATCTCTCCACCATGCCGTCCGATTGTGGGTGTAGTGGTGTTGTCCTAGTTTTCTCAATTCCGAAAATTTGACATAGGCCCTTAAACACAGCAGAGATGAAATTCCTCCCTTGATCGGAATGAATCTGCAAAGGTGTTCCATATCTCGAGATCCAGTGTTGGACCAGAGTCTCTGCTACGGTGGTAGCCTCTTGATCTGGAATGGGATATGCTTCCGGCCATTTGGTGAAGTAGTCGATGGAAACAAGAATGTATTTGTTCCCATCAGCAGTTCTTGGTAGAGGACCCAGGATGTCGATCCCAATTCGTTCGAAAGGAGCTCCAACGTTGTACAGATGTAGCTTCCCTCTGCTTCTCTTCTTCGGTCCTTTACGAGCAGCACAGGCGTCACAAGAATGGCACCACTTCTCCACGTCATCCTTCGCCTTGCTCCAGAAGAAGCGCTCCCGAACTTTATTGAGGGTTTTCAAGACACCAAAATGTCCTCCAGTCGCACTACTATGTATTTCTTTCAAAACATCTGAAATCCTTGATCGGGGAAGTAGTAACTGCCACCTAGATGTTTTGCCGTCGTCAGATTCCCATTTCCGGTGTAACACGCCGTTCCGTAAATGGAGTGAGTTCCATAAAGCCCAGTATCTTTTTGTTGCAGGACTGAAGATGGAAACGTCCTGCCAGCTAGGGCGTCGACTGTCACTTTCCATGAACTCTAAAATTGGTTTTATGTCGGGGTCTTCAAGTTGATCTTTTCGAACTTGGTCATCACTCCATGGATCAGGTTCTGATGATGTTGGAGTCACTGTCACCTGATAGGCGGTAGGGCTAGTCGTTCCATACTGCTTCTCGATTCGGGAACAATAGTGGCAGTTCTCAGGACAGGGTCTCCTTGATAAAGCGTCAGCATTACCGTGAGATAACCCTTTTCGATGCTTGATCTCCATGTCATATTCCTGGAGCCGTTGTATCCATCTGGCTATCTGGCCTTCCGGATTTTTAAAGTTCAAAAGCCAAGTTAATGAGGCATGATCTGTCCGAAGCAGAAATTTTCGGCCGTAGAGGTAATGATGGAAGTGTTCTACAGCTTTCACTATGGCCAGTAACTCCTTTCTGGTGACGCAGTAATTTCGCTCCGACTTTGATAAGCATTTGCTCCAGTAAGCGATGACATGTTCATTTCCGTCAATTTCTTGGGATAAAACAGCTCCGATGCCCTCGTTGCTCGCATCAGTGTCCAGGATGAAGGATTTTTCAGGCTGAGGATAGGCGAGGATAGGCGTTGATGTTAAAGCCTCCTTCAGTCGTAGAAATGCATCTTCGCATTCTTTGGACCATTCGAACTTTTGCTTGCTCTCCGTCAGCTTATGCAAAGGTCGTGCAATGTTGGAAAAACCCTTTACAAACTTCCTGTAGTAGGTGCAGAGCCCCAGGAAACTTCGCAGCTGATGGATGTTTTCGGGACGACTCCAACTCCTGACCGCAGATACCTTCTCTGGATCGGTTTGTACACCCTCAGAAGAGATGATGTGACCAAGGTAGTTCACTTCCCGGCGGAACAAATTACATTTGGACGGGCTTAACTTCAGATTGGCTTCCTTAAGCTTTTGCAGCACCTTCCTAAGATTTGCCAGATGTTCTTCGAAGCTGCGTCCCACGATGATGATATCGTCTAAGTAGACCAGACAGGATTCGTATGAAAGTCCTCTTAACACTGTCTCCATAAGACGTTCGAACGTAGCTGGTGCATTGCAGAGGCCGAAGGGCATCACTTTAAACTGCCATAAGCCTTGTCCAGTTGTAAACGCTGTCTTCTCTCGGTCATCAGGGTGTATTTCAACCTGCCAGTAGCCGCTCTTCAAGTCCAGGGTCGAAAACCACTTGTGTCCGGAAAGAGTGTCCAAGGTGTCGTCTATCCGTGGAAGAGGGTAACTGTCTTTCTTGGTGATTTCATTCAGCCGTCGGTAATCAACACAAAATCTGGTGGAGCCATCTTTCTTTCGGACCAAGACGATGGGAGAGGCCCAAGGACTGGATGACGGTTCGATTACATCATTCTCCTTCATCTCTTTCAGGAGGGTCTCAACCTCTTCCTTCTTGGCGAACGGTAGTCGTCTTGGATGCTGTTTAATAGGGGGGTGTTCTCCAGTGTAGATCCTATGCTGCGTTAAATTCGTACGGCCAACATCCTCCGATGTAGATGAAAACGGATGCTTGAAGTCATCCACCAATTGTTCCGCAGCAGTTCTTTGGTCTTTCGTTACTGGTGCACTCCCAATTAACTTCGATGTCAAGGACTCAGAAGACACAGTCTCGGGGGAATTGATTCTTCTAATGATGCAGTTTACTGGAGTACAAGTTGCTAACACTTCACCTTTCCGGATATTCCTTGGCCTTTCACTCACGTTGGCGACTCTCACAGGAATTACATCCTTAGAAAGGTCCACAAGCGTAGATGCTACCAGCACTCCGTTTATTTTATTGCTTAGGTTAGGGTATTCAATGAGTCCAAATCGAAAACTATTGCTTTCTTCAAGGGAGCCAGGTATTAATGATTCTGACCTTGAGGGAATCGATAAATCTGTTTGGGCTATTATTTGATGAGCGGATTTTACATCACTTTCTGCAGGGAAAACGGCTATGTCTTCTCTCATCGAGTGCAGCTCATTAGTCTTGAAGTCGAGAGTGAAGTCATATTTCTTCAAAAAGTCCAATCGGAGAATGAAGGGGTCAGTGATAGCAGCAACGAATGCCGTATGATGGTAAGTGGCATTTCCAAACACTATTTCCAAGTCCACTTTACCGTCAATCTCAATTTTGTCACCTGTCACAGTCTGGAGACTTACGCGTGGCGATGTCCACAGCAGTTTCAATCCAAATTCACGAGCCACATCTGTCCTAATGATTGTCACATTGGCTCCAGTGTCAACAATCAGTCTGCAGGGGTTCCCATTTACATGTGCGTAAATGAAAAGTCCATCACTGCCACTACTAGAAGAGGAAATCTGCAGAGCTTTAGTGGTGGTGATTTCCTTCCCTCGCGTAGCTTGGCGAGCCGGACAACTCCTTCGCAGGTGTCCTTCACTACCGCATTTCCAGCACTTCTGCTCTTGTTTCTTTTGGGCTGTTATGCTGCTCAAATGTCTTGTCAAGTCACCGAGTTGTCTCTCAAGTTCAGCGAGGTGGGACGACCTGGAATCAGACTCATCAGCTTCCTGAGTCCGGATTAGATGGCGATCCTTGCGGGTTGCTTGCTGGGCGGCCTCCAACTTCATCGCATACACAACAGCAGAACTCAGGTCTTTGACATCCGCCATCCGTAGAGCTTTCTGGATTTCCGGATCTCGAACCCCGTCGATGTAGTAGTTGAGTGCCAGGTTGTCTCGAACATCCGCAGGGCAGTCACAAAAAGCAAGATGAGACAATCTCTCGACGTCCGCCGCTAGCTCTTGCAGGGTTTCCCCGGTTTTCTGGAAACGGGATTTCAACTGGAGTCGGCTGAAATCTTTCTGGCACTTCCCACCGAAGCGAAGCTCCAACGCAGATGTGAGGGCGGCGAAATCCAGGCGCTGGCTGTCCGGAAGGGTCTGGAGAATGTCCGCTGCGTCACCTCTCAGGGATGCTGCAAGATGACAGGCCTTGGTAGCAGAGTCCCATCCGTTCGCTTCCGCCACTATCATGAATTGAGTTTTGTAAACCTGCCACGAAGTTTTCCCATCAAATGTGGCAAGTTTAATGGACGGTCGAGCAACCGATGTGGGAGCGCCAAACTGTACAGAGCTGCTTTCCGCGGTCGCCAATCTCCTTTCCACGTCCTTAAAGATCTCTTCTTTAAGTAGATGAAATCTTCTATCTTCATCTTCAAATTTATTTTCTACAGCATTGAATCGGCTTTCAACGGTATCAAATTTTTCTTCAATTGCATCAACTCGATGCTCTATGTCATTAAATTTATTTTCCATCACAGTCTTTACCGAAATAAGGTCATTTTTAATTTCTTCTTGGTTAGACGTTAAGTCCTTTTTCAGCACCGTTAAATCGCTTTTTAACTGGTCTTGATTTGCCAACATACTTGCAGTCAGATCACTTTTTAATTGTTCTTGATTAGCCGCCATATCATTTTTTAATTGTTCTTGATTTGCAGTAAAACTTGCAGTCAAATCACTTTTTAATTGGTCTTGATTAGCCGCCAATTCATTTTTTAATTGTTCTTGATTAGCTGCCATATCATTTTTTAATTGTTCTTGATTAGCTGTAAAACTTGCAGTCAAGTCACTTTTTAATTGTTCTTGATTAGCCGCCATATCACTCTTCACAGAGTTGATTGCATCAAGCAGTTGTTTTAATTGTTCATCCATTGCGCGAGTAATCACCATACAAATAAAGTCCAAATTTAAAAAGTCTTTATGAAAAAATGTCCAAAGTCACACTTACTGCAAGAAAGTCCAGAAGAAACCCCACGTTGGGCGCCAAATTGTAACGGATTCGGTGCGACTTCCACTTTCTTGAAATGAAAACACAGTTCTTGATAAAAACACAGGAAATTTATTTACACTATGTACAGGAAAGATCTTCAACAACTGCTAAATTATTCATCAGCAATTAAGCAATTCTCACACAACACCGTAAACTCAACGTTTACACACGTATTTACTTCCAAATACGAAAACAACACAGCGAACTGCCTCGCAATAAACAGAGCAAAAATGCACTCAGTTCGAAATCTCAATCGAAACTAACTGTTTATCCATCGCTAACGGCTTTTATACACCGAAAAGAATTTTCCACAACATTCTTACCTCTTCGCGAAATGCGTAGACCGTTATCAACGAAAAGAAAGAAAATAGGGGTCGTATACTTTAGCCGAATGAAAAAGGGGTTGTATATTCATTACGGGAAACTATTTACAGGTTACGTTCCTACAATAATTACTATTTACAGAATTTGTAACAATATATATGATAATATTTGCTGCATTCACCTGAATTTTGAATGTTAAATACGGGCAGCCCTCGTATAAAACGGTTAATTCGTTCCATGTAGTATCGAAACCGAATCATAAGAGACTGGATTAAAAATAACTTTTAAACTCTTTTTTTTTACACTATTTTATCATGTACATAGTAAAAATCATATCAATATGTATTGTGTTGTATCGAAACCGTATTTCGTGTTATATCGAAACCGTGTTATACGAGACTTAGAAATAATGTAAATCAAGGCATGTGTACCGTGTTATATCGAAACCGTGTTATACGAGACTTAGAAATAATGTAAATCAAGGGATGTGTACCGTGTTATATCGAAACCGTGTTATACGAGACTTAGAAATAATGTAAATCAAGGGATGTGTACCGTGTTGTATCGAAACCCAGTTTCATAAAAACAAAGAAAAATATTAGAGTTATTGTAAAAAATTAACAGAATGTATTAAACAAAAATGAAATTCCATCTTTTTTAAAGATAACATTCGTGTTGTATCAAAACCATGAAGTATCGAATTCAAGTTTCGTACCACGTAATATCGAAATCGTGTTTTACAAGTACCGTGTTATACTAGGGATGACTGTATATAAAAATAGAAGAAAAAGAACCCCATAGGCATTCTTATAAACAAATTCATTCAAAATTTTAGGCTAACAACAAAAAATCAGAAATAAATCAATGAAAAAAAAAAAAAAGAAAAACCTCTGAAATTAACAATAACTGTATTTCTTTACTAATAAAGCTCAAAGTCTCTCTGTCAGAATGTCTGGATGTTTGGATCTCTGTGACGCGCATAGCGCCTAGACCGTTCGGCCGATTTTCATGAAATTTGGCACAAAGTTAGTTTGTAGCATGGGGGTGTGCACATCGAAGCGATTTTTCGAAAATTCGATGTGGTTCTTTTTCTATTCCAATTTTAAGAACATTTTCTGGCGCAAAATCATCATAAGATGGACGAGTAAATTACGAAATTATCATGACGTGGAATGGAAGAGCGAATGAACATAGCCAATTGGCGAGAAATTCGTCATAGATTATTTGTAAATATACTGGCGAACCAAATGACCTTTTCATTTTCTACTACTCGCAAAGCGTGCGGGTGCACTAGTATGCAATAAATTGATAAATAACTTATTACCTTACTAAAAATGTTCTTAATTTCTTCAAATTTTTTTTTTTTTTTATTCACATTACTGTCTGGGATTGAAAGGAAAACAGTGTTTATGCAAACGTTTCTGGCACGCAAAAGATGTTTTTTCTTGTGTTTTTCGACAGGTGATGGATGATACTAATTAATGGGTTTGTCATGCAAATTGTAATTGATGGGTGCGAGGCCCTGTGGTGAAGGGTATTTTCAGTTTAATTCGAACTAACTCTAAGTCACTCTGCGAAAACAGAATTTGCTAATTCATCTGGATCAGATAAGGCTTAAAAGTATTCAATCGCATCTAGCAACGTTAAAAACTTTTCTTTAGAACCCATACTTTAAAAAACTTCCAGCAAAACAGAAATAGAAACTTCCACAAAGAGGAGAAAAAATATATAAAAAAAATTAATTTGAATTTTGACCTATTGAATTCAAATTATGTTTTTCGCAATCACGAGTGTGTGTGTGTGTGGAGGTATGTGTGTTTGTGTCTGTGTGCAGGTATGAATGTGTGGGTAGTTGTGTGTATGAGTGTTTGTGTGTAGGGGGAATGTGTATGTGTGTGTAGGCATAAGTGTGTTTGTGTCTGTGTGTAGCCATAAGTGTGTGGGTAGTTGTGTGTATGAGTGTTTGTGTGTAGGGGGAATGTGTATGTGTGTGTAGGCATAAGTGTGTTTGTGTCTGTGTGTAGCCATAAGTGTGTGGGTAGTTGTGTGTAGGTGTGTGTGTATGTGTAGGTGTCTGTATGTATAAGTGTGTATATGTGTTTGATTGTGTGTATGTGTTTGTGTGTGTATGTGTTTGATTGTGTGTATGTGTTTGTGTGTGTATGTGTTTTTGCGTATGTGTTTGTGTGTGTATGTGTTTGTGTGTGTATGTGTTTGTGTGTGTGTATGTGTTTGTGTGTGTATGTGTTTGTGTGTGTGTATGTGTTTGTGTGTGTGTATGTGTTTGTGTGTGTATGTGTTTGTGTGTGTGTATGTGTGTGTAGGTGAATATATGTGTGTGTATATGTGTTTGATTGTGTGTATGTGTTTGTGTGTATGTGTTTGTGTGTGTATGTGTTTGTGTGTGTGTATGTGTTTGTGTGTGTATGTGTTTGTGTGCGTGTTTGTGTATGTGTGTAGGTGTATATATGTGTGTGTATGTGTTTGTGTATGTGTGTAGGTGTATGTATGTGTGTGTAGGTGTATGTATGTGTGTGTGTAGGTGTTTGTGTGTGTATGTACGTGCGTGTATGTATGCGTGTAAGTGTAGGATATTGACGCAACCTGGAGACGGTTTTCGCTAGAGGAGCAACATCGTGAGGCGACCGGTCGACGGTGATGCTGCAGAGGGTAATGGCGAGAAAATAAAATCATAGGACATCAAAACAGTCAAATGAAAGCAATAAGCAATCATGATTGCTCAAAAAAAAGTTTAGGGTCGAATCTCTGGAAAATCTCATGTAACAATGGAGTGAAATTTATTACTAAAAGATTGCACCCGGAGCTGGGTACTTGAAAACAGATGTAAACATCTTCATTTTTGAGTACAAAGCAATTTTTTGACATCACTTCCACCCTAAAACTAGAGATGAAGGGGAGGGGCGGGATAGGGTAGAGCCGAAGATTGAAATGCCGCCAACCTGCATTTCAATGCGTCATCAGAGTTTGATTTCTATTATGAATCTTTCACTAACCATATAACAGAACTAACAAAGCAGCACAAATTGCCCAATTTTGTACAGTGGATTATGCCAATGTTCCCGAATGCGAAAAAGGAAGTTTGATTGATTACAAAAAATATTTTTTTTTTTTGTAGATTATTATCTATCGTGTTTGGACATCAAAATAACCACCACTATTTATTGTTGCTCTAAAATGTCGAAACAGTTAAGTTTAAATAAAAAAAAATTATAAACTTTTTTTTTACTATCAATCTTGGTGAAAATCGACGAAAAAGCACATTTTTGAGATTTTTTTCCTTTGTAGAAAACAGTAATTATAGAAGTATCTAGTTTTTCTTCCAAAAAATCAAGTCTACTTTTGATAATAAATAAATAATAAAAAGTTAAATCCTTGCAAGCGAAACTCCATTTTATACGATTTTGTGCTTAAAACGAAAAAATTCTGTTTTTTCATGTGCGATTATCAAGTTTGCACTCAAATATTCTTTCTTCTGATTTTGAACGCTATTATTTGAGTGTCGCTCGCCCAGGAGCGTACCAAATTTCTCAAATATTTTTTTGTGTATTTTTCTGTACTTTTCTATGTATTTAGAATACATTTTTTTCTTTATTAATTTTTTTTATTCAAAGTTGGTTTTGGGCCAGAGGAGGTTCGTACTGCTGGATCGTAACAGAAATGGGTGTCCAGTGAAACAGGTTCAATGAGTTCCGGACTAGTGATGTTCCGGATATCCGTATCCGCGGATATCCGAGGAAAAATAAAGATCTGTATCCGTATCTGTTACTTTTTAACGGATCTTAAACGGATCTTTTCTATTCTGAAAATTTTTTAAATGTTTGAATAAAAGACTCTTAAATTCCGTTTAAATTAGGTTTTATTTCCTATTTAAATTATAAGGTATCAGGCTCTCTGAGACATGTTTTTTTTTTTAATTTTTAGTTTAATATTAATTTTTGTTATTGATATGGGGCTTCTGTTTTTCTTCATTTTGGTTTTTCCCGGCATCCTTCAAAAAAAGTGAGACAAAAATCTCTTTTACTCTTTGTAAAGGTGTTCCCGGCTCTGTTATTCCGTCGGTCGGAGTAATCTGGGTGGAATGGGTCAGTGCTGCATTTATGCTGAAATAAAGTGCGAAAAATTATTTCTAGCCTATCCAGTAGCAGCTTTACATTCTTGCTCCTGTATCCTACATCTACCGAGCAAGCTAGAAATAATTTTTCACATTCTATCTAAGCATTAATGCTGCGCTGACCCGTTCCTTCCAACTCTCCATCAGTTTTAACGGAGATTTCTTCAAAGAGTAAATCATAGTCTTGATTATAGTTTCGCCGTAGATGACATTTTTTGAATAAACAGTGTTATTATAGTGACGGGAATACCTTCCGTAATAAATTTTACACTTGAATAGTTGAATTGGGCAAAAACATTTTGAGATCCGTATCCGTATCCGCGGATCTACTTTTTTAACGATCCGGCACATCACTATTCTGGACGATCTCCTGCCATACTTCAAAAGCCTTTCGTCTTTGCTGGAAGAGCACCTAGCTCGTTCGCGCAGTGGAGTCTAATTTTTTCCAGCGATGTTCAACAGTCCATCGGAAAACGCATTACGGAGCGTCATAATCGCCAAATGACAGTGGAGAACGAAAAAAATGAACGAGAGAGAGAGAAAAAAATCGTTTTTCATTTCGCTCCTTTTCCATACATGTACTCTATTTTCGATTGCCTCTCTCTCGAAGGTTAATAGCCATCTTGGATGAGTGACCGTCGCATACGACACAGTGTATTCGCATTAGGCTCGGGCAGGGCCCGACTAAAGTTTTTGAAGACACTGAGCACGAAATTTATTTGGTGCCGCCCCCCCCCCCTCCTCCTGAGCTTATTTTATATGCAGAAGCAGTAAAATATCTTGATATTTACGTATTAACATATTTGTACTAAATTTGGTGGAACAGTAAAACCTGTAAAGTTGACCACCCTTGTAAGTTGATTACCTCTGTTGACCACTAATATGCACCAAATTTGACTGAGAATTATATAATAAACCCTTTGTAAGTTGACCACCTGTCTAAGTTGACCACTAAAGTAGTGCACCGCAAGTGGTCAACTTACACAGGTTTCACTGTACCTTATATTACAAAAAATAGAAATGGCATACACTGCAAAAAATAATTGTTGTTTTTATAGTAATATACTGTTTTTTCTTACAGTTTAATACTGCTCTGCTAAACTAGTATGTTGTGGCCATCACGAAACTTTCTTCTATATATATATATATATATATATATATATATATATATATATATATATATTTTTTTTTTTTTTTTTTTTTTTTCTGATCCCTCCCCATGCTTGATGAGGAAGCAATATTCCCAACAAAAACAAAATTACACGTGCAAAAACTTGACGACCATCCCAATGTCTGAATTATTGCAAAAGCAAAGCAAAGAGCGAAAATTGAAAGTTATTTTAAAAGCCTTGCTTGAATGAATTACAAATATTTTATTTGTTAACAAACATAAGATGGCAACAGTTAAAAATTTTAAATCATTGAGATAATATTTCCGATCATTTCCATACAATTAAAATCACGAGAAATACGCAGACGACAATCTATTACGATTTTTATCTTTCTTATTGTTGCATTAATAAAGCTATTTTTATTCGAAAAAAAAAAAAATCAACACCTCTTGGAGCGATTGGCGTCAAAATTGAACCGAAGCCTGTTTACGTATGGATTCACATATATTCCAAATTTTAACCAGAACGTAGCATTACTTCTTGAGATAGGGCACTCACAATGGAAAAAAAGAACGGGTGATTGCGCTACCCTCTTTTTAGCTGTTGACTCCAAAATAAAATCAGCTCTTATACCCACTAAGGGCTACTTGCCGATAAATTTTTCTTTCATTCCGTTCATTATTTCTTGAGATACAGCAGTCACAATTGACGACAAAAAACGTTCTATAGCTCAACCCCCGTTTGAGTTATTGACACCAAAATTGAATCAGCACCTGTTCCTGTTAATGGCAACACATGGACCAAATTTTGTTTGATTCCGCCAGTTACTTCCTGAGGAATAGCAAGCACGCGCAACTCAAAAAACGTCCCATTGCTCCACCCCCCTTGGAGGAATTCGCGCCAAAACCCAATGGGCACAAGTTCACATAGCGGCACATATGTGTACTAAATTTCGTTCGATTTCATGCGGTAGTTTTTGCTGTAGAGCGGCCACAAAAAACTGGTCACACACAGACGTGACACACAGACAGACAGACAGACAGACATTTTCCAAAAATAGTCGAAATGGACTCAGCACACCTCAAAACGTTCGAATCCGTCAAAATTCGAAATTCGAAAATTTGCACGAATCCAATACTTTCTTCTATATATTAGATATAGAAGAAAGTAATAACAGAGAAAAACTGTAAAAATGTTTTAGATTGCGCAAAACGATGCGCAAAAGGTGTTTCCTTTCATACGGGAAGATAAACTAATGAATTCAAGGTATCGACAGCCATTTTTGTTGATATTTCGACTGTGCTGAGGCAGGACTGCCTCAGCAGTTGTTAATTTCACATTGTTAATTTTACAGGGCATTTCCATTAAAAGACAGTATATTACTGCTAATTTTACAGTTTAGCGCTGTAAATTTCACAGTTAAAGTCTGTTATAAGACAGTATTGTTGCAAATTTTACAGTTTAAAATTGTAAATTTTACAGTTTTTCTTTGGAATGTGAGCTGTCAGTATTATACTGTAAAAACAACAGTTTATTTTTTGCAGTGTAGTATTACGATAACTAAACATGATAATTATAAGATGTTGTTAAATTTTGCCTGTGGAAAAAGCCATTAATACCAAAATTATCTATGGTATAACTTTAAAAAGTGTTGTAAATATAGAACTAACTTGGTTTTGGGATTTGCGAAAAAGATTAAATTTTTACAGGGATTTTTTTTTTTTTTTTTTGAGCAATCACGATTGCTTATTGCTTTCATTTGACTGTTTTTGACGTTCCTTTGATTTTCCCCACCGCCACCCTCCGCACCATCACCGTCAACGGGCTCTTCGCGATGCTGCACCTCTAGCGAAAACCGTCTCCAGGTTTCGTCAATATCCTACACTTACACGCATACCATACACGCACCTACACACACATACATACATACACCTACACACATACACAAACACATACACACACAAACACACACATACACACACTCACATACACACAACTACCCACACACGCATGCCTGCACACAGACACAAACACATATGCCTACACACACATACACATACCCCCCCACACACACATACACACAACTACCCGCACACTCATACCTGCACACAAACACAAACACACATGCCAACACACACACACATACCCCCACACACAAACACACACGCTTACATATACACACACATTCGTGATTGCGAAAAACATAATTTGAAAACAAGATGACAAAATTCAAATTTTTTTTTTTCTTTCTAGATTTAATATGAACATCTTGCTACAATGCAATATGAAATGAGTCTAAAATCAAAATTTTTCTTACACATTTGGAGTCCCCCAAATGTAGGTGCCGTGGGCCCGTGCCCCATGTGCCCATGCCTTAGTCTGGCCCTAGGCACGGTCGTTCCGAGCCTGGGTGTCACCCAGGGCTGAAGTTTGTTGTGTGTCCGTCCCCCCCCCCCCCCCTTCCGTCGGAGGCGGCCATGTTCACTCCGACTCCGACTCCACAGTCTCACCCCCCCCCCCCTTTCTCTCCGCCAACTATATCCACTTGCATTAGATTTGGTGAAATGCAAAAACCTGCCATTGAATTTTGAATTTGATTTAGCTCACTTCTAATTTTTCAAGGTTTGAATTTGAACTTGAAAACGCACTTTTTAGTGATGAGCTCGTTGATTCGAATTCAAATCATTCTATGGGATAAATATTTTCCTTTGCGGGGTTTCTGAAAGCATTCAGGAGAAATATAATTTATCACAAGCCTGAACGCGAGAAGAAGAAAGAAACAAAATGCGTTATTTTTGGAAAGAAACAATTTCAATAAACAAACGAAAAGAAAGGGTGAAAAGCGCTGCTATGGCTGAAAAATGGCAGCATAAGTAGAGGGTAATTTCGGAATGAGCATTTTTCAAAATGAATGGCAAGGAGAAGAAAAGAAAAAAAAAATGAAAACCGTGTGTTTGGAAAACTGAATGCTTCGATAGGAACTTCTTTGAAAAAAGACATCGGCAACATTTGATTAAATTATGAAAAATGGTTATACAGCTCCTGATTACCGCACAGGCCGCCTGGGCCTAGGGCCCCACCTTCCAATGGGGCCCCAAATTTTTGAAAATCTTATGCATAGCATTAAAAAAAAAATTGTTTTTTTCTTTTTTTTTTTTTTTTTGTGGAAATAATAAAAATTAATGATTTATCAATCGAAAACATACCTCTTTTAAATATTGTTAAACATTTTAACCTTATTTTGTGTTCACTTACAGTGATAGACTAGAAAGAGGGGACCTCCAAAGCATTTTAGGCCTTGGGCCTCACTTTTAGTTAGTCGGGCCTTGTGGTTATATCATCTGAGGATTACATAAAAGTAGCAATGATTGTACAGGTAAATAGTGAGTTCTAAGTGAATAATGGAAGTCGGGAAAAAAAGGCATTGATTTTTGGGCGTGTGAAATGAATAATTGGAAAAGGCTTTTCCTTTTTTTATATATATATATAAATAAGAACGTACTACATTTGATACAAACTTGAAAAAATTAACTGTTTTTAAGAATTATTTTTTAAACATCATATTCTAATTATGTTACAGTAGTTTCTTGTTTATAGGGACTAACTGAAACCAAAGGAAAACCGGATAATATGGTAATAAGCAGACGAAATCCTCATGTAAGCAGATGTACTGATCTGTTCATCGCATGATTTCCTTTTACGCTAATTTAATGATAGTAGTGCCTTGTACTTAGAGTAAGCAAAGAAACACTTCAAATATTTTCACTCCAAGTTTGTTGCGAACCGAAAAAAAAAAAAAAAAAAAAAAAACGAGCTGATGTGTGCATCACATGACTTCCTTTTACTCCAATTTAATGTCATTTCCTCATTACTGGCAATTTTAATGTGATTCAACAGTTTACTCTCTAAATATCACCAACAGTGGCCAAATTGAAACCAGATTTAAAAAAAAAATTAAAAATCGCCAAATTTGTCGCCAAGTTGGTGACAAAACTTGGCGACCAAAAGACTGGCGATATATCGCCAAGTGTCCGCCAAATTATAACACCACTTGAGTTTACATCGACATTAACAATGATTTTCCCCCAAAAAGGGGCAAAAAACCCCCTTTGGAGCATCTGAATGCAACCAAAAAAGAAGGTGTACAACTAGACCCCACCAGGAGTCAGATTTTTAAAAAAAAAATCGCCAAATTTGTCGCCAAGTTGGCGACAAAACTTGGCGACCAAAAGACTGGCGATATATTACCAAGAGTCGGCCAAATTATATCACTACTTGAGTTTTGCATTGGAATTTACAATGATTTCCCCTCAAAAAGGTGTGAATGACCCCCTTTGGAGCATCCGAATGCAACCAAAAAAGGAGCTTCACAACTAGATCCAACTAAGAGTCTACATATCGAATTTCAACTTTCTAGAACATACCGTTCTTGAGTTATGCGAGATACATTCGCACGTACATACGTAAATAAAGACGTCACGAGAAAACTCGTTGTAATTAACTCGGGAATCCTCAAAATGGATATTTCAGGCGTCTATGCGTTCTTAGCCATATATCCACGTGTGATCGGGTTGAAAAAAAAAACTTATTATTCATTCGGGGGCGAGCAAAATGGAAATTAAGCCCGATTTTTGAGGGAATTTTTTTTCGCGAACACAATACTTTTTGAATTAAAATGTCAGTAATCCAACGTTATTAAGCACAAAACTTGCAAATGATTGCAAGTTTTGTGCTTAATAACGTTGGATTACTGACATTTTAATTTTTAGCACAAAGGTATTTATTCTTTATTTAGTTGGCTTAAACGGGCCGTACGTTTGCATTCTACTTTCTTTTTTCTTTCTTCTTGCCTTGAATTTTGGTTGTATTTGTTGTATTTGGTAGTTTTGAATTTTGCTTCATTTTTGCCTTGTTACTGTTTTAATTTGATTTGTATTTTTGATAATAATTTGTTCTTATGTACTTTGTTATTTTGTTTTTGGAATGTCTCAAATCAATAGGTTTTGCAATCTTCGTATTAAGAAGTTTCGCTTTTTGAACCACTTAAAATTTCTTCAAGAATGTAGGCGCAGGAAAGTTATTCCGAATTTTATTTCTTTGAAATGTAACTTACCACGTTCTGTAAAAATTGATAAAGTTATTTTTCGGTCGAAATTGGCTCTACTTAGAGCTTCGATCCAAGAAACTAGGAAACGCCTCTCGTTTATTGAACGTGAGCTCTATGATTTGCATCTCTCTATTTCAAATTCTATTTCTGATTTTGATTATGTTGATAGAACTTCTTGGTCTAGAACCCTTCGTTCTACGGAGAATCATCAAGTTGTTTTGAAAAAGAAATTAGCTAAACTTTGTAGAAATTCGAAAGTTGTTCCTTCGGAAAATTTACCAGTGGTAAATAAAAATGTTGTCGTTAATATTTCAAGTGTTCCTTTAAATAGTTCTCAAATTAATGCTCTAAAATGCAATGATAACTTTGCTCTGGCCAGCAAACCTTCTTTTTCTAAGCTTATTGCTCCTATTGAGAAAGCTTTTAAATTTAGTGCCTTATCATCCAATCAAAAAGATTGCGTTAGGCATCTTATTGCTTCTAATGTGGACTTTAATTCTAGAATTTCCAATCCCGTCTTTACTAATACTGTTCGGCGTACTGTAAAGAATTTAACTTCTAATTCAGACATTGTTGTTACTAAAGCTGACAAGGGTGGTCAAATTGTTGTTCTTGACAAATCATTTTATGTTGACAAAACTAATGATTTGATTTCTTCTGGTCCATACTTAGAGATTTCTAAAGATCCTAGTGAAAATGAGTTAAAGACTATTTCTTCGGCTGTCAAGTCTGTTCAGTCTATTCCAATAAATGTTAAACGCTCTGTTATTCCTTCTATTGCTAATTGCGCTAGATTTTATGCTTTACCCAAGGTACATAAAGCTGGCATTCCTTTCAGACCGATTGTTTCCAATATTGGTACGGCTTCTTATAAACTTGCAAAATATTTAGTCTCTGTGTTTTCTCCTCTTATGAGTAATAATGTATTCACTGTAAAAAACTCTATCGAGTTTGTCAAAAAAATTCATAATTGCGTTCCAAATAATTCTTTTATGGTTTCTTTTGATGTGAACTCATTATTTACGAACGTTCCGGTCGAGGGTTCATTGTTATGCCTTCAGAGTAGACTGTCTGAATTTCATTTTACCTCTAAGGAAATTGAGGATTTAGTTTTCCTTACTCATACTTGTCTAAGGCAAAGTTCCTTTGTTTTTAATGGTAAATTTTATACTATGTTGGATGGTTTGGCAATGGGAAACCCACTTAGCCCCATCCTTAGTGATATTTACATGCATTACTTTGAGGTCAAGTTGTTTCAGAAACTACAGTTTCAATTCTATGTTCGCTATGTTGATGACTGTTTTGTTCTTATGAACCACGGTCAACTAAGCATTGATGATACTTTATCCATTTTAAATTCCATTGATCCTCATATTCAATTCTCTTGTGAAAAAGAACAGAATAATTGCCTTCCATTTCTGGATGTTCTCGTTTCTCAAACTGAGTCCGGTTTTGAAACTACGGTTTATCGTAAACCTTTTGCTGTTTCCTTACCCCCACATAGATTATCGTCTCACCCTCCTAATCAAAAATATTCAGCTTTCAACACATATGTTTATCGTGCAATGAATATTTGTTCTTCACCTGAGCTTCTTAATGCGGAACTTAACTATATAAGAGCTGTGGCTGTTGATAGAGACTATCCGCCCACCTTAGTTGATTCCATTTATAAAAAACTTTGCAAAAAATCTCAAAATGTTGTTCTTAATAGAACTTTTAACACTAAGAATTTAGTTGTTCTGCCTTTCTTCCCTGGTATCAGTTTTCAGGTTGCTAAGATTCTGAAGCGATTCCAATTCCAAGTGGTATTTTCTCCTATTAATAAACTTTCTTTCTCTTCTCTTAAAGATTCTATTCACCCTCTTAATTGCTGTGGGATCTATAAAATTGTTTGCAATTGCGGACTCGGATACATCGGACAGACCCGCCGTTCTTTGAAATTTCGGTTAAAAGAACATCAAAGCTATGTGAGAAAACAACAGCTGAATAAATCCAGTATTGCTCAACACTGTTGGGAATCGAATCACTCTTTTGATTTTAACTCTTATCAAATTATCCAAAAATGCCCCAATTCGTTGGATCTTGATTTTTGGGAATCTTTTCACATCCTGAGGAACCGTTCTAATTTAGTTAACGATCTTACTGCCATTCCCCATTTTTCTTCTGTGTGGACTCCTTTGTTAAAATTGGTTTAGATTTTCTATTATTTTTATGTAAACGTCGTACATTTCTTACTTTTATTTTTTCATTTTTTGCTTTCTTATTTCGTTTTGTGATTAACTAATTCCAATATGTTTATCCTCCACTCTGTTTTTTCTGCATTTCTCCATTTGATACATTGCTTCCATACATAGTTTTTCCCGCTGGTAAATTTATTGCTAATTTATTCAGAGTGGTTTCATTTTTGGACTTTTTGCATTGTTTATGGGTTTTCTTTTAAAATTTATTACTTAACGGTTTTTTCCTGATGGAATTATATAATAAATTTTGTCTCCATGTGTCATTTTATCTTTTTGTTTTGTTTAATTTCTATTTTTTGATATTTATACTACCTCCTGTTCCACCGTGTTGCTTTTCTCGGATGACTTTTCATCCAAAAGCTCACACTTCTTTGCATTGAAAAAGGTGTTCCTTGTAACACCGAAACACGTGTTTGCAATCATTTGCAAGTTTTGTGCTTAATAACGTTGGATTACTGACATTTTAATTTTTCAGCACAAAGGTATTTATTCTTTATTTACAATACTTTTTGGTAAAAGGAAGTAAAAATGCTTTGTAAAAAATTTACATAGGGTTGTTTCGCGCGAAAGCTGCAGTGGTATCGGACTACTCCAAGCATGCTGTGATGTTTGTTAGATGGCGATAATTTTTTTTGCGCGATCTATGCAGAAGTTGTTCATTTAATCAAAATGAAAAGAAAATTTTTGGTGCGGGGGAGGGGGGGTGCCTTATAGTTCAGCTATGAAAATTAAGAACCTGGACAAATCTGATCCGGATTAACCGAAGATCCGGCTTAATAAAAGCCAGAGAGTGTGTTTGCATTTCATTCGAAGTAAAATGTTTGTTGGTAAAGGTTCTGATTGTTTTTCTTTTTTTTTCTTTTTAAATCTCTTCACAACGATTCCTAACTAAGACTACTTGGAACCTTGAGTCACCGAAGCATTCCTAAGGGTTCCGCATTAATCAGAAATACAGAGTGTACTATAAAATAAACTTCTTATGTAAGTAATTGAAAACTTTACGTGCTTCAGCTACAGTGTACTCAGCAATTTCACCTGTTTTTAGCCTAATTTCCCTGTAAAAGTCATAGAAAGAAGAAAAAAGCATTAAAGAAGGCTTAATGCATCTTGAAAATATTACAAAAATCAAAAAAAAAGTCAAACATGAAAAAAATAATTAAATAAATATCTGAAATTTGTAAAGTAAGGTATTGAGATGGGGGAAAATGTCTGCCCGTCTGTCTGTCTGCCCCCCTCCCCCCAATAACTTTTGAGTGAATAGTACGACTCGAACACTTTTTTTTTTTTGTTCTAAAGATCTCGGCGAGGACACATTCCTATATTTCACTTTTCGATTTGAACTATTTTTTGTTCAATTTTGAACAGTTCAAAAAAACTTAACATTAGCGCCTACGTGGAAATTCAAGGCAATTCCGAACTGTGAGGCGAAATTGCTTCAAACAAACTTTGTAGGAAAAAGTTTTTGATGAAAAACTTGTATATAAAATATCTTTTTGATTTGAACAATTTTCCGTTCAATTTTGAACAGTTCAAATCCCTTAACATTAGCGCCTACAGGGAAACTGAAAGTCAATGCAGATTCCGTACTTGAAGGTGGATTTACTTCAAACAAATTTTGTTGGAAATAGCTCTTGGCGACAAACTCCAGACTCCGGTTCCGAGAATTTAGAGGCACCTGACTCCGACTCCGACTCCTGTGCCCGACAATTAGTTGGACTCCGACTCCCCGACTTCGACTCTGACTTCGTAGCTTTAGCAAAAAATTTATACACGGAGGAAAACTGACTCCGATTCTTGGATATTCGACTCCGACTCCTTTATCTCAAAATGAGATTGACTCCGACTCCGCAACCATGGTTTTAACTGTGAAATAATTATTGTTAATATGACTTGTTTTTATTTTCACTCTTAAGTTTTAATTTAGGGATTCAGTTTTCAGCGGATAAACTCGAAGTCATTAAAGTTTCTACATAAAGATATGCACAGACGATTTTTTTTTTTTTTTTTTTTGACAATGAAATTTTTTTCTTTAAGTTGACATTTTATTGTTTTTATTTATTTTGGTAAGTGCATTAATTCATTAAAAAAATATTTTTGGCAACAGGGGAAAAAGAAACTTTTTTTTTTTTTGATATGAGTATTTATTTTAATGAGCTCATTAATTTTAATTATTATTTTTTGGTTTTGAAAGCGGTTAATGAATTTTTTAATTTTTTAATTGAAAAAAGTGCATTAGCTGCTTTGTTTAAAAGTTGCTGCTATCTTATTTGTTCTTTTATTTATTTATTTTTTTTTTTTTACGCATATAATATTTTAGATGAGTGAGGCATATTTTATTCCTAGAAATCAGCTTAAAATATTAAAAAATTATGTTTGGAACAATTTGTGATTTTAGCTATTTTTGAGAATATTGATCAGGTAAGAAAGTAGTATGGGTATGCGGGAAAGTAGGCTCGTTTAGTTCTAGACGAAACTTCTTGTTAATCTGTCAGTCTGCGGTTATCTTACAGATAACGCAAGTACAGTAAACTCCCGATTATCGGCTGTCAGATTATCCGCGGGTCTTTTCACATTTTTTTTTTTTCAAACTTCTGATTATTGTTTGCTTTTAGATTTTAATATTTTTTATATTCAATGTTAGTAGATGAAATGTAGCAATGTTTTTAGTTGTAATTTAATGTATTTGTGAGTGTTATTAATATTTTTTAGCTATTGTATACACTAAATATCGTTTTTTACCTGCTATTCGGATTATCCGCGGTTTTCGCTAATCCGCGGTTACCGTGCCACCCTATTCCGCGGATAATCGGGAGTTTGAATGTTTTTTTTTTTTTTGAGCAATCACGATTGCTTATTGTTCTCACTTGAATGTTTTGAGGTGCTATCATTTTATTTTCCCGCCAGCACCCTCTGCAGCATCACCGTTGATTGACTCCTCACGATGCTGCTCCTCTAGCGAAAACGGTCTCCAGGTTGCGTCCATGTCCTACACACACGCGCATACATACACAACTACACACACACACGCGCACACACAAATACATACACCTACACACATACACAAACACACACACACGCAAATACATACACCTACACACATACACAAACACATACAGACACCTACACATACATTCAGACACCTACACATACACACACACCTACCCACACACTCATACCTGCACACAGACACATACACATACCCCCCTATACACAAACACACGTACCCCCCCCCTACACACAATCACACATACCCTCCACACACACATAAACACACATGCCTACCTACACACACACACACCATCGTGATTGCGAAAAACATAATTTGAATTCAAGAGGTCATAATTCAAATTATTATTTTTCTTTTTTAACGCTTTTCTTTTTTTTAACGCTTCCTATGTGCCACAAATATCAGATCCATCACTTAAAAAAATTTCTGGGGAGAAAGGGAGACAAAAAAAAAGGCTTCATTTGTGACAGACCCCTAATGTAGTTAGTTCACAGTCGAAGAGGGCTACAGTTGGAATCACATACAGAAAGTGTTAATTCGCCAATAAAGCATCTCTCCTTCTATTAATTCTCCTCGAAGTCGCATAAAATATATATTTGCTTTCCAGGAAAAGGTCTCTTCTTTTTAATTGCGACATCGAAGCGGAACTCACTGGCACAACTTCATAGATCCTCGCCGAATATTCCGTAAACACGTGGTAGTCGTACTAGCATACAGTCGCTCATTTGACGAGCGCTTTTGGATGTCACATAAATTGGGAACGACGAAAATAAGTGGTCTGTAAAAGGCATTTGTGCTCCCAGATGTAATGATGATGTTGATGATTTTTCCAAGTAGGAAAAAAAAGAAGGATTATTTTATGTCTTTTGCGATAAAAATAAATTAGTGTTGTGTGTTTGAGGATCCTTCAACTCTTAAAAAAATAATGACTAAATTTGTGCGTGTTTTTGTGTGTGTGTGCCGCGTTGTACCCAATAGGATTCCTGAAGGTAATATATGTCCTTTGCTTCGTAGTTATTACTTCAGATCAATGTGTTTTTCTCTGTTTCCATGTAGTGTTTTTTTTTTCCCTCAAGTTTTCCCGCGTATTTATTTTTCTGTAAAAAATGAATTTTATTAGTGTTTTCCTCCTAAGAGCTTCAGGACGCTATAGACACTTGTTTTGTTCCAAACTTTAGTTTTTGAATTCTTGCTTACCGATTTGTGGAAAAATAATTTCAAAAAAAATTGAGTTTGATTCTGACGAATCTCGGTGTTTGAAATCGAGAATTGCAGCCAGGTTTTGAAACATTCTTTTATTTATTTTATTTTTCTCTCTTCGAGTTTTTTTACTATCTAGTTAATTCCTGCTTTTCTCTAAGAATGCATGTAATTTTTGCATGCATAATTTTCAGATTATATTTCCAAAATTTTTATTCACACTACACATTATACGAAAAGAACACTAAAAAATCGGAACACTTTAAAAAAGTATTATACCAAAATACAGAGAGCAATCTGTCAAATGCAATATTTGTGGAGTAAGAAATGTACACACTTGTAAAATTAAATAAATTGTACCTAAAAAAATGTAGCAATGTAAAAACAAATCATTCCTTTGTTTGGATGAAAGCATGAGAATGAATAAAATATTCTTTAAGCACCGTGACCAGCAGCTATTAATCATTTTGGTTACGGCGGAAAGTGGTTTCGAACAACTATAAACCCTCCATATGAGCCTCAAAGCACGCTATAACTCCTCAGATTTCATCCCCGTCGTACATTACACATATGGCGCCAAAATTTCCAAATGAAACGCAAAAGTACAAAAAAAAATCATGAAGCATGCCCTCTCTCACAAATCTAACTTGATGTTACCTAACTAAAACACTGCACTGAATCCTGGTTCAATATTCCCCGACTGTTCACCGAGATCTCAGCTCTTAAGCTTCTTTTCGTTTTCGACGAATGTTTATAGATTAGACGAAATACCAATCTATTAACGCATGAACATAAGTTCTGAAAGAGAAAGGGCTTTAGAAGTTCTTTTTGTTAGAAGGCTTGTTGAGCCATATAATAAACTTAGAAACCAGGACCGTAGTTTTGAGTTATTCCAGGGTGGTGGAGGGGGTTAAACGGTGTACACTCGATGTAAGTTATACCAAAAAAACAGCAAAAACCATGCCCGCTTGCCTGTGAATGCATTGGTTTCCCAAAGCTGGGGCGAGTTATTGACTACCCCCCACCCCTCCCCTAAATAAGGGGCCTGTTAGAAACTAAGCGGCCGTTTCTGCGAGGAAGGAACATATACGGAAACAATATGCGAATAAAAGCAGAGAACTAATTCCCATTATTTAAGATTGATAAGAAATGAAAGTAGCATAACGGCATACGCTGTTAATACGAGGGCTGTTTTTTTTATCAACTTCCGATGTGGTATAAAAATAAAAGTAGAGAAATTAATTAAATAAATTTATTATCAAAAGTTAGGTACATTATTAGTTACTTTTCAACATAATCGCCATTTAAATTGAGGCATTTTTCATACCTGGGTACAAGCTTCTTAATACCTTCTTCATAGAAGTTTGCCGCCAGTGATTTGAGATGGGTTTTCACGGCGTTTTTTTTTTGTAGCCTAACTTGTCAGTTGCGATAGTGTATAGGGCTGACCTTGAAATCTCAGGAAACTGATCGGATAGGTCCGCAATCGTAAACCTCCGATTGCTTCTTACAGTTTGGTCAACTCGATCAACGAGGTCTTCGTTTGCGACCGACTTTCGTCCTTGGCCCCCTTCATCATGAATGTCCCCTCGTCCATCTTTAAATTTCCTACACCAATCCTGCACTGTCACTCATAAAGCTTTCACCGTATACTCGTTTCATTCTATGGTGAATTTCTGCTGTGGGTAACCCTTCAGCTTGCAAGAAGCGAATGGATTCTATCATGGTAGCCATGTTTATGTGTCGCTAGATAAACTGGTAATGGCGTCGGACGCCCGAAAACGAGTGAGGTTGTAGTGGGAGAGGTGCGCAGTCGACTGCCGCGCATTGCTGGCCGATGCCGCCCGCTCTGCCGTCTAGCGGCACGATCGGAAGTTGAAAAAAAAAACAGCCCTCGTATCATCTTAATGATAAGTGTACGGGTGCAAATTGGTAATGTAATAACAATATCTTTTTCACCGCATCCTACTACCATATACAATTCCTTTTTTTTTTTTTTTTTAATGGATATACGTCGTTTTACTGAATCTAAAAAACCACTAGTCATATTATAACGGATGTGAATTTCTTAGCCCTTTCCATTCCATTTAATCGCTAGAAACAAGAAACCCAACGAGAAGGGTGCCATCGCTATTCGTGATTGCGAAAAACATAATTTGAATTCAAGAGCTCAAAACTCGAATGAATGCCAGGGGCTGGATGATGATTTTTTTTTTAATTATTATTTTTTTTTTTTAAATCATCAGAACTGCCCTGAAAAGAAATAGAGTTCTGCACTTTATTATTATTATTATTTTGTTTTTTTCCAGTGATCAAGAAGATAGCTTGTTGATATTTTTATCTCTTTTGACGCCTTTGGCGTTGACGTCCAATTTTGGATTGGTTATTGAAAGTCACGTGACTCTTTCTAATTTCAGTGGATGCAAACATTCTCACACAACCTTTATTTTATTTATTTGTTTATTTTATTTATTTATTTATTTTTTTTTTTGTCAAAATTCATCGGAAATTCAGTATTATTTTTAATGAGAAAAATTCAAAATTCTGTCGGGAATTTTAATGGTTGTGAAAAATAAACCAATTTTAACATAAACACGAGAAAATGCACTACTACACCACTGAAGCAAAAAGATAAACTTTAAAAAATCTTTTCACCATAAAATCATCCCGTTATATATCGTCGCCTCAAAGCAAGAGTAGGGTATCTTACTGTTATTTCTGGGATTAAATGGCTTACTGTTGCTCTGAGGCGACGAAAGATAACTCAAAGAATTTGCAAAATTTCAATCTATCAGCTCATCCAAAAATTTCAAAAAAAAAAAAAAAAAAAAACAATTTGAATTTTGACCTCTTGAATTCAAATTATGTTTTTCGCAATCACGAGTGTGTGTGTGTGTGTGTATGTAGGCGTGTGTGTTTGTGTGTGGGGGGTATGTGTGTTTATGTGTAGGGAGCATGTGTGTGTGTGTAGGCATGTGTGTTTGTGTCTGTGTGCAGGCATGAGTGTGTGGGTAGTTGTGTGTATGTGTGTAGGTGTGTGTTTGTGTGTGTGTATGTGTTTGTGTATGTGTGTAGGCGTATGTATGTGTGTGTACGTGTGTGTATGTATGCGTGTAAACATAGGATATTGACGCAACCTGGAGACGGTTTTCGCTAGAGGAGCAGCATCGTGAGGAGGCGGTCGACGGTGATGCTGCAGAGGGTCCTGGCGGGAAAATAAAATGATAGCACATCAAAACAGTCAAGTGAGAACAATAAGCAATCGTGATTGCTCAAAAAATCTCTAATTGTTTCTGCAGTTATTTTAAAATTCAATCGCACATTTTCAGCATAAGCACCATCTTAATGGGGTGGTTTTCTTCAGTCAAAAGTACTACTTTTAGTCATTAAAATGAATAGAATGGGCAAAAGAAAAAAAAAAATAGCATGAACCCAGAAAATACTTTTATTTTCTCAACAGTTTTTTTTTTTTTTAAGTGTCCGATTTTTCAAATAAGGCGTGGTCTTGATGACGTCACAAATGATGCTCTTTGGCGCATCTTTCGAACACGTTTCCACGTTATGATAATCAAGAAGCGAATTAATATTGCGCTCTACGCTTGCTATCAACCGTATCGTTGCCAATACACGTGAGTAAAGATGCGAATTACATATTTTGCACTGTGAATGGCAACACTGAACATCATTTGTGATGTCATCGGCAGAAGCTGTAAACAATGAAAGCGCTCCGATTTAAGTATTTTTTTTTATTATTATTATTAAACTTAAACAAGTTATTTAAAAAATGGTCAGATCCTATGTTTTTTTAAGCATGCTCTTTCAGAAAAAAATACTTTTAAAATTTTGGAAACGACCCCATTCAAAACTAATAAGTTCTCGTTTTTCCTTTCTCCAAAAATACAGTTGATGTGGGCAAAAGAGATCACGTCATGCTAACGAAATAAACTGCAGCGAAAAATTCACTTTTCTGCACTGGTTTAATCTGAGAATGAACAAGAAACCTGAAAAACCTTTTTTTTTTCTTTAAAGAAATTACGCCCTTATTATATCGAACGATTATGCGTATCTATGTTAGTTATTAAATGTTTGTGTCAGCTTACCAAGCCTCTGTCTTGTTTCAGGAAAAATAATTATTTACAGTAGAGCTTCGATTAACCGAAGATTCTGTTAACCAAGCCGATAATGAAGTCTTTTTTTTTTTTTTTTTGCAAGTAGGTATCCCTGGGAAATACAAGGTGTTTTATTTCTCTGTTCTTCTGGAGTTTTATTTCTTTTTTGAAAAAATAATGTAAATTTAATAAATTTACACTTTTTAAATGCATTTTTCTATATTTAACTTGACGTTGTACAAAAATTCAATTGACTTTTTAAAACTTATTTACAAGTTATTTCCCTATTTTTGTTTTTTTAAATGTACAATATTACTTTTTACATGTTCACACTCTCATCTTTTCAAAATATTCTATTGTATGTTTGAATAAAAAATTCAAAAAAAAATTGCGATCATGACAAGATTTTATACGACGTAAATTTCCAACATCCGAGGCTCTAGTGGTCCCAATTGCTCGGATATCGAGGCTATGGAAGATCTTCGCTTACGTATGAGTGTGTTGATATGTTTACAGCAGGTACGACAGGCAGAGAGCTTGATCGCCTCCCCCCCCCCCTCGTCAAAGAGACTGCCCACAAGTGATGTCATTTGAGGGGAGAGGGGGAGTTCATGAAATTGCGACAAGTTGTGACAAGGGAAGGGAGGGGGTAGCTAGAAGTGAATTTACAATCATGTACATTATTATATCACGTATTTGTTATAAGAATATGTCAATGAAAAGTAATGTGAAAAGGGGGGAGAGAGAAGGAAGGGTAAAGCTTGGTCCTTTGTGACAAAAGAAGGGGAGGAGGGGTCTAAAATGATAATACCAAAATATGACATCATTTATGGACAGCCCCTATCTGGATTTTTTTATCATATAAACATTGCAAATGAAAATGAAATACAATACTAGTTTTGTACTAGGGGGCATCGCTCGGCAATCCCCGATCGCCGCCTTCGGCAGGTTGGTGTGAAACGCCTTCAGCGGCGTAGTTTAGGCGCTTCGCCCTCTTCTCACTATCTGCGGTGGCTGGGCATAAACCTCGCCGTCAGCGGTGCACCTCGAGAGCTCCGACCCCTCACTACCTGTCACTTGGCGATATTTCGCCAAATTTGGCAAAATTGCTGGTAATTTATCTCCCAATTTGGGGATATCTGATAAATATCGCTTAATTTGTAGCCACCGACGTGACATTTAAAGATTCTAATGAGATAGTTTTCCATTTCCGTCTCGTTAAGGTTAAGAAGAAGGAGACAGGGCGAGGCTGGCTTCCTCCGAATATCTTGTTTCCTCCGGGAATTAGCAGTAGCCTAAAAGGCATTGACAGTTCGGAAGAGATAGGGTTACAAACACTCATTCACAGACAGACGCTCACATATTTCAATAATATTGATAAAGTATCTTGTGATCCCATTAAAAAACGGGACGAGCCTTACAAGGCTCATCCTCTAATGGAATAATCACAACACTCATCCATTCCATTGCAAAAGTCGAAAATAGAACCGATTACGATTGTGTTTGATCAACGATAAAGCATCGCCTGAAGAGCACCGTTACCAGGCAACAAAAATAAAAACTGGAAGAGACCGAAACGAAACTCGGCGAAAGAAGACGCCTGAACAAAGAGGAGATAAGGGAGGAATACCTCACGCAAATTCGATGGCTCATTGCGCCCTTTTATTGCGGGTATTTCAGGGTCTCTTCGCATTCGTCATCGGGAGTAAAAATACTTCGAATGCCTCCTCGTGCACGTCAGGTGGACGTTTTCGCTCGTCATGGTCAGGGGCTGTTACGACACGGCTTGACAAGGCGCTGTATAGTTCGTGTGTGACAGTGGACGGATTTCTCCATTATGACAGAGATTCGTGTATTTATGACGCTTTCATAGATTAAAATGGGGTTGTTTCCTTCAGTCAAAGGTACTGCTTTTAGTCACTGGAATTCATAGAATAAGCAAAAAAAAAATTTAATTTGAATTTTGACATCTTGAATTCAAATTATGTTTTTCACAATCACGAGTGTGTGTATGTAGGCGTGCATGTTTGTGTACAGGGGGTATGTGTATGGTATGTGTGTAGGGGGTATGTGTATGTGTGTGTAGGCATGTGTATTTGTGTCTGTGTGCTGGCATAAGTGTGTGGGTAATTGTGTGTATGAATGTGTGTGGGGGGGGGGGGTATATGTATGTGTGTGTAGGCATATGTGTTTGTGTCTGTGTGCAGGCATGAATGTGTGGGTAGTTGTGTGTATGTTTTGTGTATGTTTTGTGTGTGTGTATGTGTAGGTGTCTGTATGTATGCGTGTGTGTATATGTTTGTATATTTGTGTATGTTTGTAGGTTTATGTGTGTGAATGTGTTTGTGTTTGTGTGTGTGTGTGTGTAGTTGTGTATGTATGCGCATTTGTGTAGGCTATGGACGTAACCTGGAGACGGTTTTCGCTATAGGAGCAGCATCGTGAGGAGCCGGTCGACGGTGGTGCTGCGGAGGGTGCTGGTGGGAAAATAAAACGATAGCACGCCAAAAACAGTCAAATAAAAGCAATAAGCAACCGTGATTGCTCAAAAATATTTAAACTCGGAAATTTTGAATTCAAATTATGTTTTTCGCAATCACGAGTTGCGACAGGACCCTACTCATTGGTTACTACCCCACTCGCTTGTTTCTAGAAACGGTTCCTGTCCCTCCTCTTGGGCGGTTACGTGTGCATAGTTGTGTATGTGTAGGCTTGTGTGTGTGCGTAGACCTATGTGTATGCACATTGGTGTGTGTGTATGTGTGTAAATGCGCGTGTGTGTATGTGTGTGAGTTCAATTTTTTAAAATGTCCTATTTTTGAAACAAGGCGTATTCTTTATGACGTCACAAATGATGCACTTTGGCGCATCTTTCTACCGCGTTTCTACATTATGATAATCAAGAAGCACGCTTGCTATCGGCCCTATCGTTGCCAGTACACGTGAGTTAAGATGCGCATCAAATATTTTGCTCTGCGAATGGCAACACTGAATGGCATTTCATCATTCGTGATGTCATTGGCAGAAGCCGCAAACAATGAAAGCGCTCCGATTAAAGTAATTTTTTTTAAATATTAAATTTAAACAAATTATTTAAAAAATGGTCGGATCCTATGTTTTTAAGCATGCTCTTTCAGAAAAAAATACTTTTAAAATTTTAGAAACGGCCCCATTCTCGCCTGCTGTGTATTCCCAAAATTCTTAGCATCTTTGAAGAAAGCAGCAGCGAATATCTGCATATAAAAACACTCAGTGGCGGATTTACTAGGGGGGGCGGTGGGGGCGTCCGCCCCCTCCGTGACACTCATTTTGTGAAACCAATAAAATTGAATTGAAGAAATTACTAGCAATTGCTACTATTTTTAATCAAGTAAATTCTACAAATGTAATTTTAGACAGTTTAGAGTAGTCGAGGATGGACAGTGCTACCCACTTTTTAATTTGAACCTGAGCTCGCGCTCTTTCTCCCATTTTTCGAACTTTTATAATTTTTATGTGTGTCTTTCCACTTTTTACTTCCAAGACTACACTATACTGGAATGACAAGACTTTACTATGATTTAGAACAATAATTTCCAACCCTGGGAGTGATTGCCTCAAAGAGAGGATTTGGCACTTCGAGGGGCACCTTTTTTCGAGCAATTACGATTGCTTATTGCTTTCATTTGACTGTTTTTGGCGTTCCTTTGATTTTTCCCACCAGCACCCTCCGCAGCATTACCGTCGACCGGCTCCTCACGATGCTGCACCTCTAGCGAAAACCGTCTCCAGGTTTCGTTAATATCCTACACTTACACGCATACATACACGCACCTACACACATATACATATTGTAACGGATTCGGTGCGACTTCCACTTTCTTGAAATGAAAACACAGTTCTTGATAAACACACAGGAAATTTATTTACACTATGTACAGGAAAGATCGCCAACAACTGCTAAATTATTCATCAGCAATTAAGCAATTATCACACAACACCGTAAACTCAACGTTTACACACGTATTTACTTCCAAATACGAAAACAACACAGCGAAATGCCTCGCTATAAACAGAGCTAATACACACTCACAGTTCGAAATCTGAATCGAAACTCCACTGTTTATCCATCGCTAACGCTTATATAGACACCGAAAAGAAATTTCTCTAATATTCCACACGCTTCTTTCGGCTTCCCGAAATGCGTAGACCGTTATCAATGAAAAGAAAAGAAAATAGGGGTCGTATACTTTAGCCGAATGAAAAAGGGGTTGTATATTCATTACGGGAAACTATTTACAGGTTACGTTCCTACAATAATTACTATTTACAGAATTTGTAACAATATATACACCTACACACACATACACAAACACATACACACAAACACTCACACACACCTACACACTCACATACACACAATTACCCACACACTCATGCCTGCACACAGACACAAACACATATGCCTACACACACATACACCCCACACACACCTACACACACACACACAACTACCCACACACACACAACTACCCACACACTCATGCCTGCACACAGACACAAACACACAAGCCTACTCACACACACACACACATCCCCCCCACACACAAACACACACGCTTACATATGCACACACACTCGTGATTGCGAAAAACATAATTTGAATTCAAGATGACAAAATTCAAATTATTTTTTTTTTTTTCCTTCTTTTTAATAGCGCTGCAAGAATATTTTTGTAGGAAAGTTTGTTATGTGCCGTTAAGTTCCTCATTTCATGTGAATCGCCGCATAGTCGTCTATATGTTCCCAATGTAACAAAAAAATATGATGATGATGAATAGGATTGCACACTGTAATAAGCTCCTTGACCTTGTACGAGCTCATTTATGTTTGGGCTGTAGGCTGAAACAAAAAAATATTTTATTGGCACTTCCCAAATAATGGGTATGGGCAAAGCAACTCAGTTTTCTCCATCCCTGTTTTAACAAATGGATTTTAGTTTATTCCCTCGCACATCGGAAGTCATCTAGATAGATAGCTTGCTCATTTTGAGTTTTCTTTACTAATAATAAAGCAGAAAGTCTCTCTGTCCGGAGGATGTCTGTAGGATGTCCGTAGGATGTCTGTGACGCGCATAGCGCCTAAACCGTTCGGCCGATTTTCATGAAATTTGGCACAAAGTTAGTATGTAGCATGGGGGTGTGCACCTCGAAGCGATTTTTCGAAAATTCGATGTGGTTCTTTTTCTATTCCAATTTTAAGAAAAAGAAACCTATCATAAATTACGAAATTATCGTAACGTGGAACCGTAACATGGGCACAAGCCGATTGGCGAGATACGAAATGATCATAACGTGGAACCGTAATGTCGGTACAAGCCAACTGGCGAGAAAATTCACTATACATTATTTGTAAATATACAGGCGAACCAAAAGACCTTTAATTTTTCTATTACGGGCGAAGCCGTGCGGGTACCACTAGTTACTAATAATAAAGCAGAAAGTCTCTCTGTCCGGAGGATGTCTGTAGGATGTCCGTAGGATGTCTGTGACGCGCATAGCGCTTAAACCGTTCGGCCGATTTTCATGAAATTTGGCACAAAGTTAGTATGTAGCATGGGGGTGTGCACCTCGAAGCGATGTTTCGAAATTTCGATGTGGTTCTTTTTTTATTCCAATTTTAAGAAACAAATGTATCATAAATTACGAAATTATCGTAACGTGGAACCGTAACATGGGCACAAGCCGATTGGCGAGATACGAAATTATCATAACGTGGAACCGTAATGTCGGTACAAGCCAACTGGCGAGAAAATTCACCATACATTATTTGTAAATATACAGGCGAACCAAAAGACCTTTTGATTTTTCTATTGCGGGCGAAGCCGTGCGGGTATCACTAGTGTATAATAAAATTAAAACAACAATGTTTAAAGTTTATTTGAAAGCATTTCCACGGAAAATGCCTTAGAGGAAGTACTGTCTGTGAGCGCCTAAACGGATGGACCGATTTTGAAAGAAAAAAAAAATGTTCGAACGGAGAGTTGATCGAGAGTGTTCTTAGCTAGGTTTCATTTTGGATGACACTAATTAACAAAGATATGAATTAAAAGCCTCTAAAAAGTTTTTCGGTAGTGAAAACATAGTTAAAATTTTTAAAATTTATTACCAAAATAAAGAGAATTTTTTCCGCGTCTGATAGAATGTGTTTGGATTTTCTATGTTTCAAATCATTAATTCGAATCATAACGTTTTTTTAAAGCAGATTTTAATAACGGCTAAGCCTTTATTCACGCGATTGATCACCGAATTTATTGTTGGCCAACATGGAAATAAAACGCAATGATTTAAAATTTTTATCTATTCCCAGTTTCTATTTGTTAACCAATAAAATACTTGTAATTGATTTTTAATAGTACAAGGCTTTTAAAAGGATTTTCAGTTTTCCCTCTTGATTCCACAGTTGCGACTGCTTGAGGTTTTTAAAATTTTTAATTTTATCGTTGCTTGTTATCACAAAAAATTAAATTTCCTACAGACAATTGAACCAACTGGTCAACAAAACGGATCATCGTGATAGGTTGGAGTAGGATGGGGAAATTTATAGGAAAACCACGCTCACTTACATGTAAAAACATTGATTTTTCAAAGCCCTTCCCCCGAGAGAAGCCAATTGATTTCCGAACCCCCCTGCTTAACGGGTCTGGGGGGGATGGCTTTTAAGGTTTTCAACCGCTACCTCCTTGAATAGACTATAAATCCGCCTCTGAAAACATTGCGTTTCTGGTTATCAGAGTTGAAGCTCAATGGGGTCGTTTCCAAAATTTTAAAAGTATTTTTTTTTTTGAAAGAGCATGCTTAAAAACATGGGATCTGACCATTTTTTAAATAATTGTTTAATATTTTTATAAAATTACTTAAAACGGCGCGTTTTCACTGTTTACCCTTCTGTCCGATGACATCACAAATGATGAAATGCCATTCAGTGTTGCCATTCACAGAGCAAAATATTTAATTCGCATCTTTACTCACGTGAATTGGCAACGATAGAGTTGATAGCAAGCGTAGAGCTCAATATATAATTCGCTGCTTGATTATCATAACGTGGAAACGTGGTGGAAAGATGCGCCAAAGAGCATCATTTGTGACGTCATCAAGACCACGCCTTGATTGAAAAATAGGATATTTAAAAAAATTAATTAAAAAATAACTGTTGGGAAAATGAAAGTATTTTCTGGGTCCATGTTATTATTGTTTTTTTTTTTTTTTTTTGCTTATTCTATCAATTTCAGTGACAAAAAGTACAACTTTTGACTGAAGGAAACAACCCCATTCTCCAAGACGGACTTGTTAGGATAATAATTAGAAAAGAAAAAAAAAATCCAGGGGAAAAAGACTTGTCATATCAATCCCTTCTTGGGTGAAAGTTATGGTTTTTGACCATAATTCCCTTCCAGGGGAATGGTTTTGCTTACTAAGACCAAACCATTCATCAGAATATGCTATCTTGTTATGACCATAACCCACGTCAGAGAAAAAAATCTGGCTTGCTGTAGACCAGGGCTGTGCAACTGGCGGCCCGCGGGCCGCATGTGGGTCCGCCAATACATATTGTACGGCCCGCCAACTTGTTATTCAGCAAATTTCTTTTTTCAAAATTTTACGGTATCAAGAAACATAGGAGACTACCATTCTTGGGGTCCCCGAAATTTCCTCTTGATCGCTCTTTTGCTCCTTTCACTGTATTGGGAGAAAAAGGTACAGGACATCTACAGGTCAAGGTTAAGCAGTCCTACCCTGCACGCTGGTGTTCAAACGAATTCCTAGAAATAGTAATGTATCGCGTTGGCGGGGGGAGACAAGGAGGGAAGAGAGAAACATTTCAGATCAAGATAAGCGAAACCTGCCTGCAATTGGTTAAAAATACTCCCCCCCCCACACACACTGACTCTACCGCCTTTGTTGATTTCGAAAAAGAAATTGAGAATTTGCTCTCGTCACTTCCATGTTTGGGAGAATATACTTATACGAAAGTACTTTTTCGGCGATGAGCTTCATCAAGAATCGTCACAGGAGCTCTCTCTCCGACAGTTCATTGATAGAAGGCGAATCGACCTCAGTTTTCCCATTAAAATGTAAGCAAATTGTTTTATAATCCTTCTGTTTCATTGTTTTATAATTAATGATTCAACTATTAATTGTTATTGTATAAGAGGTAAGAGGTTATTGTTCAATTTTTTCAAACTGCGGCCCGCCAAGTGATCGGTGACCGGAGTTCTGGCCCGTGGGTTCTTTGCAGTTGGACAGCCTTGCTGTAGACCAAAACCCCGAATGTCCTGACAAAAAAACATTCCGACCAATTTTGACCAAAAACCCTTTAGCAGAAAATTATAACATGATACGGCTATGACTCTTTTTTATTGTTATTTTTTAAATATTTTTTTTAGTTTTCGAACTTCAACATGGTTTTAAATATGAAACATATATAAATTCGATCGTGTACCCACATTTTTATGCGATTTTATGACTCTTAAATTTAAATTTTTAATGCAATGGGACTTTTTTTAATTTCAAAAATCGCTCTAAGTGAATTTCCAGGTTGTCCAAGTCCAAGTACTCAAAACCAACTTTTGCGAATATCCGATTGGGAATTTGTATGAGGAACCCAGACATAAGAGTAAAAACACTCAACACAAACACATCGTCCTTTAGATGTTCTCATGAAGGCCAACGCCTGCAGTCTGGGATGTGCACAGAAGTTTTGGGGACCCCGTCACAAATGACTTTTACTTTTTACTAATTTATTTTTTATGGAATAATAACTTGAGAAAAATATTTAACAAAGTCAATTCTTCGTTCTTTTAAACACGTGAATCCAAAATTTTTATCATTTTTACTTTCTTCCATATCTAATATATAGGAGAAAGTATTGAATTCGTGCAAATTTTCGAATTTTGACGGATTCGAATGTTTTGAGATGTGCTGAGTCCATTTCGACCATTTTTGGAAAATGTCTGTCTGTCTCTGTGTGTGTGTGTGTGTGTCCGTGTGTGCGTCACGTATGTGTGTGACCAGTTTTTTGTGGCTGCTCTACAGCAAAAACTACGGCATGAAATCGAGCGAAATTTGGTACACATATGTGCCCCTATGTGAACTTGTGTCCATTGGTTTTTGGCGCAAATTCCTCCAAGGAGGGTGGAGCAATGGGACGTTTCTTCAGTTATGCGTGGATTTATCTTAGTGTTGTGTAATTATCAGCTACTAATTCTGCTTTAGCATGCCTCCTCTTTTGAAGTTCGTGCAACCTTGGACCCCCCCCCCTCCCTTAACAAAGTTCTAGCTACGTGCCTGCTTGACCCCTCCTCCGGACGAGCCGCCTATGGCTCTTATGCCAGGGGTGCCTACCCCCTAAGAGCAAGGGTGCAAACCCCTAAGTATACGAAGACCCCCCCCCCAAAAAAAAGAAACAAGAACCCCCCAGAGGAAAACAAATTACACCTCAAGTACCCCCCCCCCCCTAAAAATTTCAATGGCGCAGTCTACGCCAGGCACCTCCGCTAATGCTAAAAAAAATAATAAAATATTCGGAGCGCCTGCATGTCTATTCGGATGCAAGAAGCCTTCTCTTTTGACGTTTTACATCCCGAGCTCGAGATAAGGCTATCTGATCCCCCCGGGGAGTGGCCGGGAGCCGAGCAAGACCACTCCAACAGGTATTCCGCAGACGACGAACTTTGCTCCGTGAGCGCTCCTTCATTACTCGCTCCACTTCCCCGCCGGTCGGATTATCGAGCGGCACCATGTCCAAGATCCATTTCTCCGGACATCTCATCGAGTCTGGACAGTAAGTGGACATTTTCTTATATGTTCGCGATCAGCATTAGCCACGAGACAGTTACAATTAAATTGTGGATTGATTTTTTTTTTCATTACCCAGGTACGTAAAAAGAGAAAAGGTTCAGTATATCCAGGGTTGTTAGGCTTTGGGTTTTCAATAGAGACCTTAAGGGGTTACAGTAACTCAAAAAAAAAAAAAAAAATGAAACGATCAAAAAATATTTTATTGCTTATTTCAAAACTAAAAACTATTCTGAACACAGGGAAAACGTTTCATTGCTTTAGTTCAAATATTTAAAAAGTTACGAGTGGTTTTAAGCCATGCTCACTATGTGTTCTTATGCAAAAGAAAAACTTTAAACTGCTTTTTCTCGATGATGGTATTTTTGTGTTTTCTTGTCATTAGAATCCTTAAGGATTTTTTTCTATTAAAGATACAGCTTTAAAGTAATACTTTTTGCAATTGGGATAACATATTTGACAAAACTGTGCATTGGATAAGCATTTTAGAATTACTCAAATGTTTAGAGCGTGTTAAACCTTTAAAAACCAATTTTTAAAAAAAATTGATTTTTTTACATAATTAATCACAGAAAATTTTCTAATAAACTCATAAGCAAATGAATGCACAGAGTTTTAGAGATGAGTATAGTGATCGTTTAGCAAAAAAAAAATTTAATTAGTGCAGAAATAAAAAAGCCTTAAAGATTTCAAAAAATTGAAATTTTTTTCAATTTTCTGAATTTTTAAAAAAAGTAGGCAATATTTTTAAATTTTAAAAATAAATTATTGATTAAGAAATAAGTATGCAAGTTATGGTTTCAAAGAAATATAAAATTTACTTAAATTTTAAAAAAATGTTTGAAAGGTCTGTGATCCCTTAAGTTCTTGCGATTTTGTTCGAAATCATGGGCGCCTATAAGCAAAATTGTAATGGGGGGGGGGGGCGGCTAAGATATTTTCCTCGTGGTTTAGCAGGATATTTTCCTCCTGGAAACCGATTTCAGTACAGTTAGTAAAATTTGACATTTTTTATAACTTATTCATTCGGCTGGAGAAGAAATGTTTTTACATTTCTGCAAAGAAAAAGTACTAAAAGCAAGGGATTTCTAATTTCCACGAAAGGGGGGAAGGGGGCTTGAGCCTCCACTTTCTCACCCCCCCCCCCCCATATGGGCGCCTATTCGAAATTCTTGGGTTTGGGGTTTATTCATGACTAGTGGTATCCGCACGGCTTTGCCCGTAATAGAAAAATTAAAAGATCTTTTGGTTCGCCTGTATATTTACAAATAATGTATGGTGAATTTTCTCGCCAATTGTCTTGTACCCATGTTACGGTTCCACGTTATGATAATTTCGTATCTCGCCAATTGGCTTGAGCCCATGTTACGATTCCACGTTATGATAATTTCATAATTTACTCGTCCATCTTATACAAATTTTGTTCTTAAATTTGGAATAGAAAAAGAACCACGTCGAATTTTGGAAAAATCGCTTCGAGGTGCACACCCCCATGCTACAAACTAACTTTGTGCCAAATTTCATGAAAATCGACCGAACGGTCTAGGCGCTATGCGCGTCACAGAGATCCTGACAGACAGAGAGACTTTCAGCTTTATTATTAGTAAAGAAAAAAATGCGCTTTTTAAGTATTTTGCCGACAAAACACAATATTTCCCCAAAAATATTGTTTTTAACTACTTTTTTAATTACAGTAAACAATGGATTTTTTTTTAAACCCAGGTATGTAAAAACAGAAAAGGTACTGTAAGCAGGACTGTCAGGGCTTGGAATCCCCCCCCCTCCGAGATCTTGAGTTTTCAATAGAGATCTTGGGATTTTGTTTGAAATTCTTGGATTTGGGGTTTATTCATGAAAAAGATACATTGATTACGTATTTCACCGATAAAACAGAAAAACAGAAACTTTGCACTAAAATATAGTTTTTTGGCAAAGCTATCTAGATTGCACATTCTTAAATTTTTTAAAAGGTTACGTAGGTGCCAAAAGGGGGGCGGGGGATCTTCCGCTGGAGCCCTGGATGTTATTCTTATCTTCATGTTACATTCGAACTATATTACATTCGAACTCGTCTATAACTTGCCCTGATGTAACATGAGCCTGGATGCAACGAGGAAACCATGCATACTTGATTGGCACCAGGGCCGGATCAAGGAGTTGGAGGCATTAGAAGTGATGGGGCCCCCTGGAACCATCGCGAGGTCAGAAAACAGGGGCGGGGATCTGTAGCGTCTAAATTTTTCACGCCCACCGCGCAACACATATATTTTTATGGAATACAAACAAGGAAGGAGCACCCCCCCCCCTTTTTTTTTGAAGAAAATATAACTTTTTTCTTGTATTTGCAACTTTGATATTTCTCCGGGGCCCATCAGGTCCTCGGAGCCCCTAGGCTACTGCCTACGTTGCCTATTTGGTAATCCGACCCTGATTGGCACAATGCTAGGTCTATGAAAGCATAACTAGTTTCATACGAATAAACATCGCGTATAGCGAGCAACACTGCTGCGATTCAGGATTCATTAAATTTTCATCGACTTGAACCACTTCAACCCAGCTAATCCTTTCTCAGAAATATTCATTTCAGTTAGCAATGAGTCATTAAATCCTGCAAACAAGTGGTGACGGCCTGTTTTCTTGTTTTATGCAGTACTCCGAGCGTATTGCAGCTGAAATTAAGGCTAAAATGGCTAACTAAAATAATAAATGAGGAGAGAGATAGTTCATATGAACAACCTTCGTTGGGTTTGGGCCAAGAAAGAAAAATAATCAAAGTAAGTACGTATGAAACTTCCTGATGTTTAAGCAAACATCGTTTTTTTACGAGCAATCGGTAATTACGAACAAGTATCATGGTGCCTTCACTCTCGTTTTAACGAATACGACTGCATAACTTTCCTGCCGCGCGCGGAGGCGATGACTTAAAGCAGGGCTTCGCAATCGGTGTGCCGCGGCACATTGGTGCGCCGCGACAAGGAACCCGGTGTGCCGCGGTATTTTCGTAGTTATAATAAAAAGAACGAGTCTTGATGTATTTTATTTTAAAGTTACGACCGAATAGCGTTTGATCGTTCTCTAACTTCTCAATTCACCCTGTCGATCTTGTGCAATAAGACATACCCAAGAAGGGGAGAGGAGGGATTTACTGCCCCACCTCTTTTAAACTTCTAGTGATGCTATTACTTTCAGTTTTTGAAAACGGATTCTAATTTCCACGAAATCAACTAATTATTCAGAATTTTTTCTAAATCTTTCGCAAACGGGATTATCGTCCCCTCCCCCAGGCAGGGATCGTGCCCTCCCGCCCAGAAATTTAGCCACAGCTTTAACTTTTGTTTTCCTCTTTTCCGGTTCCGGTACTAATTTCATTTTATCGTAGTTTCTCAAAGCTCGGTTCTGAGACTTAGCAAACTGGAAATTAAAACCATATACTGTTCCCACCATCGTGAAGCTCTCATGGCAAAGATCTTACAAGATGAGCTGAAATCAGCTTTGGCTGAAGTCGTGAAAATCGTGAATTTCATAAAATCGAGGCCGCTTATAATAGTATACGGCCTTTTCTCCGTATACTTTGTGAAGAACTGGGGGCAGGTCACCACTCTCTACTTCTTCATACAAAGATTCGCTGGCTTTCATGTGGTAAGGTACAATCAATAATTTTCGAATTGAGGGATGAGGTACGACAGTTTTTGATTTTAAAAAACGAAATGCAGTACGCCAGTTTGTGGCAAGTCAAATCTTGGCTGGGAAAACTAGCGTACATGGCTGACATTTTTGAACACCTTAACGAATTGAATCGGAAAATGCAAGAACAAGGAGAGAATTTGGTTGCATGTATGGGCAAACTAAACGGGTTCAAATAAAAAATTCAGCCTTGGAGAAAAGAAGTAGATCGTGGCTCATTGGACATGTTCAAAAGGACCGTCAACATGGTATGTGAAGGAAATGGCATGGAAGAAAAGCTGCTGAATGTGGTGGCAGAACATTTAGTCATACTTCAGGACAAGTTTAAGCACTATTTCAAGAATACTAACATAGAACAGTATGACTGGATTCATCTGCGAATGCATCAGTCAAAGACCTTTCTTCTGTGCGAGAGGAATTTATAGACCTCAAGAGCGACCGTGCTCTTAAACGGGTTCAGCGAAGTGTCTCTGGACGAATTTTGGTTGCTGGTTAAGAATGAGTATCCCACCATCTTTTGTCTTGCTATTGATGTGCTGCTACAATTTTCAACTACATATCTTTGCGAACTCTGCTTCTTAGCCCTCACACTTATTAAAAAACAGCAAGAGATCACCTCTAAAGAGCCTGGTTGAAGAACTTCGTGTAGCTTTTTCCAGCATAGAGCCGAACATCAAACGTCTTTGCTCCTCAAGGTAGGCTCAAGTGTTGTATCATTAGTGTCAAACGGAAGTTATAGGTGCTTGGTTTTAATTTCTTGCTTCCTTCTTTCTTGAAACATTATTTGATAAATCGTTTAACTGCACTGTGCACTTGAATGACATGTTTGACCAGTGGCGGATCCAACCGATTGTTTTGAGAGGGGCCATCCGAAATTTTTGAACAAACTTCTCAGGGCCGAATTTAGCGCCATGCCACAAATTTAAAATCGAAATTTTTGAACAAACTTCTCAGGGCCGAATTTAGCGCCATGCCACAAATTTAAAATCTGCCGTCCCCCCCCCTCCCCTAAAAGAAGTAAAATATTCTTGACTCAAAAAAAAAAAACGTAAAAAAGTGTTCCCCAGATTCAAACTGTCAAACTTATAAAGAAATGATTGCGTTTCACATTCTGAGGCGCCCCGATGAAATGATCACAGTGATCTCCCCAAAAAATTTTTATCCGACAAATTTTGCTGACGATTCGGCAAATACCATGGCTGAAAAGCATTTGACTTTCATAAGATGTGTGAAAGTAATCATTATTAAATTACAAGAAAAAATTGTTTCTGGAAAATGAAAGAATGCTAATATTTTACTTTCAAGAATAACAATTTAATTCAAAAAATGTGTTTTATAATAGCAAATTTGCCGCCCCTGGAAAGTTTGCCGCCTTATTCAGCTGTCTACTCTGCTTATTGAGAAATTGGGCCCTGATAACTCCCCAGAAATTTTATTAAAATGAAGTTTTAAAAACTCAATTTCCGGGTATCGAGACATTAGGTGAGGGGGTGGATTTAGGAATCTCCCTCGAAAATGTTTCGAAATTTAAATTTCCGAGTAATTTTTGAAAATTAGGTAACTAAAAACGCATTTTGTCTATTTTTGATGATGTACGGAGAAAGGTCAAAATACTTTTTGAAAATGAAGCTTAGAAACCAAAATGTTCTGTCATTATACATTGAGCAGTTAGAAGAGGAGGGGTGCACTTCTAACTCTTCAGCTGTCCAGCCTAAAAATGCAACTTTAGGTAATGTTTGCTTACATTAAAAGAAGTGTGAAGGTGCTTAGAATCCTTCCTTCCTGGAAATATTTTGCCTTTGAGGCTCTAAAAATTCGATTTTTAACTATATTTATGCATATTTTAGAAAGGGATGGAAGATTCGTGAGCTCCTCCAAAAAACCTCCTTTTAAAGCTATCACCACGATATAAAATAGGGAGGGAGGGGGTCCTATCAAAACTCGTTTGTAATTGAAGTCCCCAAAAAATTCATTTAAGTTGCTTTTAAGCAAGTTAAGGGATAAGGACTGGATAAGCTAGTTTCCGTTGACATTTTTTCCAAATAAAAGACTTAAAATGCAATTTTTTGCTACATATCAAGGCATTTGTGAAAGGGCATGGGAAAAGGGGGTTCTCTTCATAGTTTCGAAATTAAAGCCGTAGAAACGAAAATTTAGGCTCTCTTTGGTCTTGTGAACAATAGGTAACCTCTGAGAACCGCAGCATTTAGAGATCGTCCAAGTGTATGCAGTTGGAATCAAGAAATTATGTAGAAGATGGAGAAAAATTTTGGAAATAAAAGTTTTGTTTTGAGGATAGGGATAAAATTTATCTCCCAATTAAGGTTTTGTTATCTTCTCATAATATTTTTTTCTTTTTTTTTTCCTTAAAAAAATTCCTACAATCACAAGGTTTTGGGAGGGGCCATGGCCCCATGGCACCCTTCTAGATCCGCCCCTGTGTTTGACAGAAATGCTCTTAAACATATGAAGCATAATTTTCTGTTAAGTCTGATGTAGATAGTTTTGTTGTTCGTTATCAACCTCAATTCATTCGAAATATTTCTACTTTCTAAATAAATTTGAATACACTACGTTAGTTATATTTGTTTTATTCATATGAAAAATCCCCCCCCCCGTTTTTTTACCTGTGAATGATAAAAACCTTTCTATATTACCATTGCGAAATTAAGTTCAGTGTGCCCCGTTGATCTAGAAATTTTTTAAGTGTGCCGCAAAGTAAAAAAGGTTGAGAAGCACTGACAAAGACATCCATCAACCACGGTCAAGTGAAAAACAATAAGCAATCATAATATTTGTCTCTCTCTCGCTTTCAGTATCGTTGGAGCATAAAGTAAGAAAGAGAAGCTCACAAATCAAATCACGGGACACGAAAATTTGATGCAAAAGTAACGGTCAAAACAATTTTTGCCTACTCTAATCGGCCTCTTCAACAGCAATTTTGGCTTGCTTCGAAATGCCCACAAAATAGCTGATTAATACTGTCCAACCACGGATTGCATGGAATTTTCAAAGCTCCGGATAAGACGAATCTATGTGAATAAGGGGGAAAAGTAAAAATTTGATGCGCGTATTCCGCTCATTTTAATGAGACTCTGCTTCTGAAAAAGCTGACATCGGTAAAAAATAATAGATTCGTCCATTTTCGGCTGTAAAACGGATGTTTGTCTTTCCATACAATCCGTGGTCAGACAGTATATATATATATATATATATATATATACATATATGTATATATATATATTTTTTCCCCTACGTGTTCTTCATCAAGAGCTTTTTCCAACCAATTTTGTCTGAAGCAAATCCGCTTTTAGGTTCGGGACCTATATTTGCATTAAGTTTCTCCGGTTTTTGAACTTTTCAAAATTGAACAAAAAACAATTCAAATCAAAAAGTAAATTGTGGGGATGAGGTGTCCTTGCCGAGACCTTTTGAAGAAAAAAAAAGGTTTTTTCGAATCGGAATGTTTACTCAAAAGTTATTTGGGGGGTTATAGGAGTGCGTTAGGTAGGTGTGGAAACAAGCGGAGTGTTATGGGAGTCTTGACCCCCTTAACAATCGACAATATTATCCGTCCAGGTTATGTTCAAACAACTTATGAATAAAGTGTAAACGATTTCAGTATTTTTTTCAATTAATTAACTATTTTTCAAAGTAAATATTTGAAATATTACTTCTTTTTATTGTTTATGAAATAAATTAGTAGCATTCATGCTGTACGAAGTGCCTTATTATTAACCGATTTGGTGGTTTTCATAGACACCCAAACAATTTCCGAAATTTTTCGTACCCAAAACATACTTTCCAATTTTTAGTTATTCGATATTTTTTTAATTATTATTATTATTTTATTTATTTATTTGTTTTATTTTATTTTATTTTACTTTATTATTATAATTTTTTTTTTTTTTGGCAATAAGCAATCACATTGCTTATTGTTCTCACTTGACTGTTTTGAATTCGTATGATTTTATTTTCCCCCCGCCTCCCTCTGCAGCACCACTGTCGACCGGCCTCACCTCCTATAACGAAAACCGTCTCCAGGTTGCGTCCATATCCTACACACACACACACACACACGCATGCACACCTACACACACACACACATGCTTGCATACAGGTACAAACACACACGCCTACATACGCATACACACTCGTGATTGCACACAGACACAAACACACACGCCTACATACGCATACACACACACATGCTTGCACACAGACACAAACACACTCGCCTACATACGCATACACACACACATGCTTGCACACAGACACAAACACACTCGCCTACATACGCATACACACACACATGCTTGCACACAGACACAAAATACCTGCCTATATACGCATACATACACACATGCTTGCACACAGACATAAACACCTGCCTATACATACGCATACATATACACATGCTTGCACACAGACACAAACACACTCGCCTACATACGCATACACACACACACATGCTTGCACAGACACAAACACACTCGCCTACATACGCATACACACACACATGCTTGCACACAGACACAAACACACTCGCCTACATACGCATACACACACACATGCTTGCACACAGACACAAACACACTCTCGCCTACATACGCATACACACACATATGCTTGCACACAGACACAAACACACCTACATGCATACACACACACATGTTTGCACACAGACATAAACACACTCACATACGCATATACACACACATGCTTGCACACAGACACAAACACACACACATGCTTGCACACACACATGCTTGCACACACACATGCTTGCACAGACACAAACACACTCGCCTACATACGCATACACACACACATGCTTGCACACAGACACAAACACACTCGCCTACATACGCATACACACACTCATGCTTGCACACAGACACAAACACACTCGCCTACATACGCATACACACACTCATGCTTGCACACAGACACAAACACACTCGCCTACATACGCATACACACACTCATGCTTGCACACACACACAAACACACTCGCCTACATACGCATACACACTCGTGATTGCGAAAAACATAATTTGATTTCAAAATGTCAAAATTCAAATTAATTTTTTTTTTTCGATGTTTTCAAGATGCACTAAGCTTTTTTTTTTCAAGCTTTATTTGTTCTTTTTTTTTACTTTTACAAAAAATTAGGCTAAAAATGAATGTACAGTACAATTTCGTGTATCCGAACTAACTGGGACTATATTTTATGCTGTGTATTAGCCCATAAAATTAAAGATGTGAGCAACTTATTGTGATAATGTTGTTGACCCTACCCGCACATTTGTAGAGTGGTTGTGCAGTGAAATTCCGTTATAACGAATACCAATACAACAAAACCCGTTCCAACTAAATAAACGTTCAGTCCTAATTTAATTTCGTTACGTTACTTAGAATCCCATTACAACGAATTCCGTTACAACGGACAAAATTGCCTCGAACTTCGTAGTAAAAGGATTTCACTGTGTAGTAAACTCATGAATTGAACTGATTTTGAAGTAAAATGCTCTGTTTTGGCCCTGATGGAAAGGGATGCGTAGATTCGTTGCAACCCTACTCGCTTTGAGATGTTTTATTATCAACGAAGACTGATCAATTAGTTGAAGAAAAACACATTTCCAAAAATAATATTCAAAAGCTCATCTGCATCATTTAATGTGAAAATAAATTGGAAATCATTTAGTAGTTTTGATTAACAGTATAATTTGTTTTATTCCTGGGCCGTATGCAAGGGGGTATGCCCCCTCCGAAATTTTTCATCCAAAGAAATACTTTCCATTATTTCTTTATTTTAATTTATTTATATATTGGTGACAAAAATAATATTGTTCTTCTTATTATTATTTCAATTTTATTTGTGAAATGAAATTAGTATTACTGAAAGATTATACTAACCTCATTGTGTGTTTATGGTAGTTATTGAGAAATTCAATTCTTATGCAACAATATGGCGTTTTGTAAGAGCATCCCCTCCCTCCATTTAGATAATCTATTGTAATAAAAATCAATCGAATACACATGTAACCATATTGTCGCATTGTCGCCAATTTGACGACAAAACTTGGCCACCAAAAGACTGGCGATATCTCGCTAAATGTTCGCCAAATTATAACACCATTTGAGTTTACATCGAAATTAACAATGATGTCCCCCCGAAAAGGGGCAAAAGACCCCCTTTGGAGCATACGAATGCAACCAAAAAAAAGGTGCCCAACTAGACCCCACTAAGAGCCTACGTAGCAAATTTCAACTTTCTAGGACATTCCGTTTTTGAGTTATGCGACATACATACACACATACGCACATACATACGTACATACAGACGTCACTAGAAAACTAGTTGTAATTAACTCGGGGATCGTCAAAATGGATATTTCGGGGGGTGTCTGTGCGTTCCTAGGCACATATCCACGTGTGCTCGGGTTGAAAAAAAAAACTCAACATTCATTTGGGGGTGAGCAAAATGGAAATTAAGGCCGACTTTTGGGTGAACATTTTTTCGCGAATACAATACTTCCTTTTTTGTAAAAGGAAGTAAAAAGTATATCATATAAAAAAAAATCTAATATTGATTTATATGTTTTTTTAATTAAACCTATTGAAAAATTCCCGAAGCATTCTTTTGCTGAAGAAAACTCATTTTTGTGCAATCTTTAGTCTCTCACGGGTTTTTCTTTTTCTTTTTTCTTCAAATTTTAGGAATTTCAAATGTAATGTGGTCTTTGATGAAATGCGGTCTTCGATACGAAATATTTTCCTCCGCTTTTTTTCAAAAATGTGAGTTATAGACTTCTATGTATGACTATAAATAAAATTCTGTTCGCCGGCATAGAACTTTTTCCATTTTATAAAATCCTGCTAAACCTAAAAGTAAAAAGAAAGATAAAAACCGTGGAATGAAATCTCATTCCAAAATTGCATGTCTTCCAACTTTTTGCGTTCGGTGGAAATACTTCTCTTTTTGGAGTTGCCACCCAAAAATCAATACTACACTCTTTCTGTGGTATTTCTGATCTTTAATCTTATATGAAAAGTTGATTTAGTTGACCGCACCCGCAAAATGAATGTTGTGATAGAACAAAAATTCGATGAGAAATACATTTTATACCGAAGCTGCCTCAGAAGAACGTGTATTTTAAAGAAAGCTGTAAATGAGATGATTCTGGTTATTCAGTGGTGCCCAACCTATAACCCGCGGGCCAGATGTGGTCTGCGAAGTCGATCCAAGTGAGCCCGTTGTCGCGCTCAATATGTTATGAATCCAAATATATGTTCTGAAATGTTCCAAAATAACTGATTTTCTTTATCGGGTGTTGTGAATGATTGCTGCAAAGTCGAAGTCAAATAGTTTGAAATTTGTTTCTAAAAAAAACAGATGAAAACTTCGTATTAATAAAATAAGCATCAATGATAACAACTGTTCTTGGTTTGCAAATTTCTTTCCTTTCCAGCTTTTTCTCTTGCTCAGTAGAATCTCAATTATCCGGCCCCCGTTTATCCTGATTTTCGATTTATCCGGATCAAATTTCTAGAGTTAAAATAATGGAAATTATTCACTTAAATAAAAACTTTAAATTATGATTGCAAGAATGGAACTATAAGTACGCCAAATAAACGCTTTTTGTTTTAATTAAATGTACAATTCCCGCATAAGTAGTAAAAAAAGTTATAATAATCTTACAAACAACAGGGCGCACTCGGAACTTCAGTCCTACTTTTTTTTCCTTTTTACTTTCTTTTACAAAAAAGGAAGTATTGTATTCGCGAAAAAATTTTCCCTCAAAAATCGACCTTAATTTCCATTTTATTCACCCCCGAATTAATATTGAGTTTTTTTTTTCGACTCGACCACACGTGGATAATTGCCTAAGAACGTATAGACACGCGAAATATCCATAATGATGATTCCCGAGTTAATTACATCGACTTTTCTCGTGACGTCCGTATGTACGTATGTATGTGTGTATGTGTGTATGTATCTCGCATAACTCCAAAACGGTATGTCCTAAAAAGTTGAAATTTGGTACGTAGGCTCCTAGTGCGGTCTATGTCTTTTCATCCATAAGCTCATTAATTTTTGCATTGAAAAAGGCGTTCCCTGTAACGCCGAAACACGTGTCTGCTGTAATTGGCAAGTTTGTGCTTTTTCTAACGTTGTTTGTCTAACTTTACACCCTCCACTGTTAAAACTACAGGTTGCATTTGGCATCTTTCAGGGGAAAGGTGCAAAATGAAAAAAAAAAAAAAAAAAAAATTAAAAAAAAATCACTTTTTTGAAACTGCAAAACCCCACTCCGACCCTTTAAGAGAAGAGAAGACTATTAACGCTAACTCTAAAATGAAACTTTAAGTGTATTGTTAAAAATTAATTTTGTTATTCATTTTTTCAACGGAATGGATTAAACCCTTAAAACCATTTCCATGGATACGACCTTGGGTAACTTTTGGAAATTGAAGCCACAAAACGCACTCGTATTATGCTCTCTTTGGTCATTGGAACTTAGGGAGGCATTGTGGCCAGTTTTTGTAGACTACTTTTTTGGGCTTTCGTATTCTGATTCTCAGAAAAATTTGCAAGTTAAATTCATTTTGAAATTTTAAATTCTAAAAATATAGAGTTGTGTACAGACGCTGCAGTTTTTGTTAGGGGGCCACGTTCTAGTTTTTTATGGTTTCGATTTTTCTGTTCTATGGAAGTCATCAAATTATTTTCAGCATCTCCCTCATTCCTAATTCTTTATTTCCTCCAAATGGAGTACATTCCTAAGTAAAATTCCTGCATGTGTTCATTAGAAATGGCTGCTTTTTTGCTAAATTTGGGGGTTTTTTGGCCACTAGAGGGCGCCTGTGATGCAGGGAGTGTTATTGCTGCTAATTTGATAAGTGGGGGGGGGGGGGGTTTACTATAATTTTTCATTATTACTGTCTAGTTTTAGGTTTTTTTACTTCACTTTATCATGTAATTTAGTTTTATTGTGTTTTGGGGGCTCATTTTTGCTGTTATGGTATTCTTGAAGTGTTTTTGCATTTTTTGGAGCTAAGCCTAACATGTGGTGATCTCCTGGTTTTTGATCTTGTGTGCTTTGTTGGGTGTAGCAACTCTGTTTATTTACTGCTGTTTTTAGTATTTATTTTGTGTTTTTTTGCATTTTTATCTTTCTGTTTTGCCTTTTGGAACATATTCACTGAGTAGAAATGGGTGTTATATGCATTATGAAAGAGGTAAAGAGTGGGAAGGGGGACAGGTGGATCTCTTGTGATTTATATCATATGTTCTGCCTGTATAAGGGGGAAAATGAGTCTGTTTTTGAGGAGGATTATATTTGCACTAAATGTGCTGAACTCTCAGACTTAAGACTTAAGATGCTAGTTTTGGAAGCCCAGTTAGCATTAGGGTGTAGGCCAGTTGCAGAGGGTATAAATGTTCCAGAGATTCAGGGAGAAGTTTCAAATGAGGAGTTAGATTGGGAAACTAAGGGTGTAATTTTGGGGGACTCTATGGTAAGGGAGGTGGGTAACACAGTTGGGAGAGTAAAGCGTAAGGTGGCTAGGTGTTGTTTACCAGGGGCTCGGGTAAAAGACGTTAATATGGTTGCTGAAAAGAAGGGAGTATTGAATAAGGAGGACATGGTTACTTTGTGGGTGGGAACAAATGATGTAGGCCACAGTAAAAATGAGGAGTTTTCTAGGGAATGGGAATCCCTGTTGGATAAAGCAACCAGCTTTTCGACGAATGTCCAAGTGGTTGGTTTGCTTCCCAGGTATGGAGTGCATAGGAGCTGGCTAAATCAACGTGCGAGGTGTATGAACTTGCTACTGAAGTCAATTTGCGAAAAGCGCAGTATCAGGTTTATTGATGTATGGAGTCATTGTAAACGGGATTGGATTGCTAGGGATGGCCTGCATCTGAGCTCTACAGGGGTCAAAATGGTTAGTGGATTAATTTTAAGGGCTTCGGAGTCAAAAAACTAAGTTGGAATGGGGGGCATGGTTTAAGCATCAGGTATCGAGAGAATGAAATTTTTTTGGGTATTGCTAGAAATGGAAATAAAGTGACGAACAAGAGTAGTAATGTTAACAATTGTAATTTAGGAAATTTCAGGGTGTTAAATAAAAGCAACTTAGGCATGCTTAAAGTTTTCTATACCAATGCTCGCAGTATTAGGAACAAGATGGATGAATTGAAAAGCATAGTTATGGATGAGAAGTTGGATGTTATTGGAATTACAGAGACATGGGCTACCGAATCTGATGCAGAGTTATTACATATTGCTGGGTATAATTTGTTCAGACAGGATAGAGTAGGTAAAAGAGGTGGTGGGGTTTTATTTTATGTTAGAGACAATTTTATTTGCAATGAATTGGTCATAAATGATAAGCCTACTGATATTGATATGGTTTGGCTGGAGTTGATGAGCAGTAAGGGCAAAAAGCTACGCTTTGGAAACATTTATAGGCCACCTAATTCAAACCACGGACAAGATGAACAGATGTACCGTATTATTAGTGACATGTCCAGTAAGGGATCCGTTATCATAATGGGGGATTTCAATTTTCCGGGTATTGATTGGAATAATTTTTACCCTGGTAATGGCAAAGAAGAGGAATTTTTAAAAGTAATTGGTGACTGTTTCTTAGATCAAGTTGTAACTCAGGGAACTCGAGCGGAGGCGATTTTGGATCTAGTTTTTTGTGACATAGGTAGTTTTGTTCAGTGGTTGAGTGTAGGGGAGCATATTGGAGATAGTGATCATAACAGCATTAGGTTCCGGGTTAAATTTGAAGTGTGCAAAGATGATAATTTTAGGTTTGTGCCCAATTTCAGAAACACTGATTTTGTTGCACTTAGGCAGAGCTTGAAAGAGGTTTTTTCGTCAGGGTTGGAAAATAGCGACGTAGATCAGCAGTGGACGGAATTTAAGGATAAACTTGCTAAAACCGTCGGGGACTATGTTCCATTTAGGAGAAAAGGTGTTAGTACCAAAATTTGGCCCATGTGGTTCTCCAGGGAGACTAAAGAAGCTCTTAATTATAAGCAAGCCACTTTTCGTAAGTTTAAAGAAACTGGTCAGAGTGCGGAGAGGCTCCAGTATGGTAAGGCAAGGCGAAATTTTAAGTATTTGGTACGGATTCAGAAAAGGGAATTGGAGCAAAGGCTGGCAGATGACATTGATGGGAACCCTAAGAGGTTTTTTTGCTTACGCTAATTCTGGGAAAGCTCGAAACAGTCAAATTGGGCCTTTGGTTGATGAGTATGGAAATTTAATCCAAAACGATAGGGATATTGCAAATGTTCTAAATAACTTTTTTTCCAGTGTGTTTAACGATAACTGTATCTCAACAGTTGACACTAACAAGACACAAGCTATTATACAGCTTGAGGATTTGGTATTTTCCAGGGAGGAGGTTTTATTTCATTTGAAAAAGATTAAAGCAACTAAAGCTCCGGGACCAGATAATATTTATCCAAAAATTTTAGTTGAATGTGCAGAGGAATTAGTGGATGTTATTTTGAATATTTTCAATGCTTCTTATAACTCGGGGATGGTGCCAGAGGACTGGAAGCTGGCTAACATAACGCCACTCTTCAAGAAGGGGTCTAAAGGTATTGCTGGGAATTATAGACCTGTAAGTTTGACTTCGGTGATTTGTAAGATTTTCGAAACTTTGATCAAAATTAAGATCATGATGTTCTTAGAGACTAATAGTCTGTTGACTAGTTTGCAGTATGGTTTCAGGAAAGGTAAATCCTGTACTACTAATTTATTGCATTTCTACGACAAGGTTACCTCAGCTTTAGATAACAAAAAATGTGTGGATGTTGTTTATATTGATTTTCAAAAAGCTTTTGACAAGGTACCGCATGTTGCTCTTCTCAGCAAGTTAGCTGACATTGGAATAGGAGGAAAAACTTTACTTTGGGTTAGAAATTGGCTTACTGGTAGGAAGCAAAGAGTAGTTGTGAGAGGAAATCATTCTAATTGGAGTGATGTTTTAAGTGGGGTTCCTCAGGGATCAGTTTTAGGGCCTCTTTTGTTTATTATATTTATGAATGACATCAATGAAAATATTTCTGGAAGCATGAATTGTTTTGCTGACGATGTAAAAGTTATGGGGATTGTCGAAAATGAAGAACAAGTAAAACAGCTGCAAGAGGATTTAGATCATATTACTAAGTGGGCAGATAAATGGGGTATGGCAGTTAATGTAGGGAAATGTCAAGTGCTACACTTAGGTCATGGAAATAAGCGTATGAGATATCGTTTACAGGGTTCAGTCATAAATCAGGCAGAAAATGTTATGGATCTGGGTGTCTTTATAAATCAGGACTTCAAGTTTAGTCAACAGTGCAGTATTGCTAGTAACAAAGCCAACAAAATGCTTGGGTTCATCAATAGATCTATTTCAAACAAATCTAAGAAAGTTCTTCTGCCTTTATATAGGAGTTTAGTAAGACCTCATTTGGAGTATGCTGTTCAGTTTTGGTCGCCTTATCTGAAGAAAGATATTTTTGTATTGGAAAGGGTTCAAAAAAGGGTAACTAAATTAGTAAGGGGACTCTCAGATTTAGATTATGATACCAGACTTAATAGGCTTAACATGTACAGCCTGGAGCAAAGGAGAGTCAGAGGGGACATGATTCAGTTATTTAAATTTATCAAAATGAAAGATGTAAATGGATTAAATTTTTGTGGGGAAAGCAGGACAAGGGGTCATTGTTTTAAGCTATTTAAATCTCAGGCTAACTTGGAAATCAGGAAAAACTACTACTTTAGCAGGGTCGTGGGCACTTGGAATAGCTTACCGGAAGAGGCGGTAATGAGCAAGGGAGTGGATAGCTTTAAGAGGGCCATTGATCTTCATTGGGGACTAATTAATTGACTAGGACCAGCCTAGCTGGGCCCAGAGCCTGTTGCTGGTCGTCACATTTGTATTTGTATTTGTATAAATTTGACTCAGTCATTTTTTATTCAACTAAGAAATATTCGAATAATTTATGACATGTCTTTCAATTAATTTTCAATTAAAAATTGATCTTGAAAAAAAGAAGAAACATGACAGTTTGTCTGCAGATTTATTTCATTTGCGATTTTATCAAAAAAATTTATCAAAAAAATTAGTGTATATTTTTTAAGCAATGATTTATTTGTGATTATTTTTGCTATATTAAGATTCTGATATCTCAAAAACAGGGAAAGAAATAATTCATAAATTATTTTCGTTGGATAATTTATAAACTAAATTTTAACTTCAGGGAAATATATGTACCGTGGTTCTCAAAGGGTTAACAGGACTGTTGCCCATTCCCAATAATTTACGAGTAATATCTCTCAGCCTTCACCTCTCTATATTTCATTGATAGTAGTGAAAAATCATCGAAATGGTTTATAAATTTGTCTAGCATTCCAAAAAAAAAAAAAAACCCACAAAGTTATTCAAAGTGCTGTCATTTCCGAATGCTCAATAACATTTTTTTTTTAAGTGTCTGAAATATTTTTTTTGTTCGATGTAACTTATCTCTTGGCAGCATGCTCCGATTTCTTCATTGTCGCTATAAAAGTGCAATAAGAAAAGAATTCTTCACGTGATCCTTGAAAGTATTTTGCACTCCTGGTATCTGGTTCGAAGCAGCTTTCATCAGGTCTGCAACCTTCAACTTTTGACCACAGGTGTCGCCGCTGTTCTGTGAGAGTGGAATAATAAGATGCAGACGATTCGAAAATTATGCACGCCGTTGAATTGATTCAACGTTCGAGGAATTCATTAATTTTATTAACCGTATCTTCAAACTGACAGAATAATTTTTTGGCGTAAACGTCGTTTTGCGTTATCAGTTTATCAAGAAAGTTTTTTATTCTAGGATGTAATTAAAGTACTTCGTCGTGATACACACTTTATTCCAAATATTGTAAACATTTCATCACGTGTTACTTTTACTTTAAATTCTCTTGCTCTTTTTGTGTCTGTGCGTCACTAATTCTCCTCATAAAAACAAATAACTTTCGTCGTACCACCGTTACCACCTTTGACTCCATTTTTCGCTGGTTTTTCCAGACACAATAGACTATCGTTTATCCGGCAACCGTTTGTTCGGATCCCTTGTTTATCCGGATTAAATTTGAAGACTCAAACAAAATTAAGTTTGAAAAAAAAAGCAAAACGAAGAACAAAAAACAAGTAAAAAGATGAAAAAGAGCATTAAATAGTTTGTAAAAAATATAGCAAAAACGAAACTAAGTCAAAATTAAATTGATTTATGCAGGAAGTACTTGTTGCAATTGTAAATCAAGGTCAAAAATCTAGAATTTTTCAAACTGAATTATAAGAGAAATATTAATGGGGTGGTTTCCTTCGGTCAAAAGTACTACTTTTAGTCATTGAAATGGATAGAATAAGCAAAAAAATAATAATAGTAATAACATGGGCTCAGAAAATACTTTCATTTTCCCAACAGTTTTTTTTTTTAATTAATTTTTTAAAATGTCCTATTTTTTGAACAAGGCGTGGTCTTGATGACGTCACAAATGATGCACTTTGCCGCATCTTTCTACTACGTTTCCACGTTATGATAATCAAGCAGCGAATTAAAATTGCGCTCTACGCTTGCTATCAACCCTGTCGTTGCCAATACACGTGAGTAAAGATGCGAATTAAATGTTTTGCATTATGAATGGCAACACTGAATGGCATTTCATCATTTGATCGGCAGAAGCAGTAAACAATGAAAGCGCTCCGATTTAAATAATTTTTTTAAAATATTAAACGTAAACAAATTTATTCAAAAAATGGTCAGATCCTATGTTTTTAAGCATGCGCTTTCAGAAAAAAAATACTTTTAAAATTTTGGAAGCGATCCCATTGTAAATGCACGTGTAATTTAAAACAGATGTATGCAATTTCATCTACAAGTTTGTGTGATAGAACAGTTTTCGGTAATTCTATTCTCGCACCAAAAAAAAAAAAAAAAAAAATCGCGTTCTTAAGGTTTTAATTTATGTATTTCATTCCTTAAAATCCATTTGTGGTGCATGGGCTGTGATCATAGCATATAACATAACACTTTCTATTTGCTGGCAATGTCTTTGGTATAGTTGTGGGGTGGAGGTGGGGGGAAAACCATTTGAATCCGTACGACAAAATTTCTGAACGGTGTCGTTTCCGAAATTTTAAAAGTATTTTTTTCTGAAAGAGCATGCTTAAAAACATGGCATTGAACCATTTTTTAAATGATTGGACAAAGTTTAATATTTTTTTAACAGTTATTTCAAACCGTGCAATTTCAATGTTTACAGTTCTGCATATGACATCACAAAGGATAAAATGCCATTCACTGTTGCCATTAGAACGGAGCGCAATATTTAACTCGCTACTGAATTATCACAACGTGGAAACGCGGTAGACTGCAAGCGTAAGCATTCATTGCGCCTGTGGAGATGCGCCAAAATACATCATTTGTGACATCATAAAGACCACGCCTTCCGAATTACTTTTTTAAAATGTCCGAAAAATCGGACATTTTAAAAAAGTAATTAAAAATTAACCGTTGGTAAAATGAAAGGTTTTTTTTTTTGCTCCATGTTATTTATTTATTTATTTATTTATTTTTGCTTATTCTATCAATTTCAGTGACTAAAAAAAAATTAAAAAAAATAAAATAGAATCGACTTCAAAAGTGCTCTAAAAAGTGAATTTGCCCCTACTATTGAGCCAATGACAGTGAAGAAATTAGATGCTTGCGTCAGAGAAGCCTTGATTCAAAATTATCATTACAATTACTATTAATGTTACTGTTGTGTGGCACCAAACTTTTGTAACAATGAGTTTTATATTTCATCATTTAATAGGGAAATTGCTTGCAATTTACTGTTTTTTGCGCATAACTTTTTTCTAAAGAACAAATATGGTCAAACAAAGTAATGGGACCTAAGTTGAGCCATCCCCTATCCATTAAAAAAGGAATCATCAAAATCGGTTCACTAGGTGAGACGCTGTGAATGGACAAACAAGCATACATACGGTATGAACTGATAACCGCCTCCTTTTTGAAGTCGGTTAAAAAGTAGAACTTTTGACTGAAGGAAACAGCCCCATTCATTGCGCTAAGGTTTTTTTTTTTTTTTAGCTGAAGTATTCATGTGAGTGTGAAGCATGTTCAATTTTTCAATTTGTAAAAATGCGATGAAATTTCCATTTTCTATATCCATTTCTCTTTCTGATCCTTAATCCATCATAGTGAAATCTCGTTTTTGTGACCATGAATTAACCTTCTGTCTTCGAATATCTCGTTCAAAGGTGGTTGTATTAAAATTGTTTGTCCATAGATGACCTTCATTGACTGCACTAGAATGTCATCAACCCAAAGTTTCGAATTTATGGCGATCAGCAAAAATCTTCGCTAAAAGAAAGAAAGAAAAAAAAAGTGGTATTTTTTAAAGTGAAATATAACAGGAATAATTTAATGAATGTACGCCACACGTGTATTCCAGCGGAATAAATAATGTTATTTCAAAACGAATAAATCAAACTTTCCCCAATAGCACAGTTTAAAACGATATTAATTCCCTTTGCATTCTACAAAATGAAAAAATCGGAACATAATTTGAGTATTTTGAGATATAAATCAGCAGTGTATCTTTTTGCCTGTTAAATCTTGTATATTTTCTTTGTGGAGCTGAAGAATAAAGGTAAGTATTTTGCAAATTCTCACAGTGAGAACTGTAAAATTAAAAATAGTACGATTGAAATGTGAATTTCTTAACAAAAGGCCGATCTCGTCCTCTTCTATTTCAAAGCATTTTATGTTTTTTGATAAACCGTACAAGGAACAGTTCGTAATTTCGTATAAGAAATAACTTTTCAAAACTATTTTCCTTGGAGAAATTGGCAACAGTAACTTTCTTCTATAATAGTGGTACTCAACCCGTTTCTACCCGATTACTGAACCTCATATTAAAATGATTCTTATCGGCCGGAACATATATAAAACTTTGAAATACTATTAACAATTTTTCTAAATAGCGTATGAAAATATGATAAAAGGAATAAAAATTAAATACCAGCATTTGTTGTACCTGATAATAATCGTTGAAAACCCAGTAGAAAACTGCTAAAAATAAAATAAAATAAAAGTAAACTGAATTTCAAAAAATAGTTTATTGGTATGCAAATTACCACTTGTCCGTAATCTACAGTATTTCCATGTCGTAATTCCTGAGAGAAATAGATTATTTGTGGAGGACAGTTCTTTTTTTCCACTTTCTAAGACTCATTGATCGGCGATATCTTTTTAAATTTTAGTGATAAATGAAAATGGTCTGTAGTTTTGTAAGAGGTAGCCACATGTACTTGCTTACGAAATTATGAAGGTTACAAATTGCTATATTTCGCGTATGCGCAAAAAAAAAAAAAAAATAATAATAATAACTCCTGTAAAAATGTTAGAATTTTGTCAAATTTTCAATGTTTCATTTCAATTTTTAAGTCTGTGTGTCTGTGTATTTGTCTGTGGCACTGTAGCGCCTAAACGAATGGACCGATTTTGAAAAAAAAAAAAAAAAATTTTTTGAAAGGAGAGTTGATCGAAAGTATTTTTAGCTAGGTTGCGTTTTCGGATAACATTAATTAACGAAGATATTCATTAAAAACCTCTAAAAGGTTTTTCGCGATTTTTGCAGTGAATACATATTTAAAAATTTTCAATTTAGTACCAAAATAAAAAATATTTTTTTCTGTGTCTGATTGAATGAATTTTGAACTTCCATGTTATATAGAATTCGAATTATAACGTTTTTCAAAGGGAGATTTTAAATAAGTCTAAGCATTTATTCACGGCGATTGGTAACCGAATTCATTGTTAGCCGACAAGGAAATAAAACGTAATGATTGAAAATTTTTAGCTGTCGCACAGTGGAGTATTTGACTGAAAATCCTGGCCAAAAGTCCAAAATTAAAAATTTACCCGATTTTAATGAAAATTTATTCTATGATAGTTGACTAACTGGTGCATCGATCGGCACCAGTTTTGGAAACCTGAGTCACGTACAATTGCTCATAGCCTCGGTAAAAAATGAGATTTCTATAATAGTTTTCGCTTTTTTGTTACGTTTCAGCTTAATTATTACGTTTCAATGTAGATTTTTTTGTGGCTTTATAAATGAATGGAATTGACCCAAATCAATTTTACGGGATAAAGAAATGTCAGGGCTTTGTGCTAATTATAAATTAAAGTAAATATTTTTATTTTCTTTTTGTAAAAAAAATAAAGAAAACTTGGTACGGAAGATTTTTAAAGGCTTTTCGCCTTAATTTATAACTAGAGAAAGCTTTTTAAATGGGTGTCGGGCTCGGTCGGGCTGTTTTGAAAGTTGCATCGTATTTGGCAAAGTCTCTAGTGCTAATTTCTGCAAAAAAAAATCTTCCGCCTACAACTGCCCTTTTTTTTAATGAATTTTTTTTTTTTAAAGTGCATAATCCAATCGTTTTGTGACAAGTCATGATTTTAAACTGAATTTACCTACAAAGATTTAATAAATTTGTAAAAAGTTATCAAAAGTACTACTGAATGAAAAATCAACATATTTAAGCTCACAAACATCAATAAAATTTCAGACACGAGTTTCAGGGTTACGAGAAACCGTTTCACGAATGTATAAAAGTGTAAGCTATGGAATGAGAATCATCTAATTAATTTCGAAATGCTTACCTTTATGCTTCGCCAAAGGAATTCATTGCACAACTAAAACATGTGTTTGCGTTTAATTATGTTAATTTTCTCATGCACGTTAATGAGGTAATAAATTCAATTATTTTGTGATCTCGCTAAGAAAATTTTCTCTTCCTTAAAATTGAGATAGATTTTAAATAAAATAAATAAATATTTAAATTTTTTCAGATCATTGTTGCAAATAATGTGCCGGGGGAGGGGGGGGGGGGTCTTTTCCCCCTTATACGTAGCATATTTGTAATTTTCTCCTAACGCTAGCCAGCTATCCACATTTAAGACATTTTACCTACTCATTGTGAAATTGAAGTTGTATTAAATTTTAGTTCCAAGTTTTTGTTCACACAATTTTTAGCGGGACACATCACGCTATGTAAAACTAAGGATCGACCCAAGGTACGGGTATAAGTACAATGTATAAAATTCAAAAACAAAGAGCTTTTGAATATCCATTTTCGAGTGTTTTTACAGTTATAAATTCCTAGTTCATTTTTCTTTCTTTCTTTTTTTTTTTTTTTTTTACAATAGAAAAAAGTTTCTTAGTAACCCCGAAACCCTTGTCTTCAATTCCTTTTGTGTATGATTAACTCAGGGTTTTAATGATTAAAACCGAACGAAAAGAATAAAATTCATTTTTTTTTTTTTTTTGGTTTCAAATTAGGGTTTTGTACAGAACACTAGGATTTTTGAACCGTTTATTATTTTTTTTTTTCTCAATTACATATCTTCGAGGAAAATGATGGGGAAAAACAGCCATATCACGTTAAACATGTTTACTTATCACTTGTTAAAGCGTTATTGGCAAGCAGCCAACTGCTGAATCCATTTCGGATCGAGTGAAAATTATTGAAAATTTTTATTTCATCTCATTGAAAAAAAATTCATTATAAATCAGTGAAACAACATAACTTCACCGTTTTCGCTGTAAATGAAGGTACACTGTTAAAAATTCAGGAAGATTTTCTGGTAATTGTTACTGTAAAATGGCGGACTTAACGCATCGCTGATTTTTACGGTAATTTATACCGGAGAAATAAGCGATCCCAGCTCCAATTGGTTGCTGTGGTCTACCGAGGAAACCGTAAAATTTTACAGTAACATTTGATTTTTACGGTAGTAGTTACTGGCAACATGGATGCCAGTAACAATTACCGTAAATTTTCCGAAAATTTTTTAACAGTGTAAGGTGTTTATATTATTTCCTTAAAAAGTTTCAGAGCCATTAACATTATTAGAATATTGGATGCTGGAATTTTAGTTTACATTGATTGAATAATTGAATAGAAGTCGAAAAAGTGACCTCCCTTTGTAAATTCCTAGAAATTCGGTTAATTACGTTAGAACTTCAAACAAATCATATTCCTGAAGAAAATTATTTTTCCTATCTAGTGATGCATTGGTTTTTTTTTCTACGCTTACTAGGATAAAATATTAAATATTTCATTTTCTAATTCAAATTTAAAAAATCGAGTTTCAAATTGTAACATCAGACCTTTCAGACAACTTGTATATCAAGTTTCGTGTCTGTCTATAAGTGGGATAGCTTCGCCGTACAGCGCACAAACGCACACAAGGGTGTCGCCTTCAGAAGAGTGAAAATTTCAAACTAGTTTTGGCCACGATTTTCGGTCAAATACTCCACTGTCTGCCGCCAGTTTCTATTTGTGAACAAATAAAATACTTGTGATTGATTTTTAATAGTACAAGGGAATTTAAAAGGATTTTCAATTTTCCCTCTTGATTCTACATTTGCGACCCAATCGGAGTTTTTTAAAAAAATTTATTTTAGTAACTTATTACTGTAGTGGTTTTTTTTGCAAGCTGTTAAGTTTTCTGTCATTTTAGTAAAGCTTGCTGCTGAATTCTGCCCGCTATGAAAGAACTTAAAACTTGTGGCAGGAATTAGCATTTTTGGAGGATATTATGACATCGTCGTGAATGTAAATGATATTCTTGCTTAATACTACTTAATGTCCATCATAGGACAATTGTACATAACAAATTAAACATATCAAAAAGTAAGAAACAATGGGGGAGGTAACAATTGTAATGTAACACAAATGTAAATACGTGAAATACACCGCCAGCTCAGTCATTTCCAGCCGAGGACTGCAGTTTCGTGCTTATTAGCACTCATCAGACCGGCATAGGAAAGTGACTGAGATGGAGATGGAAAAACCTCTTAAGGAAGCCAAGAGTGCGAAACAAACTGGTAGCTAATATAGAATTAGCAGACCAGACGAGTGACCGAATAATTGGGCGGTAATTTACTGAATACAAATGTAAATGTTCATTAATGCTTCGCGTACATAAACTTCGGTGCGTCTCACCGCAAGATTAAAAGTGCGTCCCCCCCCCCCATTCGATTTTTTTATTTGATCTTAACTTAGGATTATTTTTTCAGAGCGTGCGCCCTCGTGCCTCTTTTACCCCCCCCCCCCGCAGCGGGAGTTGCGGGGGTGCTCTGTACGTCACTGGCTATATAATAAGCATGCTTTATTTTATTTTTAATTGAATGTAACTTGAATAAATAATACGGGCACTTTCTTCACTGAAGATCTGCAGTGCGACTATAATGCAACACGTAATGTTTGATTTTTTTAATTATTTTTTTTATTTTTAACAACGTGAATATTTTCTTCCAACATGGGACTGATAAGAGCTTGCTCGAAACTCTGTCAAAAATAGTCGTTTTTGATAATTTAAAAAATATTTTAATCGGGAATACCCTCCTGAGTCTCCCAGCTTGCAACAAATGTTCATGCTTTGGAAGTTTTCAGCTCTGTAGCCAAATGGTTAATATAATGCCCCCTTTCCAAGCCAAAACAATGGCTATAAAACTGTCGGAAACTGAAAAAAAAAAGGGGGATACCATTTCCAAAAAAGTGGAGAGTAGTGACGGAAAAACTGTGGTCATGCTTGGATGTAGGGGGTCATTTTACGCTAGAATCAGAATGAATGGTGTCAGAAGCATTTTGAATGTTTTCTTTTCTTTTTTTTTTTTTCTTTCCGGGTAGTGTAATTTTAAATTTGCAGCTTGAACTTAGAAACTTCATTTTATGATGCTGGATGAAAAAAATAACGTTTTTGCTTCTTCAATTTATTGTTGGTCCGCTAATTGCACGCCAAATTAGAAATTTTACCAGAAATTGTATGTAATAGCATGAGCTCAAGCATGCTCTCTATGTGACAAAAGTTATAAAATGATTCGTCAGATATTTCTCTAGAAATTCAGTAAAGAGGTCAGTTTCTAAAGGTGTCCGGATACTTCTGTCTAATACTGTGTGTGGAGTTGTGTAGCATTCAACCAAACAAATGCACTCTTTATGAATATCTACTCAATTGTTTTCAGTATTTGTTTACTTACCGTTGTTTCTGCTATAGAAAGCGTCACATTTGCCTCTATTTTGTAATAAAAGATTTTCAGCGGAAATTTATTTTTGTTCCATACGCAGTAGTGCCCAACCCCGATAGCAATGACGCCACTTCCCCCTTTCCCGAATGCTACAGAGCACCCTCTTCCAAAAGAGAGATTAAGACCTATTGGAAACATCCCCCTTGGAATTTCAATGGCGTAGTCGGCGCTATGCTTCCCCTTTTGGGGCCACCACATAGTTGATTTATTGAAAATATGCTTGGAAAGTACTTATTTTTGTAAAGAAAAACTTTTGGAATTATATCAAAAGTATTTAATGATCCCCCCCCCCCCGCATATTTTATTTAATTGATTTCAGGAAGAAAGACCTTCGGACATTATTTTAAAACATAAGAAACTTTAATAGAGCATTTTAAAACTTTTATAAATTGTCAAGTTTTTAATATTTTTAATTATTGATGCATCTTGAGGTATTTGGATCAAAAAATATGTACAATTAAAAACACGACCGTTTGTTGAGTTTTAACAATTATTTTACACCAACAAACATCCCTTCCCCTCAATAAGAAATAAGGTCAACCTTTAGAAAAATTAATCAAATAATTGTCGGACATCACTTAAATTTTATAAGCAAAATTTTTACGCACATAAATTTTATCAAGCAAAATCTATCAATGCTTCTGCAATCTTTCTAGTTTTTGAAGTGATCAATTAATTCAGTATGATTGAATATATATTTTAAGGTTTATTTAGGTTTTAGGATTTTAAGGTTTAGATTTAATATGCTACCGATAACAGAAGTTACGAAAATGAAAAATGTTTAACTTAATCTAAAATCAATGACTTTATAAAACTTTTGAACGCAAACTTGTTAAGGAAACTATAAGAAAAACTAAAAGTGAAACTAATTAGCTTTTGACCAATGCAAAATGCTTTTCTACCAGCCTTTCCTTTTCAATTAAAGTCGGCGGAACTTAGAGAGTTTAATTGTTCATTGGAAGTCTTCATGCTTTGCTGATTTTAATTTATTTTGGAACTGCGTTCTCTTGCAACCAATGAAATTACCAGATGTTTCGACGCCGAAATAGTTAGAAAGGCTGCGGAGTCGGAGGGAAAATAACCGACTCTGGTAGGCGAATACCCTTATTTTCGAAAAAAATCGATTTTGAAAAAAGTTTTAGTGTTCTTCTTTCTAAATCCGCAATTGTTTTTTAAATCGACGAGTTATTGAGAAAACTAGAAGACATTGACTAAACTCAAATGCACTGCTTATAGCTGAAATTTACTTTTTCTTTCTTGATTTTCTCATAACCACGTTTTCAAGTTTTTATTTACGCCAACAGCTCTAGCGAAAGAAGTATTAACTTTGAAGATTTGAAACTTTGCAAACATGGTAATGGATTAAATTAGTGTAATATAAACCTCGAAAAGTTAATGTACATGCAATATGTGGTTTTGAAATAATTAAACTTAGGGGGCAGAAAGCACTCTTTTCGGGGGAAATTTTCAAACATCTTATACATATAAAATCTGAGTATCTATCTATCTATCTATCTATGTCCAAGCTTCTTCTCCCGAACGACAGTGAACTGACCATCGAACCAGGTATCGATGGATTCGTCATCTTCCCGTCTTCATGTTTGGCTATTTAACATAATCCTCCGATAATAATTAGCGGAGATAGCAATTAAAAACTATTAATTATGACTCTTAGATTTCAAAATCAAATCCCTATTTTTCGAAGGCTTTCCTCCATTCAAATTATTATTCAGTGCTTCATCTCAACTTTCCATAACAATGCTTTTATTAAAATGTATAGCGGGTGAAGAAAATCATTGAGATGAAAGATCTGTTGCCATTTTTTTTCTCGAATATGAACAGGTAAAATTCTTGTTTTTATTTTGAGGCTTTTCCTGTAATCAGGGGATTTAAAATGTTTACTTTTTGGGGTTTTCCGCAATCTGCCGCAAAATTTCAGTGACTTTTTTTTTTGGTTCAAGCCTGATTGTTAAATACGCGTCACATGACATAACTTTCATTTTCGAGGAGGACCGTGCACGTCGTAAAGTAAATGAGTGATTTACAAGTTATTTGAGTTCTTTGAGGGTTTGTACCTGGAAAACGGATTGATGTAATTCTTGTACGACCATGTGGATAGAATCCATCCAAATATTTATCTGAGTGGTATGTTGCATTAATAAACACCCGGGCAACGCCGGGTAGTAGACTATTTTATGTAAAAAGCGGATTGTTATTGTGCATAAATATTTCCGATATAGTCTATCAGATGTAATTCAGTTTAACGTGAGTAAAGATTATAGTTGATAATGCATATATTTTCCCCTTTTGTGCTGACTGAAAATGTACTCATAACTTGTATCATTGATAACGATTATTAACGTTGATGAGGTGTTTTGGCAAAAATATGTTTTACTGGTGTTTTGCAAACCTTGCTTTACGCGCATTTATTTATTCCTTAACGCGTTAGAAACTAGTGTCAGTGTACTACAAAAGCATCAACTGGACTGCTCTTACATTTTTTAGGTAGCCCGTGCAACGCCGGGCACGCAGCTAGTTTACCCATAAAACCTGTTTTTAGTTAATTCTTTTCAAATTGGAGGGTCATATCACTCTTTGATATCTCACAAAGAGATAGACAGAAAGAGTTTTTAAAATTATGAAAAAATGAAGGCACTGGAAGTGTTAAGGAAATGGTAGTTTTTGGCTAAAAATATAGCATTAAAAAAAAAAAAAAAAAAAACTATGACCCTCTTCCTTCAACCAACTCTAATTTGAATTCTGAAACTTTGAATTCAAATTATGTTTTTCGCAATCACGAGTTGCGACAGGGCCCTACTCATTGGGTGCTATTGTTTCTAGAAATGGCTCCTCCCCCAAGCATGTCCCTCCTCCTGGGTGGTTATGTGTGTATAGTTGTGTGTGTGTGCAGGCTTAAGTGTGCGCACGTAGGCCTGTGTATGTGTGTAAAGGCGCGCGCGTGTAGGCGAGGGTGTATGAGCATGCGTGTGTAGGATATGGACGCCACCACCCAGCAGAAGTGGATTCCGGGGGACAGTGCTCAGGACCAGAGCAGCCGTGCCGCCGCCGGTGGGCGGTACTGTTGCTGGTCCAAGCTGAAAGAGGAACCACAACGTCAAGGACTGTCAATTGAGAACAATAAGCAATCGTGATTGCTCAAAAAAAAAAAAAAAAAAACAAAAAAAAAAAAAAAAAAAACCTATCGATTTTTTTTTTTTTTCAACTAATTCAGTCAAAATGTCTTATTTATGTCATGTTCAATAATCGTATAAATCGTAAAAATAAGTTTCAGAAAGGTGCAATGAATATTGAAGAAAAAAATATTTAGGGTGTTCGCCTACCTTAACCCGAAAATAAGTCTGACTCCGCAAGCACTGGCAGAGTTGCAGACTTTAGGGGAACATGACTGACTCCGACTCTTGAAATTTCGAACTTTTGACTCCGACTCCTTTACTTCAAAATCATTCCGAATCCGACTTTTCGACTCCGACTCCACTGCCCTGGTTAGGAGTGTATTAACATCTTGAAATAATGCAGTGCACAAATCTTGTTTGGGACTTTATAAAGCGTGATAGCTTGAATAATATGTTTGAAAGTTCTGTGATACTCTGGCTGGCATACATTAAAATGTCTTGTCAAAGTAAAACCACTGTCATGAACTTTGCGAATATTTCCCTCAAAACTCAAAAGGCGAGATCTGTGGCATTTCAGTTCCAATTTCTTGCAACAATTATCTGGACATACAAGTGTGACTTGAAGGCAAATTCAAAATACAATTAATCGAAAGGTAACGTACTTCATTTGGAAGATGCAGACGTTTTTTGGTGACAATTTCTCAGCACATTTCTCGTACTTGATTTCGGTGTTTTCGGCAAGAAAAAAAAATGAACCAGATTCCTTCAATAGGCTCCTGATATGGTCTCTTGCGACTTCTGGTTGTTCCTCAATCTCAAGAGGCGATTGAAAGGTTTGTAATGTTCCAGTCATTTCGTCATTTTACTTGAAACGAAAGAATCCGTCAAGAGCTCTATTTTTTACGTCAGTCAAACTCATTTTGTATTTTTCTCCCTTTATACCATAGGAAACTAACCAGCTTCACATACACAGAGCACCGCGAGCATAGCGCTTTTTGGCTCTATGGACAAGCACAGTAAAACTTACAACTCAAAGAGAAAGAAATAACGCAAAAGGCGGATCCAGCTTCTGGCTTTGGAGGAGGTCACTTCCGGAAGAAGTCAATTTTGGGCATAAATAGGGGGCTTAGGACGGTTTTTTCTAAATGCAAGTCCCAAAAACGCAATTTTAGGCACTCTCTGATCACTTAAAGGGGGAAAGTCATGATCCCTAGGAATGACCCCCCCTCTCTGGATCTAAGTCTGAAAAACTCCCCGGTCATCGGTGGGAATCGAGCCTACGACCTCCGGTATACGACGCGAAGATTCTACCACAGGAGCAACACGGAACCCAACACGCTGCGTATTTCTACAGTAGACTTGTCTCGCCAACTTGTATGAGTTTCTTTTTTAACGGATTATTCCTATTCCTATTCAGAGTCACAACTGACTTCAATTGTATTTATGTCGAGGACTGCATACTAAGTGCCTTGCCTCCATTATTTTATATACCGATAGATGGCAGCACCATCACCGGATCGAACAGTTAATGAGAATTTAGAACTAGTCCAAGAGCTAATAGCTACCTGGTGCTAGCACCCCCAGAGGTATCGTTTCACTTGGAGGACATTGAGACCACGAGCATATTTAACGTCGCCCAGTCCCCTTTAATGACGACGGTGGGTCTTCGACCAGCGAGGATCGAACCCGAGACCCTCCGGCCCCCGAGTCCAATGCCTTACCGATCAGGCTACCACGGCCCCTTAACGGATTATGCTGCTGTGTAATATTTCATGAAATTCCAGCGTAGAATTGTTCGGAGGAAATAAAAACACCCAATGCCTGTGCTGTGTTTTAATTAATTATGTTCCTCTTCATTTACATGTCACGAATTCAAAAGTCGTGATTCACATCCCGGCACTTAATTTCTAAACTATCATTTTCAGTGAGAATTCCGTCAGAGCCGAGAAAGCTGGACTTTTCCTGCCAGGTTCACCTGGAACTTATCGAAAAATCAGCGCCACTACCCAGCTGATGAGTGCCAAAAATAAGCGAATGTCGGCTGGCAACACGCTAGCTAGCAAAATGGCCGATGCGGTTGCAACTACTGCTGTTAGCTGGCCGAATGATCAAGATTCTTACGAATTAGGAGAAGTTATCGGTGAGTTTTAAGTATTCACAATGATCTTGAATGTGTGGTCTTCAGATTGGAGTCAAATTGTTTGCTGAAGTTCTGTATTTGTTGACTTATGTCACCGGCATTTAAATGGGCAAATGCATGTGTCATACTCGATAGAAAATAACTTGTCTGCCGTACCTATACTCTAAAAGAGAATTTTCTCGCTAATGCTAGAAATTTACTGGAGGATAATTTGTTTTGATTTTACAGCTCTTGTATGGATTTAAAACCGCTATAATATAACATTTTTTTTAGTGTACAAGATAAAGGAATTGCCGTTTCTCTATTGTTCAGAAATATTTGTTTATTTTACGAAATTCCGAGCCATTTGCTTATTTATTTATTGTTTTATGTAATAGTGATATTTTCAATTGCTACGTAATTTATTTAAAGCGTTTTTCCTTGCTGTATATTTTCGTAAACAAAGTGTGCTACCAATCGTTTTAGAAGAGTTGACTTAGTGAAACTAATTACGCCCTTTAAAGAATTCCTCAATTTCAGTTTATTAAACATGGGATCTCTCTGTCAAGTGTCTATTTGTGTAAGATTGTTTCTAGAGAGTATTTAAAAGTTATCTAAGCTTATTTTTTATTTTGCAGAGCTATTCTTGCATAGTTTAAAAAAAAAAAGTGTTTATCCTGTATTTGTAATTTGTTTTAGGTTCTAAACGACATATAACTTTACATTTTACTGAAATATTTACTTGCCTTTCGCAGCTTAGGCTATTATAAACAAACGTTTCCAGAAAAGAAATAAAAACGTTCACTTTTTTAAAAATTTATAATAAGTCATTGCATTATATGAAAAATTATCATATAAGCTTTGTGCTACAATATGATTAAAGTGAAAAACAACTTAAATAAAGCACAAATATTGGAAAAGATACAGCACATAGCTATTTCAAGGCTACAATGGAGCCTCTTCATCAGTGCAGAAAGCTCACCAACACAACCAAAAGTTGCGAGAGAACAGAGTTGAGTTTACGTTGTTTTTCACTTTAATCAAGTCATTGCATTCTTCAAAATTTCGTCGACCTCGTGCATCAAGCTGTTCAGTCACTTTGAAGTAATTAGTATTAGAACATAGTTAAGCAGAACCCACTGTCTGATGAAAAGCATCTTTTAAACCAGTTTGAAAAATTTTGAAGGGGGTTTGAACCCTAAAAAACCCACTCCTTAGATACGGCCCTGCGTATGCACCTTTTTAACGGAAAAGTATACCTTTTTACTTTCTTCTATATCTAATATATATAGAAGAAAGTATGGGATTCGTGCAAATTTTCGAATTTTGACGGATTCGAACGTTTTGAGGTGTGCTAAGTCCATTTCGACTATTTTTGGAAAATGTCTGTCTGTGTTGTGTCACGTCTGTGTGTGACCCGTTTTTTGTGGCCGCTCTACAGCAAAAACTACCGCATGAAATCCAACGAAATTTTTTACACATATGAGCCCCTATGTGAACTTGTGCCCATTGGTTTTTGGCGTGAATTCCTCCAAGGGGGGGTGGAGCAATGGGATGTTTTTTGAGTTACACGTGCTTGCTATTCAGGGTTGGCAAAAACCCGGGTTTTTTAAAAAAAAAACATGGACCCAGGGTTTTTTAAATAAAACCCAAAAAACCCAACTAAAGCTGGGTTTTTTAAAAGAAATGTGGGTTTTTTTTGTCTTTTTTTAGGGAAAATGTAGGGTACTTGTAGCATATTGTAGCGAAGTATATGAACAAAGCACAAGAATTGTCTTGGGGTAAAAAAAGCTGGAAAACTAGTTAAAATTCAGCATTTTCTGAAGAAGAGTATGAAAGACGACGAAACCCAAGAATGGTGAAGTTTCAGATTTTTTAGTTTCCATGATTACCAACAGTTAAGGCAAAATTACTTCTTGAGTGATAAAATCTATTGTTCGTTTTTAATTACTACTATTTTTTTTTTTTTTTGCATTTTACTTTATTGTATTTCATTTTTTTATGCAAAACTACTGTAGAACCTCAAGTAGTTTAAATCCCTATTTACTGAATTCCAGCTTAATCAAGACATTTCTTTGAATTTTATGTTGCCTGTTTTTCTATTTCTGTGTACAGATTAAGACATATTAAACTTTTTTGTAAGATAATGAAAATACTTTACATCCTATTCTGTTTTCTGTCCGACCATTTGTAAAACCTGTTAATTTCTAAAAAAAAATATAACTTGTTAATTCGAAATTTGTGACGTGTCGGGTTGCAGAAAATAATTCACATGAAAGCCTTTTAGCTAGAGTAGTTTCCTCTGTACAATCTACAAATATTGAGAAAACCAGACGTGACAGGACTTAGTCAAGATAATTTGAGTTATTTATTGACCAGTTAAAGATAAAAGTTAAATAATATATTTTTTAAATCTTTGAAGTATTTTTAATGCCGTTAAGAGTTAAAGAAATACTATTAAAGTTCAAAATTCATTTTTTATGTCCATTATCTGTGGTGAAGAACAAACAAAATAGAAGTTTAAATTGTAAAAGTATTTAAATTAATTACTTTTTTTAAAAACTTCTCAAAAAATTTAAAAAAAAAACAAAAGTGGGCTAAATAATGGGTTTTTTTAAATGGGTTTTTTCAAAAAAACCCATTGGGTCCAACCCAATTGGGTCCAATCCGGCCAACCCTGTTGCTATTCCTCAGGAAGTAAATAAAAAAAAAATTTGGTCCATATGTTGCCATTAGCAGGAACAGGTGCTGATTCAATTTTGGTGTCAATAACTCAAACGGGGGTTGAGCTATAGAACTTTTTTTGTCGTCAATTGTGACCTGCTGTATCTCAAGAAATAATGAACAGAATGAAAGAAATATTTATCGGCAAGTAGCCCTTAGTGGGTATAAGAGCTGATTTTATTTTGGTGTCAACAGCTAAAAAAGGGGTTAGCGCAATCGCCCGTTCTTTTTTTCCATTGTGAGTGCCCTATCTCAAGAAGTAATGCTACGTTCTGGTTAAAATTTGGAATATATGTGAATCCATATGTAAACAGGCTTTGGTTCAATTTTGACGTCAATCGCTCCAAGAGGTGTTGATTTTTTTTTATTTGCTTGTGCTGTCATTGTCAATAGTATTCTAACAATCGTGAATATACTCTAAGTGAGTTTTTTTTTCAAATCAATTTGGAAGTATCTGCAAAATCACAAAGATTGAAACTGCTTTCCTGTTTTTAACTCATTGTGCATTACCGCAGGTGTCGGAGCCACTGCGATCGTACACAGTGCCCTCTGCAAAACTCGTAAAAGAAAAATGTGCCATCAAGAGAATCAACTTGGAGAAATTGGAATACGAATATGGATGAACTTTTGGTAAGTCTTATATTACAATTCTGTACCTCAAAGCCTGACCAACGTTATCCACATCCTCTCTACTTTGCAGGAGGGTGTAAAAATGTCTGTCTGGTGCGCAGAAAGCAGGGGTGTCCACCTAGGTTCATAGTGCAGACTGTGGCATTGAAATTTTTAGGGGGCGGGGTGTTTTGAAAGGATTTTTCTCATTTGTGGGGGGGGGGGGGTGCACCTTTGCTCTGTAACGGGGGGAGGGGGAGCCCCCGGTAGAAAGGTTGGGACTCCAGCTCTTATAATACTAGTCAATACTTATAAAGGACAGTTTTTTTCATAGAAATTGTGTTGTCATGGCTCATTGCATGGTTAGATTCTACATATAATGCAGTAATAACCATAGACTAATAATAAGAATAGACCGAGCTGTGGCAACCCTTTTGCTGCTCATAAACCAAACCATGTGACTGGTGGATATCCTAGCAACAGCGGGCGTTGATCGTAGCATACGATAATAAAATAAACGAGAAATAAAATAAATAGAATTGATGGAACACGGAAGAATGATCTTTTATGGAGTCCCGATTTGTAAATTTGTTATTCTAAGTTGTAAGTATTTTGTTAATATAGTGAGTTTTTCGTTTAGACAGTATTGTGCGTTTTCTTTAGTCAATTTCAGTAACTCTCTAAGCAATTAAAGATGCAAGCGCCCAAAAAGAATCGGCAAACGGTAAGATTTTTACCTACAATTTCAATTTAAGATACCGATTAGTACATTTTTGCGTTAACGCAAAACGTTTACGCCATTTACGTTCACGCTAACCCTGACGTAGCAGTTCCAAATGAAATAAAAGTTACTGAAAACTGATCAAAAACTAATTACTAATATCAAAATAATGCATAACTAAAAGAAAAACAGTTCAATCTCTGCACCTGGAAAAAAAATTATAATGAAAACACATTACGTCTTAAAATACATGTCGAGTGCCAAACTATAGATAATGTTGCCATCTAGCAACCATGCTGCCAAATGCTTTCGCCAAGCCTCCCACCCAGTCACATGATGTATCCATGAACCAATTTTTTCATCAGCAAGTCTTGGAAAGCTCGGTCTACTCTTATTATTAGTCTATGGTAATAACCTAAAAAATTGCTCTAAGGTACATAATTGTATTAGCTGTATTGAAACATGTCATCAAATCAAACTTCGGTTTAAATAAAACAAAAAATCCGATATGTTTTTGGACTAGAAAAATTCTGTGTTTGTTTCTCTGCTTACATGTATTAATTTTCTTTGTTGCTGCAGCACTTTTTTATTAAAATTCTAAAAAAACATTAAGTAGACTCATAATAAAAATTCACCATCAATGTATGTTTTTTCTTCTGCAGAAAGAAATTCAAGCGATGAGTGCCTGTAACCATGAAAATGTTGTAAGCTACTTCACTTCCTTTGTTGTGAAGGAGGAGCTTTGGCTTGTGATAAAATTGCTTTCCGGAGGTAAGTTTTCCATTAAACAATTGAAACTACTTTTCTCCAGAGCTTGCCTGCCTGACCTTTTCCCTTCAATATACTTGCCATCTCTTGCAGATTAGGCATAAAATGTACGCAGTTTACCCGTTTTTCGTGTGCCGGTCTTGAGTTTTTACACTTTTCAAGCAGGGTTGGCCGGATTGGACCCAATGGTTTTTTTTTGAAAAACCCATTTAAAAAAACCCATTATTTAGCCCACTTTTGGGTTTTTTTAAACTTTTTGAGAAGTTTTTTAAAAAAGTAATTAATTTAAATACTTTTACAATTTAAACTTCTATTTTGTTTGTTCTTCACCACAGACAATGGACCATAAAAAATGAATTTTGAACTTTAATGGTATTTCTTAACTCTTAATGGCATTAAAAATACTTCAAAGATTTAAAAAATATATATTTAACTTTTATCTTTAACTGGTCAATAAATAACTCAAATTATCTTGACTGAGTCCTGTCACGTCTGGTTTCTCTCAATATTTGTAGATTGTACAGAGGAAACTACTCTAGCTAAAAGGCTTTCATGCGAATTATTTTCTGCAACCCGACACGTCTCAAATTTTGAATTAACAAGTTATATTTTTTTTAGAAATTAACAGGTTTTACAAATGGTCGGACAGAAAACCAGAATAGGATGTACAGTATTTTCATTACCTTACAAAAAAGTTTAATATTTCTTAATCTGTACACAGAAATAGAAAAACAGGCAACATAAAAATTCAAAGAAATGTCTTGATTAAGCTGGAATTCAGTAAATAGGGATTTAAACTACTTGAGGTTCTACAGTAGTTTTGCATAAAAAATGAAATACAATAAAGTAAAATGCAAAAAAAAAAAAAATAGTAGTAATTAAAAACGAACAATAGATTTTATCACTCAAGAAGTAATTTTGCCTTAACTGTTGGTAATCATGGAAACTAAAAAATCTGAAACTTCACCATTCTTGGGTTTTGTCGTCTTTCATACTCTTCTTCAGAAAACGCTGAATTTTAACTAGTTTTCCAGCTTTTTTTACCCCAAGACAATTCTTGTGCTTTGTTCATATACTTACGCTACAATATGCTACAAGTACCCTACATTTTCGCTAAAAAAAGACAAAAAAAAAACCCACATTTCTTTTAAAAAACCCAGCTTTAGTTGGGTTTTTTTGGGTTTTATTTAAAAAAAACCCAAAAAACCCTGGGTCCATGGGCTTTTTAAAAAAACCCCTTGTTTTTGCCAACCCTGGTTTCAAGATCCAATTGCAATCACCTCTGTAAAACTCCTAATTTTTTATTTACTGTTTAATTATACTTCTTTGATATCTCTAGTTTTATATTATCTATTACTTTTAACTCTTCATACATTTTGCATTTCATAATAAAGGACTTGTACGCTCGTTATTTTGCCATGCCCTCTCGTAAATTTCAATCTACAATAGGCGCCACTTAATGTGATCACTTTGGTACAAATATAATTTGATAACAATAACCGACCGATAACAATAACCGAAAAGAATCCAGGAGACACAAAATAATGATTTTTTTCCAATTAAGGTGCATTTATTTTGGCAACCTCAAATTAAAATCACAGTGACTCAACTGAACGCACTTTCAAATTATAAATTATTACATTAACAGAATGGAAATATCTGAATTATAAAAAGTTAAAGCTAAATTATGCAATTTTTAATCACATAGTAATAGGTGAAGTAAAATATGACCGTTTCCCTGACATTCGTAAACCAGTTTCAAATCACATTCAGCTTTTCTATCTTTTCCAGCATGGTTTTGCTTGTTGTTTAAATTTTAACTTAACTTTGCTTTGTTTTCAATCTCGACACAATTCTTTAATAGTTTACAAAGCAATGGCAACAATGGAGGTCCTACATCAATGCCATGTCCATACCTGCCAACCCTTCCGGATTTCCCGGAAGTTTTACGGATTTTTATGTCCTTTTCCGTTTAAGATGAGTAACAAATATTATTTCCAAACTTTTAAAGAAAGCATTAAAAGTAATATTTACTAAACGAAAGTAATTTCAATTGATATGAAATTCATAACTAATATATTGTTAAATGTAAAGAGGGTAGGTGTTCTGTTTGATTTTATTTTGCGTTAAAATCTTGTGGATAAAAATAAAAAAATCTTCCGGATTTTTTTTCTCGGAGGTCTGCAGGTATGCCTGTCCAGCGACTGAATTTTTTTAGGTGCAAAAGAAAGTTTTCTTAGGGGGAGTCTGTGGTCACTGGGGGGCAAACTTTCTGCAGCTTCATTCCTAGAAAAATTTTGAACTGCTATTGAAAACCACAAAATGCTACACAGAAAGTTAGTCTCGTCAGGGTTTGCCTATGTATTTCTGTTAATTGAGGAACAATAACGGGGGAAAAATTGAAAGTTTATGAAAAAGTGATAACAATAAACGAAGTCGTTGATTACAATATCCGACTTTTACAACGCGTGTTAACATACAAGTGTTCCGGGACTTTGTGATTCTGATAACATTAACCGTGATCACATTAAGCGGCGCCTACTGTAGTTGCATCGGAGCTTAGCTGGTCAAAAAGATAGACTCAAAATTCCAGGCTTTTTGTGTTATTTTATTTAAACCTTTCTTGAATTTAGAGGGGTTATAGCAGTTGATTGAATTAGTAAACATTAAACATAGTTAACTCCTTTTTATTTGCCTTTGTACATCGTTCTTCATTTGTGAACTTCTAGTTAAATTTTCAACTTTCTTATCTGTTGAGGTACCAATATGTGCATATAAGTTTTACTGATGCCCATCTTCAAAAGTTGGCAAGTATGCTTCAATATTCTGCTCTTCTGCCTGTTTATTTTCCGATTTCGTACCTAATTTCAGATCTAAAATAAATTTGAGACCCATAAGTTTTGACAGTTGATTTATGATAAAATGCAATTTATTAAATTGGTTTTAATCAGTGTGTACAACATATATAAAACCCCTCAAAACTTTTCTAAGATTTTTTTTTTTGTGAATTGGTTTACGAAGAGCTCTAAATGTTCTTAAAAACATATTGTTAATGTTTAATCTCTATTGTTTGAATAACTATTAATTGTAAAGAAATCTTAACTTTATTTTGAAAACTAATGCAAAAAAATGCCTATTCCATAAAAAGTAATATTAAGTGCTATTATTTTTTATTGAAGTTATTTGTTCATATCCCAAGTGTGCAATGTGATATTGTTACTAAATTTGTACTATAATTTCTCTGAAAGATTATTACCAAGAATTTTTGTAGCCCTAATTGTTCGTATTTGACATTTTTGTCATGTTCTTACAAAATCTAATAAACTGCTATTATTGTACAGTGCAAATTTCAATGTTTTTTCAGAAATTTTTGACACTTTTTAAAATGAAATCTTTTGCAAAGTAATTTGTTCCTTACATGTTTTATAAAAAGATACTTTTTCAAGAAGCTCTATAAAGATTTCTATGTTTCATAACATGCAAATTGATTGCAATAGCTAATTCATTAGTGTCGATTCAATAGAATTTTATTATTCTCACAGGTTCACTGTTAGACATTATTAAACATAAGATGAAAATAATGTTAGTATTATTATCACAGGTTCACTGCTAGACATAATTAAACATAAGATGAAAATAATGTTAGTTTTATTATCACAGGTTCACTGCTAGACATAATTAAACATAAGATGAAAATAATGTTTGTATTATTATTACACGTTCACTGCTAGACATTATTAAACATAAGATGAAAATAATGTTAGTATTATTATCACAGGTTCACTGCTAGACATAATTAAACGTAAGATGAAAATAATGTTTAATATTATTATCACAGGTTCACTACTAGACATAATTAAACATAAGATGAAAATAATGTTAGTAGTATTATCACACGTTCACTGCTAGACATTATTAAACACAGGCCCGTGTCCAGATTTTCATAAAGGGAGGGGTTTTAATCTTGCTTGAGGGGGGGGGAGAATTCAATCCCTCACAACCTTTATTAGTTTTACTATAAATTATCGATCCCAGTATGGTGTTTATGCACCTGTAAGTTCTGCTGTAACCTCCCCCCCCCCTCTTCCCCTAGAAGAATAATTCTGGCTGCTCAAGTGACCAAAGTATTCCTTCATTTTACAGGTTCACTTTTATCAAACCTTGTTCGTTTCTTTTTAATTAAATCTGTTAACTATGCAGTTTATTGCAACAAGTATTAAAAACTCTTCACGAATTAATTTTATGTAAGAGAATGTATATCAGATTTTATGTTCTAAAATAATGCTTAGAACGAGCCTAGTGTAGATGCAAATTACATTACTAAACACAATCACTAATACATCTTCATAGCTGCAACACAAGCCAAATTCATCATTACCTCCTTACAATAAGCAATATTAATGCTTTGTAGTGGTTGATAATTCAACGGTTCTACCACCACAGTTTTTCCAAAATATTATTTCAGTCGGTAAAGCTTTAACAGCTGTAAATTACATAACATTTGAATGTTATGCAACATTTTTTAAGTTATAAGAGAAAGAAATGCAAGCGTTTAGGTCCAACTGAGTTGAATTAGAGGGGGGAAAAAATACAGAATTACCGAGTTAAAATTACAGAAAAACTTCAAAGAGAAAGGGGGGGGGGAACGTTAAACGCAGGCTTTCACATTAAAGTTAATTTAAGTCGATCGTTTTCTTCATTTGACATACGTTTTTTTTTTCAATGGGAGGGGTTTAACCCCTAAAACCCTCCCCTTGGACACGGCTCTGATTAAACATAAGATGAAAATAATGTTAGTATTATTATCACAGGTTCACTGCTAGACATAATTAAACGTAAGATGAAAATAATGTTTAATATTATATGAAAAATTATCATATAAGCTTTGTGCTACAATATGTTAAAGTGAAAAAACAACGTAAATAAAGCACAAATATTGGAGAAGATACAGCATATAGCTATTTCAAGGCTACAATGGAGCCTCTTCATCAGTGCAGAAAGCTCACACAACACAACCAAAAGTTGCGAGAGAACTGACAAGAACCAAGTGGACACCGGTATTTATACCAAAGAGGGCCAACCAATAAGAATACAGGAACCAGACAACCAGTTGGACTTCTGGTCACTGTTTTGATTTTTCATCTGCAAAGATTATTTGTAAATGTTCTTCGGTTTATGACCTCGATTTTTGGGAAGCTTACTATGTTTGGAAAAATTCTCATTCTCCTGTCAATGATTTTTCCAGCACTCCATTTTTTCATGATGTTTGGAAGCAATTTCTATAATTGCCTTTCCTGTTTCTTCGGTTGTTTTGCACTCTTTTTGTCTCCTGGCTGCTGATTGGTTGTCTCTCCCCTTGCTTTGAGCCCGGAGTGTACGTGCTGTTCGCTGATTGGTTGTCTGGTTCCTGTATTCTTATTGGTTGCCCCTCTTTGGTATAAATACCGGTATCCACTTGGTCGTTGTCAGTTCTCTGGCAACTTTTGGTTGTGTTGTGTGAGCTTTCTGCACTGATGAAGAGGCTCCATTGTAGCCTTGAAATAGCTATATGCTGTATCTTCTCCAATATTTGTGCTTTATTTACGTTGTTTTTTCACTTTAATCAATGTTTAATATTATTATCGCAGGTTCACTGCTAGACATAATTAAACATAAGATGAAGATAGAGGATTGCAAGCATGGTGTGTTTGACGAGGCTACCGTTGCCACTGTACTGCGAGAAGTTCTGAAAGGATTGGAATACTTTCATAATAATGGTCAAATTCATAGGTAAATATTTGTGGATTTTCTCATACTGGTATTTTCAGATTCTTATGATGTATTTTCAGTTTTTGTGTGCATATGTGTGTGTGAGTGGCGCACACAAGGGAGGGGTCCAGGGGGTCTGGACCCCTCCCAAAGGTCGTAGTCAAAGTCTAATACAGTATGCTCCCGATTATCCGCGGAATTGGGTGGCACAAGTGCCGCGGATAATAAAAATCGCGGATAAACCGGAAAAAGGTTAAAAATTGGGACAAGTAAGAAAAAAACTGTCATTCCACAAAAAACTAGCTGTATTGATGCATAATACTTTCTTCAAACAGTAAAAATATATACAGTACAGTAAAAATGTTTAATATTTTTGCACAACAGAACTTAATACAGTAAAACCTGTGAAGTTGACCACCCTTGTAAATTGACCACCTGTCTAAGTTGACCGCTTTTTTCAGGCACGGAATTAGTCCTTATCATATAAATCAACTTTTGTAAGTTGACCACACGTTTAAGTTGACCACTGAAGTAGTGCACCGCAAGTGGTCTTCTTACACAGGTGTAACTGTATCAAGTGTATGTATGATGAAGAAAGCACAAAAAAATAACCAAATAAAACAAAAAACACCTGAATTAAAATTTACATTTTTCGGCAAAAAAAAAAAAAAAGGCCATTGATATTTCCTTTTTACTGCAAAAATATACGTTCCTGATTGTTGATTGACTCGCGGATAATCCACCCCGCGGATAATCGGGAGTTTACTGTAAGTGAAAAAAAAATCCTCATGATAAAAGATTTTTAAAAATATTGTTCACTTTTCCTATAACGAATTGCCAATAACAAGCAGAATGGTGATTATAAATTGAATACACTAAAAAGACATGTTTTTAGTTTTGTAATTACAGATTACATCAAATGAGATTCTATGAACTTCTATAATCATATGGTGCTTCTGCAACGATGAATTTGATTTCTTGAATCCATTTTTTAAATATGAGAAAAGTTAATGCGTACATTATTTTGCCTTCTGGTAATTTATTTAAGTATATTTCATTCAATAATGCTAATTATTTGCTCAAAAGTGTATTTTTTACTGTATTTCGTTCTCGAGAATAAAAAAAATCGAGTCAATATGTTTGACGGCGTATTGGGGTTATGATATCAGGGTTCGTACGCTCCTGACAAACTCCTTATAAACTCCTGCTTTTTAAGAAAAGAAAATAAGGGCCCTTAAAACTCCTGAATTTTGCTATTATTTCCGTACAAACTCCTTATTTTTTTTATTCTACATGACCTTAAAGATGTTTTTCTATCGCCAATCCGATAGAAGTGATTACGTTGTACCTAACTTTACCAAAATTCCGAATTATTCGTCTGCTAATACCGGAAATCCGATTTTTTCGTTAGACAAATTTCTTCCCCACATCCGAATTTTTTTTTTCTTCCAATTTTATGTCGATTATGTAGATAGTTATTTGTAAAATAACATCTTGTAGATTTGTTAAAGTACCATTCTAAAGTGTTTTTTTTTTCTTTGCTTCTATAAATTCTTTTTATGTACCCCCCCCCCCCCTTGTATTTGAATTTGATTCCGAGGCAGCTCACATCAAAGAAAATGCAGTAAATGCATATTTTACTATAAATTTAGATGTTTGTGCGTTCAATGTTTTGAATGAAAACAAAAGTAAATAATATTAGAGTTGTACATATTTTTTCTGAAATAAGTTTTAAAAAATACATCTTTAAACAGGTAACTAGTCCTTAAAAAATATAATGAACTCCTGCGAAACTCCTTAAAAACTCCTTACTTTTGACTTTCAAAGTTGAGTATGAATCTCATATCATATGAGAATGAGGCTTTCGATCTTGGACCCTCCCCTTGCAAAATTCCTGTGTGCGCCACTGGTGTGTGTGAAATGTGCATTTTAGCGAGTAGCTCTTTCTTGTGAATGAAATTCATATTTGAATCTTGTGTCTGTAAAAAAGATCCACACGATGGAACTACAGTCGGATCCTGACTTACGCGAGGGATGCGTTTGACTCCTCGCGAAAGTCGAAATTTCACGTTGTGGAAAAGTGCTGCGTATATGACTTTTTTATTAACATACCCAATCACATACCTGCCAACCCTTCCGGATTTCCCGGAAGTTTTACGGATTTTTATGTCCTTTTCTGTTTTTCCGGTTATGAGCAAAATCTTCCGGATTTTTCATGTTTTGTAGGAAAAAAATAGTATCTCGCCAATTTTGGCGCTAACGATACTTTTGTGGAACGCGGCACCGCGTTTTAGGCCAAGTAGCCAAGGAAAGGTTGCCGTAAGAGAATGGCAGGAGAAGAAGCGAGGCAAGATTATGACGTCACTGAGTGATACAGCGCATGACTTCATCGGGATCCAATCAAAGCAAGCGTCGCGGCGGGCAACTAGGGGCACAATTTCGGCGCCAATTATCTTCTCGTTCTCTCAATCCGAGCTGTTTTTGCTTCGTTCTTTTTTTAAGATGAGTAACAAATGTTATTTCCAAACTTTTAAAGAAAGCAATAAAAGTAATATTTACTAAAGGAAAGTAATTTCAATTGATATGAAATTCATAACTAATATATTGTTAAATGTAAAGAGGGTAGGTGTCCTGTTTGATTTTATTTTGCGTTAAAATCTTGTGGATAAAAATAAAAAAATCTTCCGGATTTTTTTTCTCGGAGGTCGGCAGGTATGCAATCATTTTAGACATTCAAGACCTTTGAAACTGTTTTTGACCATTTGTTAGCTATATATTACTGTTTCCTACATAAAGAGCTGAATTTTTACCGTATTTTTAAAAAAGTTGTATTATTCAATGTAAAATACTGTTACGATGCGCAAAATCAATGATCAATGAGAGAGAGATATATAAAAATTAAACAGTACTGTACGTACAGTATGTAGAAATAATAAAGCACTGCACTGTAACAGTACTATGCAGTAGATACAATAAGTTACATTTATAACTTAAAAATTGAAGATGATGATTTATCCTGTGCAATCTGATCGTCATTCTAATATATTTTTAAATACAGTAGCTTCGCATTTACTTTTATAACATTTACATCTATGATCCTGGGACCCCCTGTACTTATACGGACTGCCTTCTCTTGACTTTTAATTATACGTACGAAAGATTCACCAGAAGTGTGTATATGATACATACACACTAACAATGCTATGTTTATAGTGCGGTACGTGGGAACTTGCGTAGTCAGTGATGCTGAGAGGATGAAAGTGCATTCACCAATTAATGCTTAGTAGTCAATAACAAAGCATCACGATTCCTTTCCAAATATTTTCGTGTTTAGAGCGAGAAATTCGCTTTAGCTCTAAAATTCGTTGCTCCTGAAAAACTCGCATTATAGCCATTTGGCGTAAGTCGGATCGGGAGTCGACTGTGTCCACTTATGCACAGAAAAATGAGGGAAAAGCTGAAAAATCCAGGGTAAACTTTTTAAATTGATATTTAATTATGTTTTCTTTAAAAGTGTAGTGCATCATATATTTTTATACAATAAAAATAATCCAATGATTTAATTAAAAGTGTTTGTGAAGTTTGTTGCTCGAAAAAATAATTTTGTTTGAAAGTGGTTTTCTGTTAAATCGATTAAATGTCTTCCTCCACTATCTGAAGCTGTGTTTTGGTCTCTCACATGTCTACACAGATTGATTTACAATATTAGACATTGAAAACCTTTTATTTCTGCAGGGACATAAAAGCTGGAAATATTTTGCTTGGAGATGATGGAACTGTGCAAATTGCAGGTGATATATTTAAACAAAGGTTTTTATTCAAAGTTACTAAATTATCTTAATCAATGAATTCTTTATCCATACTTATTGAATCTGATCTAAATTTTTTACTGACTAAAATCATATTATGCTTTAATTTTGTCCTGATTCTAAAATTGCAATTGTATACCCGTGTGTGATTTCGTAACTTGATTTTCTTCTGAAGAGTTTTGTTGATGGTATATTAATCTTACTCTTGGTAAATTTCAATCAAATGCTATTTCTGTTGATTAGGTTATGAATTTACTGGAATTTTTTCCCCTTTATTTGAATTACATCTCATCATTTATGATTTTTACCTCTAACCCTAAACAGTGATTATTTAAAAAATAATTGTTTTTCTGAAAACTAAAAATAAAGATTGCAACATTAAACAAAGTACTAAATGGATGCCTCACTTCCCAAATCGATAACTCCATAAAACGACAAGAAGTTCCGTCTAGAACTATACGAGCCTACTTTCCCATATACCCATACTACTTTCTAGTACCTGATCAATATTCTCAATAATAGCTAAAATCGCAAATTGTTTCAAACATATTTTTGCTAATTTCTAGGAATAAAGTATATTCCTCACACATCTAAAAAAATTAGATGCATAAAAAAAAAAAACAGCACCTTTTAAACAAAGCAGCTAATACACTTTTTTCCATTAAAAATTTTTTTTTTAAAAACTTTCAAAAAGAAAAATAATAATTAAAATTATTAAGCTTATTAAAATAAATACAGTGAAGCACCGTTTATACGTTTCTCTTTTATACGTTTTTTAATTTGGTCCTTGCAGAGTTTAATACATGTTGATGTATCCTGCTATACGTTTTTTTCATTTTTACGCTTTTTTCATACAGTCCCTTCAGAAACGTAAAAAGGGTGCTTCACTGTACATCATATCAAAAAAAAATCGGTTTTTTCCCCCCTGTTGCCAAAAATAATTTTTTTCAATGAATTAATGCACTTACCAAAATAAATAAAAACAATAAAATGTTAAAGAAATACTTTTCATTGTCAAAAAAAAAAAAAATATCGTCTGCGCTTTTGGGATAAAGGAGTCAGAGACGAATATCCAAGAAACAGAGTCAGTCATTTGTCCTCCGTGTATAAATTTTTGCCAAAGCTACGAAGTCAGAGTTGAAGTCGGGGAGTCGGAGTCCGATTAATTGTCGGGTACAGGAGTCGGAGTCAGGTGCCTCTAAATTCTCGGAGTCGGAGTCTAGAGTTTGGCCTCAAGAGCTATTTCCCATAAAATTTGTTTCAAATAAATCCTCCTTCAAGTACAGAATCTACATTGACTTTCAGTTTCCCCGTAGGCGCTGTTAAGTTTTTTTGAACTGTTCAAAGTTGAACAAAAAATGGTTCAAATCAAAAAGTGAGATATGGGAATGAGGTGTCCTCGCCGAGATCTTTCAAACAAAAAAGAGTTTGTTCGAATCGGACTATTCATTCAAAAGTTATTAGGGATAGACAGACAGACGGACCGACAGACATTTTTTCCCATCTCAATACCCTACTTTCCAATTTTTAATTTTTTGATATTTATTTAATTATTTAATTTATTTTTGATTTTTTTTTTTTTTTCGCGACATTTTTAAGATGCATTAATCCTTCTTTCATGCTTTTTTCTTCTTTTTCTGACTTTTACTGGGGAAGTAGGCTAAAAAGTAGAGAAAAGATATGAAGAAGATGGTGTCATCCATAGGAGTGAATGGGCCCTCGTGTTACATTTTCTGCCATCACATGGTCAGAAATGTACTGAACCAAAGCTTTTATATAAATTCACATGCTAAGCATTGATTAAGCACTATTGAAGCAGAAATGGTGATTTTTTTTTTTTTTAAACTGGAGTTAATCGATTTGGCAACTGAGGCATCCAAATATGGCAAAAGCCAGTTTTGACCAGATGTCTTTACAGCCCTAATCTAGCATCTTTTTTGCATTGAAAAAGAGATTCCTTTTAACCCGATTCGGGGTTTCACACTAGGGAGAAAAGTAAGGTACTCGGACCAAAAAATTTAAAGAGAGATTGTTTAAATTGAAGTTGCAGTAGGTTTTATTGCTTAAAGATTTTAGGAAAATATTTATTTGAACAATGTATTTGAATGTCACGTTGAACAAAACGTATCCTCCTATAAATAATAGCCGATGATCGAGTGACCCGTGTGTTTCAACAATGAAACTCGAGCCACGGCATGATAATTTGATTATATGTTTTGGTCATGTTTAACATGCAGGAAAAGGCTTTATTGCGACAAGGCTGAACTCGATCTGGTCACTTGAAAGTTTTACTGGTAAGACAGTCATTTTAGGGGAATGAAGAAACGAAAAAGTGGTTGAAAATTAACGCTATCTACTGGAGCTTACGGTTAATCCACTGGAGTTAGGGTTAAAATTTCAACTATCAAAATATCACCAAACAGGTAATGGCTTCGTTCAAAATGTAGAAGAGTAGAAGCAATTTTCGCCCATCATACCTTGACGGGCGGCTTTCTTGTTTAATAAAATCAAAAGAATCTTCCGTTTGTTTGCTAGCTAGAGCATCTTTTAATTTTGGAGACATCTTTATGGGAAAATTAACGTTAAAATCTCCCTACTTCGGCTACTAAAATAATTTTTTATCATTTGAAATGCTTTTTATAATGCTTTGTATTTTAATATATTGATTCATAAAGTACACTGTATAATTATTTTGAAGGTGTTTTGAAATACATCCAAGCCTGCTTCTACATAAATTTTATTTTTGTTTTTCTGCAATTTTCAATTGTAATCACTATCCACTGTGGTAAAAAAACATTGCTAATAATATATTTTACTGTTAAAATGTTTCTTTAAAAAAGGAATCTATTTTTCTCTTTTTAAAATCTATATCCTCTGCACAAAAACAGGCTTGAATGTTCATCGAGTGTTGAAAATAATTATCGTGGGACTGTAGTTTTCATTGTTTGATTTTTTAATATTTTTCCATGACACCCACTCAGTTTATTATTCATTGTGTAAACATAGGTAATCTAATCCATTAGATTTTGGTGTGAGCTCGTGGTTGGCGACAGGGGGAGACCTGTCGCGACAGAAATCCAGGCACACCTTTGTCGGCACCCCTTGCTGGATGGCCCCTGAAGTCATGGAACAGGTGACTGGGTACGACTTTAAGGCGGACATCTGGAGTTTCGGGATCACGGCGATAGAGCTGGTTACGGGTACAGCACCGTACCACAAGTACCCTCCCATGAAGGTGCCTGATGTTTAGTAATTTTGTAAAGTTTTAGTTGTGCGTGTAAATTAAAGATTGTGGGATATTTTGTTTGTTGTTGGACTCCAAATTAATTTGAAAAATTAGTTTGATTTAAAATGAATGCAAGAATTTTGCTGGATGGCCCCTGAAGTCATGGAACAGGTGACTGGGTACGACTTTAAGGCGGACATCTGGAGTTTCGGGATCACGGCGATAGAGCTGGTTACGGGTACAGCACCGTACCACAAGTACCCTCCCATGAAGGTGCCTGATGTTTAGTAATTTTGTAAAGTTTTAGTTGTGCGTGTAAATTAAAGATTGTGGGATATTTTGTTTGTTGTTGGACTCCAAATTAATTTGAAAAATTAGTTTGATTTAAAATGAATGCAAGAATTTTGCTGGATGGCCCCTGAAGTCATGGAACAGGTGACTGGGTACGACTTTAAGGCGGACATCTGGAGTTTCGGGATCACGGCGATAGAGCTGGTTACGGGTACAGCACCGTACCACAAGTACCCTCCCATGAAGGTGCCTGATGTTTAGTAATTTTGTAAAGTTTTAGTTGTGCGTGTAAATTAAAGATTGTGGGATATTTTGTTTGTTGTTGGACTCCAAATTAATTTGAAAAATTAGTTTGATTTAAAATGAATGCAAGAATTTTGCTGGATGGCCCCTGAAGTCATGGAACAGGTGACTGGGTACGACTTTAAGGCGGACATCTGGAGTTTCGGGATCACGGCGATAGAGCTGGTTACGGGTACAGCACCGTACCACAAGTACCCTCCCATGAAGGTGCCTGATGTTTAGTAATTTTGTAAAGTTTTAGTTGTGCGTGTAAATTAAAGATTGTGGGATATTTTGTTTGTTGTTGGACTCCAAATTAATTTGAAAAATTAGTTTGATTTAAAATGAATGCAAGAATTTTGCTGGATGGCCCCTGAAGTCATGGAACAGGTGACTGGGTACGACTTTAAGGCGGACATCTGGAGTTTCGGGATCACGGCGATAGAGCTGGTTACGGGTACAGCACCGTACCACAAGTACCCTCCCATGAAGGTGCCTGATGTTTAGTAATTTTGTAAAGTTTTAGTTGTGCGTGTAAATTAAAGATTGTGGGATATTTTGTTTGTTGTTGGACTCCAAATTAATTTGAAAAATTAGTTTGATTTAAAATGAATGCAAGAATTTTGCTGGATGGCCCCTGAAGTCATGGAACAGGTGACTGGGTACGACTTTAAGGCGGACATCTGGAGTTTCGGGATCACGGCGATAGAGCTGGTTACGGGTACAGCACCGTACCACAAGTACCCTCCCATGAAGGTGCCTGATGTTTAGTAATTTTGTAAAGTTTTAGTTGTGCGTGTAAATTAAAGATTGTGGGATATTTTGTTTGTTGTTGGACTCCAAATTAATTTGAAAAATTAGTTTGATTTAAAATGAATGCAAGAATTTTGCTGGATGGCCCCTGAAGTCATGGAACAGGTGACTGGGTACGACTTTAAGGCGGACATCTGGAGTTTCGGGATCACGGCGATAGAGCTGGTTACGGGTACAGCACCGTACCACAAGTACCCTCCCATGAAGGTGCCTGATGTTTAGTAATTTTGTAAAGTTTTAGTTGTGCGTGTAAATTAAAGATTGTGGGATATTTTGTTTGTTGTTGGACTCCAAATTAATTTGAAAAATTAGTTTGATTTAAAATGAATGCAAGAATTTTGCTGGATGGCCCCTGAAGTCATGGAACAGGTGACTGGGTACGACTTTAAGGCGGACATCTGGAGTTTCGGGATCACGGCGATAGAGCTGGTTACGGGTACAGCACCGTACCACAAGTACCCTCCCATGAAGGTGCCTGATGTTTAGTAATTTTGTAAAGTTTTAGTTGTGCGTGTAAATTAAAGATTGTGGGATATTTTGTTTGTTGTTGGACTCCAAATTAATTTGAAAAATTAGTTTGATTTAAAATGAATGCAAGAATTTTGCTGGATGGCCCCTGAAGTCATGGAACAGGTGACTGGGTACGACTTTAAGGCGGACATCTGGAGTTTCGGGATCACGGCGATAGAGCTGGTTACGGGCACAGCACCGTACCACAAGTACCCTCCCATGAAGGTGCCTGATGTTTAGTAATTTTGTAAAGTTTTAGTTGTGCGTGTAAATTAAAGATTGTGGGATATTTTGTTTGTTGTTGGACTCCAAATTAATTTGAAAAATTAGTTTGATTTAAAATGAATGCAAGAATTTTGCTGGATGGCCCCTGAAGTCATGGAACAGGTGACTGGGTACGACTTTAAGGCGGACATCTGGAGTTTCGGGATCACGGCGATAGAGCTGGTTACGGGCACAGCACCGTACCACAAGTACCCTCCCATGAAGGTGCCTGATGTTTAGTAATTTTGTAAAGTTTTAGTTGTGCGTGTAAATTAAAGATTGTGGGATATTTTGTTTGTTACTGGACTCCAAATTAATTTGAAAAATTAGTTTGATTTAAAATGAATGCAAGAATTTTGCTGGATGGCCCCTGAAGTCATGGAACAGGTGACTGGGTACGACTTTAAGGCGGACATCTGGAGTTTCGGGATCACGGCGATAGAGCTGGTTACGGGCACAGCACCGTACCACAAGTACCCTCCCATGAAGGTGCCTGATGTTTAGTAATTTTGTAAAGTTTTAGTTGTGCGTGTAAATTAAAGATTGTGGGATATTTTGTTTGTTACTGGACTCCAAATTAATTTGAAAAATTAGTTTGATTTAAAATGAATGCAAGAATTTTGCTGGATGGCCCCTGAAGTCATGGAACAGGTGACTGGGTACGACTTTAAGGCGGACATCTGGAGTTTCGGGAGCACGGCGATAGAGCTGGTTACGGGTACAGCACCGTACCACAAGTACCCTCCCATGAAGGTGCCTGATGTTTAGTAATTTTGTAAAGTTTTAGTTGTGCGTGTAAATTAAAGATTGTGGGATATTTTGTTTGTTACTGGACTCCAAATTAATTTGAAAAATTAGTTTGATTTAAAATGAATGCAAGAATTTTGCTGGATGGCCCCTGAAGTCATGGAACAGGTGACTGGGTACGACTTTAAGGCGGACATCTGGAGTTTCGGGATCACGGCGATAGAGCTTTTTGCGGGTACAGCACCGTACCACAAGTACCCTCCCATGAAGGTGCCCGATGTTTAGTAATTTTGTAAAGTTTTAGTTGTGCGTGTAAATTAAAGATTGTGGGATATTTTGTTTGTTGTTGGACTCCAAATTAATTTGAAAAATTAGTTTGATTTAAAATGAATGCAAGAATTTTGCTGGATGGCCCCTGAAGTCATGGAACAGGTGACTGGGTACGACTTTAAGGCGGACATCTGGAGTTTCGGGATCACGGCGATAGAGCTTTTTGCGGGTACAGCACCGTACCACAAGTACCCTCCCATGAAGGTGCCCGATGTTTAGTAATTTTGTAAAGTTTTAGTTGTGCGTGTAAATTAAAGATTGTGGGATATTTTGTTTGTTGTTGGACTCCAAATTAATTTGAAAAATTAGTTTGATTTAAAATGAATGCAAGAATTTTGCTGGATGGCCCCTGAAGTCATGGAACAGGTGACTGGGTACGACTTTAAGGCGGACATCTGGAGTTTCGGGATCACGGCGATAGAGCTGGTTACGGGTACAGCACCGTACCACAAGTACCCTCCCATGAAGGTGCCTGATGTTTAGTAATTTTGTAAAGTTTTAGTTGTGCGTGTAAATTAAAGATTGTGGGATATTTTGTTTGTTGTTGGACTCCAAATTAATTTGAAAAATTAGTTTGATTTAAAATGAATGCAAGAATTTTGCTGGATGGCCCCTGAAGTCATGGAACAGGTGACTGGGTACGACTTTAAGGCGGACATCTGGAGTTTCGGGATCACGGCGATAGAGCTGGTTACGGGTACAGCACCGTACCACAAGTACCCTCCCATGAAGGTGCCTGATGTTTAGTAATTTTGTAAAGTTTTAGTTGTGCGTGTAAATTAAAGATTGTGGGATATTTTGTTTGTTGTTGGACTCCAAATTAATTTGAAAAATTAGTTTGATTTAAAATGAATGCAAGAATTTTGCTGGATGGCCCCTGAAGTCATGGAACAGGTGACTGGGTACGACTTTAAGGCGGACATCTGGAGTTTCGGGATCACGGCGATAGAGCTGGTTACGGGTACAGCACCGTACCACAAGTACCCTCCCATGAAGGTGCCTGATGTTTAGTAATTTTGTAAAGTTTTAGTTGTGCGTGTAAATTAAAGATTGTGGGATATTTTGTTTGTTGTTGGACTCCAAATTAATTTGAAAAATTAGTTTGATTTAAAATGAATGCAAGAATTTTGCTGGATGGCCCCTGAAGTCATGGAACAGGTGACTGGGTACGACTTTAAGGCGGACATCTGGAGTTTCGGGATCACGGCGATAGAGCTGGTTACGGGTACAGCACCGTACCACAAGTACCCTCCCATGAAGGTGCCTGATGTTTAGTAATTTTGTAAAGTTTTAGTTGTGCGTGTAAATTAAAGATTGTGGGATATTTTGTTTGTTGTTGGACTCCAAATTAATTTGAAAAATTAGTTTGATTTAAAATGAATGCAAGAATTTTGCTGGATGGCCCCTGAAGTCATGGAACAGGTGACTGGGTACGACTTTAAGGCGGACATCTGGAGTTTCGGGATCACGGCGATAGAGCTGGTTACGGGTACAGCACCGTACCACAAGTACCCTCCCATGAAGGTGCCTGATGTTTAGTAATTTTGTAAAGTTTTAGTTGTGCGTGTAAATTAAAGATTGTGGGATATTTTGTTTGTTGTTGGACTCCAAATTAATTTGAAAAATTAGTTTGATTTAAAATGAATGCAAGAATTTTGCTGGATGGCCCCTGAAGTCATGGAACAGGTGACTGGGTACGACTTTAAGGCGGACATCTGGAGTTTCGGGATCACGGCGATAGAGCTGGTTACGGGTACAGCACCGTACCACAAGTACCCTCCCATGAAGGTGCCTGATGTTTAGTAATTTTGTAAAGTTTTAGTTGTGCGTGTAAATTAAAGATTGTGGGATATTTTGTTTGTTGTTGGACTCCAAATTAATTTGAAAAATTAGTTTGATTTAAAATGAATGCAAGAATTTTGCTGGATGGCCCCTGAAGTCATGGAACAGGTGACTGGGTACGACTTTAAGGCGGACATCTGGAGTTTCGGGATCACGGCGATAGAGCTGGTTACGGGCACAGCACCGTACCACAAGTACCCTCCCATGAAGGTGCCTGATGTTTAGTAATTTTGTAAAGTTTTAGTTGTGCGTGTAAATTAAAGATTGTGGGATATTTTGTTTGTTGTTGGACTCCAAATTAATTTGAAAAATTAGTTTGATTTAAAATGAATGCAAGAATTTTGCTGGATGGCCCCTGAAGTCATGGAACAGGTGACTGGGTACGACTTTAAGGCGGACATCTGGAGTTTCGGGATCACGGCGATAGAGCTGGTTACGGGCACAGCACCGTACCACAAGTACCCTCCCATGAAGGTGCCTGATGTTTAGTAATTTTGTAAAGTTTTAGTTGTGCGTGTAAATTAAAGATTGTGGGATATTTTGTTTGTTACTGGACTCCAAATTAATTTGAAAAATTAGTTTGATTTAAAATGAATGCAAGAATTTTGCTGGATGGCCCCTGAAGTCATGGAACAGGTGACTGGGTACGACTTTAAGGCGGACATCTGGAGTTTCGGGATCACGGCGATAGAGCTGGTTACGGGTACAGCACCGTACCACAAGTACCCTCCCATGAAGGTGCCTGATGTTTAGTAATTTTGTAAAGTTTTAGTTGTGCCTGTAAATTAAAGATTGTGGGATATTTTGTTTGTTACTGGACTCCAAATTAATTTGAAAAATTAGTTTGATTTAAAATGAATGCAAGAATTTTGCTGGATGGCCCCTGAAGTCATGGAACAGGTGACTGGGTACGACTTTAAGGCGGACATCTGGAGTTTCGGGAGCACGGCGATAGAGCTGGTTACGGGTACAGCACCGTACCACAAGTACCCTCCCATGAAGGTGCCTGATGTTTAGTAATTTTGTAAAGTTTTAGTTGTGCGTGTAAATTAAAGATTGTGGGATATTTTGTTTGTTACTGGACTCCAAATTAATTTGAAAAATTAGTTTGATTTAAAATGAATGCAAGAATTTTGCTGGATGGCCCCTGAAGTCATGGAACAGGTGACTGGGTACGACTTTAAGGCGGACATCTGGAGTTTCGGGATCACGGCGATAGAGCTTTTTGCGGGTACAGCACCGTACCACAAGTACCCTCCCATGAAGGTGCCCGATGTTTAATTTTTTGTGAAGTTTTAGTTCTGCAAATTAAAGTGTGGGATATTTTGTTTGTTGTTGGACTCATAATTTATTTGAAAAATTAGTAAGATTGAAAATGTATGCAAAAATATGCCTGTGAGTATTGGATGGGAAAATCTTTGAAATCATATTACGTGTGGTAGAAAATAAAAGTTGTTATCTTGTCGCCTCAGAGCAACAGTAGGATATCTTACTGTTATTCCTGGGCTTAGATATCTTACTATTGCTCTGAGACGGTGATATAAAATGTTTCATGATAAAAGTTTCGTAAATTATGAATTGGTTACAGACTCTGTATTGTCTATTAAATGTGGCTTTTGGTATTGGCGAGAAAAAAGGAATTTTTTTTGCTCGTTATGGTACATATGTTTTGCTATTTAACATAATCCTCTGATGATAATTGTTAGCGGAGATATATTTTAAAAACTTTAAAAAAAAATTGTGACACTTGGATTTCGACATAAAATCCTTTTTTTAAAGGCTTTCCTCCATTCAAATTATTATTCAGTGCTTCATCTCAATTTTCCGCAACAATGCTTTTATTAAAATTTATTAGGGGTGAAGAAAATCACCGAGATGAAAGATCTGTTGCCATTTTTGCTTCTCGAATATAAACAAGTAAAATTCTTGCTTTTGTTTCGAAGGCTTTTCGGGGGATTTAAAATGTTTACTTTTTGCTTATTTTTCCGCAATCTGCCGCAAAAATGTACTGATTTTTTTTTTTTGTTCAAGCCTGAGTGTTGAACATACTGACATAACTTTTATTTTCGAGGTAGACCTTGCAAAGCGGGGCGACGCAGCTAGTAGGAAAATTAAATGTTGTCAGTGTTTGAAAGTGTTAATTTATTATACAAGAGAAGTACTAATTTTGAGTAGTTTTTCATTGTTTGACGTTAGTCAGTTTAATTAGAATTGTAAAAGGTTTGATGTAATCTTTTTTTTTCTTTGTTTTGAATATTTTTCTATTGACCTGAACATTTTAAATTAATTGTTTTGCATATATTTTAAAGTTTTTGGAATTATTTCTACAGGTTTTAATGTTAACGCTGCAAAATGATCCTCCGACGATCGATACCGTCGCGGAAGAGAAAGACCAGTACAAGATTTATGGGAAGACCATCCGCAAGATGATATCGGACTGCCTGCAAAAGGACCCCACCAAAAGGTATACTTTGCTTCTACAAATATATATAGTATGCATTTGAATTGCAGCTAAATTTTGTATACTTTGTTTACTTTTCATTTAATGACTGTTTCAGACCTACTGCCTCTGAGCTTTTAAAGCATCCTTTCTTTAAAAAATCTAAGGTAATAATTTTGAATCTCCATGTTATGATTTTGTTCTATTTTTTTTATTTTTATGTCTACTTCTGTTTTTGTATTACACATTCACTCTATAAATGAAAACTGAAATGGAATAAGCTGTACTCCAGTTTTTCTTATGCACTTTTTGTCTTTGAATTTAAGTTTTTTTTTTTTTTTTTTTGTATTAGAAAGTAAAAACATGGAGTTCTTTTTGTAAATGAGGACTGTGTTCCGAGTAATTAGTTGCATTTGCTAACTCTTGAGCTAAATTTTTTTTGCTACATATCGACATTGCTGTTTTGAAACACTTCTCTTCAAATCTGGACATAGTCCATGTCCTGGCATCATCCAAACGGGGGTTTGAAGTCCGGACAAAATTCAAACTTTGGTATTTTGGTGTAATTATTTTTAATTTTTTTTGGTAGATTTGTCCACAGCGATTCTTAAATGGTTATGTTTCTAAATTAACTCTGACATCTCTTAAAAGTATCATCCTCACTAAAGGTTTCTGAATTTGTGTGAGAGCTTATTCTAAAAAGTAATTTGTTATGTAAGTTGTGTCGTACTTAAGCTGAATATTTTGACCGCTGATTATATTCAAAACTTTTTAAATTCAAATTTATCTTAACTTGGAAGCTTACAGCATAAAATGCCCCCCCCCCCTTTTTTTTTTTGTTCTGAAACTAGAAAAAGTGAAAAAAGGCATTGTGCATAAATTTGCAGTTATTGTCCCCCCCCCCCATCCCCCGTAAGGCAAGCCATAAAGACAAAGAGTACTTGAACTTTTAAACTACTGTTGGTTTTCCTTAACTGAGACCTATCGCCAATTGTCGCATGTGTCAGGTCTGCTCTGATTTTATCAAAATAGGGAGGGAAACCCGGAAATAAAAAATGCAAAATAACGTGTTCAGCAGTTCTCCAACGTTGCTTCAAAAAAGGCAAAGATAGCAAGTGTGAGTGGAAAGTGCCCATCCTCAACCTATCGCCCCTTTTTGAAATGGAATCTGTCCCTGAGTTGTAGCATTTGCTTTCGAGAACGGACAGTACTTTGATATATTTTTTATTCTGGCGTGAACTTTACTATAGATAGTTTCTATTTTGTAATGTGCATCCTTTAGAACTGTTCAACAAATAAACATGTGTGATATTTCAACCATGTTATACTATTTTTAAGATTTATTTTTGACTATTATTTATGTTAGGCTCAATGTCTGAAACAAATTGAAGTTTTATTTGTTTATTTGTGACATAAACCTGCATCAATATTGTTATTGTCGATTATTTTACAGATGATTTGTGATTAAAGCCTTTTTGTTTCTGCACAGGATCGTAAATACCTTATGCAAATTCTAGTTTCTGCTGCCCCTAGTCTTGAAGCAAGAGCACAAAAAGTAGGTTCAATTTTAGATATTCAAATACACTTGCTGTTGCTCGAAATAGTTTTCTCTGTTTCCTGTTGATTTTTGATCAGTAAAGATTCAAAACTTCGCAGCCACCGCGGCCAATTTTTTTTTTTATATTAACGAATCGCAGAATTCTGGAAAGAGATCTTCTGAATAATTTGCCAATGGTTTCAATATAGTCAGATATTACAGTTAGGCTAAGGTTCCACGACAAAATTCTGAATCTTCGTGCCACGAATTGGAAAGTTTGGAAACCCACTAGACTATAAGCTCCAATTTGGCAAGGGGTTGAAGCTCAAATTTTTAATTTTAGCCCTTGAAAGGAAGTCTTTCTTCCAAACTTTATGCGGTCTCGATCAGTGAAATTTTTGGGGTCATTCTGCTATTCAGCTTGCATTCTATCCCCTGTTTCACTGATGTAAGGATACTTAGTTACTTTGAAGAACATGATTGCAATTTTCATTGAAAACTTAACAACAATGATTGCTACTTTTATGTGCAAATGAATGGAAGTTTCTGTGATTGTTTTGTTATTTTCAATCTCAAATGATTGAAATTGTGATCAACTTCATAGAAATAGTGATTAATGTGTAGTATATTGTATGTTAATAAAAATTAAAACTAAGTTTTGCTCATGTCATTTGCTTTTTTTTTTTTCAGTTAAAAAATACAAAAAGAGTTCCTGGTACCAGTGGGCGTTTGCATCGAACGGAAGCAGGAGACTGGGTGTGGTCTTCCGACGAAGAGGGTGATGAAAAAACTGACGTACGTAAGAACCCGTGCAGTTTTTGAAATGTCACGTAATTGCAAGTTTTCTGCTGGGAGAATGATATTTTGCAACATGACGTAGGATGTTTTTTTCAACACTGGTTTATGACCTTGCTTAACTGCTCCAAGCGCCAATATAAATAATATGAAGGTCATGTTGGCATAATTAAAGTTAAGTTTAAAATCCAAAGGTTAAGATATTTAAACTAAGCCAACATTAACTGGCCGTGTAATGTCAAGTTGGAGACAAGCAAAAAACATGTTTCAGAAAAATACATTTATTAAATATGACTAGAACTGTAATACAACATCCCCATAAAATAACACCCCCAAAATATCATAACAAAAGTGGTTCCAGTAAATAAAGGAAAAATGTCACCAATCTGTCGATGTAGTCGCTGGCCAGTCCGAAGGATCCACGTGAAGAAACATAAAAAGTCCCCCGGATCACACTTCAGGAACGTCCGTAATGGGAAGGCAACATTAGACAGTTCGTAGATCGGTGAACATCTCAGGTAGACACATAGGAACTCACTTCCCCGGCAATATTAATCGGCCGGACACAACACAAGTGTTTCTTCACCTGGACTCATACTAATTCCAGGACTTGGAATATTTCAATTCACACGCCACAAAAAAACCCCGCTAGCATCGCGGGGAAAAACCCCCCACAGGTGAGCCGAACTAGGCCTCACGATCAAAAAACAACAACTGGGGGTCGTTGAGAGAAGAGAGAGAGAGTGATGCCACTCGCCTCAATATATATGTTTTATCAGCCAATGAGATTCCATGCCTCGATGACGTCACCACACTAACTTCTACTTCAACCATCACTCATTTGTTTATTCCACTGCCGCGAATATTCGTACTCCTCTCCATAGCACGTGCGGTCGACAAGTGGAATTAATTCGAATCAATCAGGTGACAACTCAACTTTTTCTGAATCGACACATCGGGACATGCAATCTTCAATGGTTTTAGTAAACAGTCGCCATTGATTATGGCGTGGGGGAATTGTCGATTGAAGTGTCAGCACCAACTAGTTGACTAGTTTTACTTTTACCAGACTGGGCTGAAAGTAGGTACATTTAACTTTAAATTATTTTCTTTAAATTATCGGCTGTGGACCGAGAATAAAAATAAAATAATATTTTATGCCAACAGGTCATGCGGAAAGTAAAGAACATTTTGTGCTGGCGGGTGGGTGCTTTCCCCCACCACCCCTGCTGCATTATTGATGGCCTTGGCATTGCTTCGCTTCAGTCTCTGGCATTAGCCACGATCCCCAATGGCCAGTTATTGCTTAGCTGTGCGACTTTAAAATGTCCATTACAGTTAATGATCCCGCCAAGTGTGAGGCTTGTAAAATGTCATAAGATTTTTTTTAATGCAAGAAGACTGTCACCAATGGAAATTTACATACAAATCACCGAGATGACTTTCACTTATTCCCCAAGTTGAAAGATTTTTTGGGTGGAAAGCATTATGGCAGTGATGAACTTAAAGATGCTGTTAATGACCGGTTCAACAGCTTGGCGGCAACTGTGTATGCAGAAGGCATAAAGAAACTTTGAAAAACGCTTTGACAAGTGCTTAAATTTAAACGGTGACTATATAGAAAATTAACTTAAGTATCAATCAGTAAGTAAACAAAAAGATTTACTTTTTAAAATAATTTATCAAAGTTTTTTTTCAAAATCATTCTTTACTTTCTGGATGACCCTCGTATGTGCAATTCATTTATAAATTTTATGTATGTTAACATAAATTGTTGCGAAATTTTACTGATGTTAACAGTGTCTCATACCTGCCAACTCTACTGGATTTTCCGGGAGACTCCCGGATTTTTGACATTTCTCCCGGTCTCCCGATTTTTATTGAAAATCTCCCGGTTTTTATTAATCTCTAAAAAGAATCCCTCCATTTAGGGATTTTCTCGAAAATGAAAAAAATAAACCCCTTTAAAATAAATTTTTACATCGTTTTAGCGCTTTTACTCCATGGTTTGAAAGTTTCCTACTCAATTTCAAACTTTAGCACATTGGAATCTGGCAACATCAGTCCTTGTTTACGTTTGCGATCTCGCTTCGCGCACTCATCGCTAAGCCTATGTTGCTTAATTGCAACATTTCTTCTTGTACATAAAACGACCGCTATTATCGGGCACTTTGAGCCGAAAAAAGTAAATTAAATCTTGTTGAAGACCTGAAAAAACTTGTCTATGATTAAATTTTTACAGATAATTGAAATTCTTTTTTTTCCCTAAATAACTTTTCATTCAAAAAGTATTACTTTAACTTTTATTCTTTCATTTAATATTTTCATTAATTTAACTCTGTGTATATGACTCAAGGAACTTGCATATGATTGCACTTTAAGAGATAATAAAAAAATCCCTATTTTCCCCTCAATAACATGGAAAAAAGCGATATTGCGCTACATTGAAAAAATCTACTGGATTTTTTTCTTTGAATGTTGGCAGGTATGGTGTCTTAATTTCATATTAAAAAAAATAATATTCTATGTAAAAGATATTACATTCAATGCTTAATAATCAGTTATGAAAGACCAGCATGATGCTATTTCATGACTTATGCTCTGGTAGACAAAGTTATGGATCGAAAAATTAAATTTTGAGTTAATCATAACTTCAGTTTAACTCTTTTGCATTAAAATAAATATGAATAACTAAAAAAAATTTTAAATTCACTATAACTCATCAGTAAAATTAAAAAATTAACATAATTAAAAAATGAGCAACACTAATATTTTTACATTATAAGTACCCTGGACAAAAGTATAAGCTCAAAAAGGTGAAAGATGGATTACATCAAAAACCAAAGCATGAACTTATGTTCCCATTAGAGATCATTAGTTGCTTTTCTTTTTATCAAAATTAGTGACAGACATTAAAATAAACTGCTGGTTTAAATAGCTCAAAAATTTTGACTTTGTATTGATCATGACTTATTATTGATGATCCCTATTAAATTTTATTTTGCTCCAGTTGAAAGAGCAATGAATAACTGGAAAAAAAAAAGTTCTAAATTCAGTATAACTCATAAATTTAAGGCAACGCTTAAAGTAATTTTAAAAAATAGGAAACTTTTATATCATTACGTAAAACTTGGACAAAAGTTTTTAAAGGCAATGGTAACATTCCTGGGTTACATCCAAATTTTATTCAAATAAGTTAATTTAAAGCATTCGCTTTAATCCATGTCCCCATTAATGATCATAAGTTGCTTTATTTTTCAAAAGAACTGTTGCAGTAAAAAATGAGTTAAAATTCAATATTTTTATAGATGAAATTTTAAATTTTTTCTTCTTAAATGTGTTTTATAGATCTTTTAGTTTTTATCAAATCATGTTGAACGAAAAAAAAAAGCCTAAAACAATTTTTTTAGTAAACTGCTCTTTTCTACAAAGGAAAAATTTTTCTATTGTCTGATTTTATGTTTAGAATTTGAGATTTTTAAATGCATGTTATCTATTTTATTGAATTATTTAATGTGTGCGGTTATGCTAACATTGAAATTCAAAGGATCTTGAAATGCCTACAGCTTTAACTTGAACCAAACAAGTGGTCAAAATTATGGCTAAAGAGATGTTGAAAAAGACAAATGGCAAATTATTAGCAACAATGTGAATTCATCACATACCCCCCCCCCCCCCTTCTATGGAGTATTTAACTGAAACAGCAATTCGACTTTTTTTTTCCCCCCAGCATGTTTGAAGGGCCATAATTGACCACTTGTTCTGAATTTCCGTTATGTCTGTCACCTCAGAGTCAAAAAATTCTAGTCATTTTAAAATCCTTTGAATTTCACATTACTTACAAACAACATTTAAAACGTCAGATCATTCTGTAAATGAAATCAGACAATAAAAAAGTTTTCCTTTACCAAAAAAAAAAGTGAACTTGACAGTTGTATAAAAAGCAATTTACTTATTACTGTATTATAAGTAATTGATTTTTAAATGATACCTTACTGATGAAATTTGACGTATTGAGAAAGTTGCATTGTTCTCCCCCCCCCCAAAAAAAACACCTTTGACATAATACATATATATGATTATTAATTATATTTTTACGTGACAAAAGTTTCATCACTAAGTAATTTTCTTAAATGATTTCTATATGTACTTGCTTTTCGGTAAAATAAAATAAAATAATCTTTTTCCAATAGGAGGAGACGAGCGGTAAAGTTTCCGATGCATCTGCGGGCATGAACGAGTTGAAGATATCCGATAATCATCTTCCCAATTCAGAACAGCCCAGTCTTCCCTCCAATGCCGTTCCTTCTCCCGTCGAATCATCACCCCAAGAAGTTCCCACACCTGCGGCACCACCCCTGGCCGTGGAGGAAAATTCGACAATCGTGAGTATTTGCAATCTATATCCACAGAATTGTTTTGAAAATGAGATGGCTTGCTGTTGATTTTTATTCATTTTGTTTTTTTTTGATACTGGTAGACTACTCATTGAATGTTGAAAAACATGTAGCATACGTATTTTTTCATTTTGTTGTTTTTTAAAATCTTGTTATCGTACTTAAAATAGCTGGGGCATTCCAAGGTATTTTTGACATTTATGTAGAGTCCGTAACGTGACCTTTTTTGCCATAACTTTTTAATTTACCGTTTGCTTTGCAAATTATTTTAATTTGAGCTGGTGTGTTGGTAGGAAAAGATCAAAATAAAATAACATGCTAATCAAACAGTAAATTAAAAAGTTATGGCAAAAAAGGTCACGTTACGGACTCTACATAAATGTCAAAAATACCGTGGAATGCCCCAGCTGCCAACTCTTGCGTTTTTTCCACTATTCTTCTTGTATGAAAGGAACCCTTCCACTTTCCTCGTTTTCTGGAGAGTTGAGCTTTTTTCCTGCTATTAATTCTTGCTGTGATTTTTTTTTTCTTTTTTTTATATTTTTAGCAGTAATGGTAAAAGCAAAAATGCTCAGTTTTCATGAACTTTATCATCCCAACTCGAGAGATTTTGGCTTAAAATTGTGTAAATTTGCTTTATCTTGACTCAAATGTTTGAAGAAAGGATACTATGCCAAAAATGCTATGAAAGATTTTTTATCTGAAATAAAAGCTTTGATTATTTTTTGCCTACTTTCCCAGTGAAAGTCAGAGAAAGGAGAAAGAAGGTGTAATACATCCTGAAAATATTACAAAAAACAAAAAAAATTCAAAAAAAAAAAATAAATAAATAAATATCGAAAAATCAAAAATTGGAAAATAGGGGATTGATATGGCGGAAAATGTCTTTGGGTCAGTCTGTCTGTCTGTCTGTTGGTCGGTCTATCTGACTTTCCCCTCCTAATAACTTTTGAGTGAATTGTTCGATTCGAACAATTTTTTTTTTTTGTTTGAAAGATCTTGGTGAGGACACATTCCTATAATTCACTTTTTGATTTGAACTAGTTTTCATTCATTTTTGAACAGTTCAAAAAAAGCTTAACATTAGAGGTGAATTTGCTTCAAGCAAACTTTGTAGGAAAATGCTTTAGATGAAAAACATGTAGGTACAAAATATTGTTTTTATTTGAACAATTTTCCACTCAATTTTGAACAGTTCAAATCCCTTAACATTAGCGCCTACAGGGAAACTGAAAGTCAGTGTAGATTCCGCACTTGAAGGCAGATTTACTTCAAACAAATTTTGTTTGAAATGGCGCTTGAGGACAAACTCCCGACTCCGAGAATTTTGGGGCACCTCACTCCGACTCCTGTGCCTGACAATTAGTCGGACTCCGACTCCCCAATTTCGACCCTGACTTGGCAAAAATTTGTACATGAAGGAAAAATGACCGACTCCGATTCTTGGATATTCGACTCCGACTCCTTTATCTCAAAATGAGTCCAACTCTGCAAAGAAATGTCAGATGAGTAATTTGTATTGTGATTAAGGCGAGTCACTAAAAATGCTTGCCTTTGCACTGCTAAACTGAATGAAAAAGAAAAGTTATGAACTTAACTTACTAAGTTATGAAGTATTTAGAGTTTTTTTTTTTTTCAAATCACTTAATAATAAATTAACTGTTTAGAATTTGGAGGAGTTAGATGTTTTTCTCCTGTGGCCATTCACTACTGATTTGGTATCAGAATTCATGTATGTGCTCAACAAAATTATAGTTACATATAAGATATTATTTATGCTATCAGTAGTGGTGTTGATTTTCATAAGGATGTTCTCCTGAAATCTAAAATAATCATTATATCTGATACGTTTTATCTTTTTTTGATAAATACCTTTTTGGCGTTATCAGATTAATTACATGCTTTGCTTTTTATAATTGTTAATCCAGTCATTTTAGGGGATGAGGGCAGGGTTGGGTTTTGGACTGTCCAAAACTGGTTTAGGACAGGACAGGTGGTTTTTACCGTCCAAAACTGTCTAAAACTGTCCAAAAGTGTCCGAAACTGTCTTAAACTGTCCAAAACTAGGCTAGAGCTAAGAGGGTGTAATCTAATCAATTCGTATTTACTGCAATGTTTGCAATGCATAAATGCTGCCATTATTGAGGCTTAATTAATGAGTATTTGATTATATTTTTCTCTAATATTTGTCATTAAAAAAATATTTTATTTAAAAAATTGGCAATAACTATTTAATTTCTACATAACTAGATTAAAGTCCGCTGCGTAAATAAGTTACATATATATTTATACTTGAATGTTCACATTGAATAAATATTAAATAGTCAAAAAAAAAAAATAATAATAATAATAATAATTTTTACACATTTTGTTCTGTTTTTGATTGTTTTCTACAAAATATAGTTTCTCAAAAAGTAGTTTTGGACACTTTTGGACTCGAGGGTTTTGAACAGAATGGTAAAAACCTTGCCAACCCTGCTTTCATTTGCACACATGCATAAACATAGGGAAATTTGGTTACTATTATCAAAAAAAAAAAAAATAATAATAATAATAATACTAAACTAATGCATACAAATTGAAATTTTAATCAAGAATTCAACTTCTATGTGACTAGATTAAAATCAGCTGCATAAAAAAGTTGAATGTTCTCCATTGAATAAATGTTCAATATAAAACATTACTTTGATACATTTTATTCTGTTTTTGATGTTTTCTCACAGAACACAATTTTTCAAAAAATAGTTTTGGACAGTTTTGGACACAGGGGTTTTGGACAGGACGGTAAAAACCAGGGTTTTTACCGTGGTTTTTACCGTAGTGTCCAAAACCTTGCCAACCCTGGATGAGGGGTCAATTGGCCTCCCCCTTCCCCCAGAAAAAGTTTGATGTGATGGGCCCTGTGATTGTAGCATTGGCATTAAATACTATAGGCAATTTTTTCTTTGACACATACTTTTTATCTCTTTCTGCCAAAAGTTCTTTCATTCTATAAATTACCAATAAAAGTCTTGTTTACATTTTTTTTTTTAATATTATGATTTGATCCTCTTAATGGTAGGTATGAAATATCATTTATCCTTTGGAATGTCAGAACCTTCCAATCTTATTTCAGTGTAGTTTAATTGTTAGGACAATGAATGAAAAATTTTATACGCTTGCACTTCCACTTCAAGAATATCAAACTTTAGTTTATTTTTGTGGTCATGCATTTAAAAGTAGCATTATGATTATTATTATTTCTTATTTTACAAAAATGTTCAATGTAAAAATAAGATGTAATTTTTCTGAATATTTCAATAAATAATTATTAAAAAAAAAGAAAAGAAAACAGGAACAGTAATTTAAAAAATATGGATTAATAATGGTTAGCAGTTTAATAATTGACAGATTGCTTCTGGTGTGATGTATGCATTTTCATATCTTTTGATAAAAAAATTTCATTTTAATATTACATGTTTAAAATTATTATTTATTTATAATTATTGTTCTCATTATTAATCTTTTTAAAATTATTTTTATAACATTATTAATATCAAATTTTTTTAAAGGCAAATGAAGCACCTAGTGTCCATCTCATCAACTTGGTTTTGAGGATACGGTAAGTAATCCACACTTTGGTTTTGTTCACTGACTAGATTATAGTTTGTTCAATACCATCTAATAGTTACATATTGCACTGCTCCAAACATTGTCTTAATATTTATTTGTCAGTTTTATGATATATTTGTACCTTAGAGCAAGAAAAACCAACATCAGGGTTTTACCAAATTTACTTTATAAAATTTGTAAATTTGTTTTGGTAGAAATCTGTTCACAAAGTGGGCAACCTTTCAGTGTTTCAGCAACCAATGGATGCAGTCTCCTACTATCAAGTTATAGTGATCACATTTACCTGAGCCCAGTAATCTTTGTTTTGACCAGTCTTTTTATTTAGGGCTAAAACAACCAGTTCACTCAGGACTGTATACAAGTGGTGGATTTTTAGGGTTCACACTCCCTCTGAAATTTTTTAAAACCGTTCCGAAAAATGCTTTTTGTCACTTTTATTTGTGAAATATTTCATTATTACAAGCTTTTTTTTAAAAAAATAATTTATTTACTGTCGGCCATGCTTAATCGAAGATCGTCGGTTCCAAGAAATATTATTCGATTGAGCGGGGCAATATTTCTTGCCTTCCTAAATTGACAACATTTGTCCTAAAACGTAATAATACTAAATCAATAGCTATATAAAGGAAGTAATTAATATTATTGCTAAAAAGTTTTTTGAAATGACTTGAATGAACAACAAAATAGTTTAATATTCAGTTTAGATTTATATAACAATTACAAGCACGTATGAAAATGGTAACTCACAACTAGAGTTATGAAATCTTTATTTTGCAGGGTTGTACAGGTCATGGAATTCCTGGAAAGTCATAAGGGAAAAAAAAAAAAAAAAAATTTTTCAAACCTGGAAAAGTCATGGAAAATTGAAATTTTCATTCAAAGTCATTCGCAACTCCAACGAACTATAGGGGGCACTGAAGTCACTGTCTAATGGCGGACTTGAAAACTAAAACAAACGCACATGGTAACGAAGAAAATGCTAAAAGTGTTGTGATTTTTGTTCGTACGTATGATTTTTTCGCTTTATTCTTTTTAAATTAATTTTCAAAGTCTTGTGGATATTCTGGCCCACGTAGAAAGAAATGAGAATTCAAGAAGCATTACTAAACGTCAAAGATTAATGCAAACTACCTAGTTCGTAGTTCTAAGCAGCTATTTCCACGATGTTGAATTCGATATTTATCAATTCTTGATAAAACTAAATAATAATTGTGGCCTGACAAGAATAACAATTAACAGGGTTCGTACGGGTCATGGAAATCCTGGAAAGTCATGGAAAAAAATTAACAGAATTTCAGACCTGGAAAAGTCATGGAAAATTGAAATTTTCATTGAAAGTCATGGAATTTTTTTTCAAGTCATGGAAAAATGTCCTGGACAAAGAGAAAGGAACAGTAGCTAAAGGCGCATTGGAAATCTTGAGTGATTTAACAGTATAGCACATAAAAGCTATTAAAAGTGGAAAACTGAACGTTTCAAAAATCAAATCTGAATTTTTAAATCTCATTGCATCCACTTCTGTCGCAGCCGCTTGCCATTTTTTGCGATGTGATTTTACTGCCTGGACATCACTTATTTTGAATTTTTTTGTTATTTTCAACACTTCTTATGTTTCATATTCTGTAGTAGCAAAATTTCACGTTCTTAGTTTCGCCACGCCCACTCAAAAAAAAAAGCAATTCAATTGCATGCAAGTTCGATTCCATCACTCGTAAGGACTTTATTATTAAATTTATCAGAGTTTATCTTAATTTGTTGAATGTTTTAGAAAATAAAGATCTATAAGTCAGGTGATAGAATACAGAAAAAGAGGAATTGTAATGCTCTAAAACAGTAGTGCCCAACATACGGCACGCAAAACTAATCCATGCGACCCACCACTACGTTCAATGTCGGGAATTACAAGTGTTCTGGAATTTCTGAACCTATTAATTTATATGCATTTGAAAATATGCAAATTTGTAAACAAAACAAATATACTTTTAAAGCAGAAAATTGATTCATTACTGAATGTTTTTTTTTTTTTTTTTTTTCAAAAAAGATCTGGTTTAAAAACATAAAGAACTAAACTATGTGGCTTTACTTTAAAGAACCAAAATACTGTCAAGTTGCGTGGATGATTAAAGGCACTGTTGACACTAAAAGGGAAACTTTTGAAGCAAATTTATTGAAACTTAGTGATGACTCATTCAACCTTTGTCCCATTCAATATCATTCTGCCTGTTTTTAAAAAAAAACATTTAAGCATTATCATATTTGTTTCCATGCATTTTTACTTTACGAAAATTTATATGTTGAAGACAAAGAAGAATAGTTTAAGTGTGCACTTATATTTTTTTCCATTACGAGTAAGTGCTTCAATGAGGCTGTGGCATTCATACAGACATTTTGCTAATGCTCATTTCCAAATATTACCAAGTTTGAGATTAAATAGTGCTATTCTCTTCGTATAACGAGGTCATGGAAATTTTCATTGAAGTCATGAAAAAGTCTTGGAAAAGTCATGGAATTTTTTCATCCAAATAGAGTATGAACCCTGAATTAATGCTAGAAAATTCAATATGACATTACAAATTGTTATCGAAAGAAGATGATACTTTTTTGCCTTGCTTGGCTAGCGCTTATTGTTTTCCATTTGTAGCTGAGTTATTTCTCTCGAATTCCCGAATCGGTTCATTTAAAAATTTTCTGTTTCGATTTTTCTAATTTCTGAGTTACGATTTAATTGTGTCATGTTATGCAAATCATCAACAAAATTCTCACGGATATATGGTGGTAGTTTTCTTTTCAGTTGATTGACCATTATTTCCTTTCACTTATCGAATTCGGTAATCTTACTACCATTTTATTCCACTCATGATAAAAATTAAAAATGGTTTAACTAAAAATGCGAAATCTCGCCAAGGATACTTTGCTCGCACTATACCAAAATTATAACCCTAAACAAATTTGGCGAAACCTTTCAGCTGAGAATAAAAGGAATAAAGTAAATTCTTTCTCGGTTATTCATTTTGTTCTACGATAATATATTCAAGAAAATATTTTGCATACTGTCCATTCCAACTAAATGCTGCTGTAAAATATGGTAAGTTTAATTAATTTAAGATTAAAAAAACCCCATATTCTTACAAATTCATACAAAACAATAAAATTTTTTACCTTGTATAACGTTATCCAAGTTTGTTAATCCAGTATTTTCGCTTTCACCAATTATTAAGGAAATAATGAAAACTAACATTATTTTGAGGAGCTCGAGAATACTACTAAGGGACGAATTAATTTCTGTAGCTGAAAGCAAACTAAGACACATCGATTGCGTTAATAAATACTCAGAACAAACTGCCTGTGTTTACGTCAACAGACACACGTGGAACGCAACGTGGCAAAGTTTTAGTTTCATGTGCAGTTTTGTAAATCACCGCAAGGTAGCGTATTCGAGCGCTGGAGTTCCGAATAGAAATTTATTTGAAGTCATGGAAAAATATCCTGGGCAAGGAGAAAGTAACAGTTGCTAAAAGAGCATTAAACATCTTAAGTGATTTAACAGTATTGTGCATAAAAACTATTAAAACAAAAATTGAGTGATCTCAAAAACAAAGCCAAATTTTGAAATCTCAATTGCATCCACTTCTGTAGCAGGCGCTCGTCTTTTTTTTTTTTTGCAGTTTGATTTTACTGATTGGGCATCGGTCATTTTAAATTTATCGTTATTTTCAACACTTCTTTTATTTTATATTCTGTAGTAGTGAACATGTACGTTCTTCATTTTTCCACCCCTACTCAAAAAATGCAATTCAATTGCATCCAAGTTCGTTTCTATCACTCTTAAAAACTTTATTATTAAATTAATCAGAGTTTATCTTAATTTGTTTTAGGTTTTAAAAAACAAAGCTCCTTAGTCAGGTGATAGAATAGATAAATAAGGGAATTCTCTAATTACTCTAAAACAGTAGGTGCCCAACATACGGCCTGCAAAGCTTATCCATGTGACCCACTGCTATGTTCAATGTCATGGATCAAGCACTGAGTTCTAGAATTACAGAACCTATTAATTTATATGCATTTGAAAATGTGCAAAGAAGTAAACAAGTACATTTGAATCGGAATTTACTGAATGTGGTTTTTTAAATAGATAACTACCTGAAATACACCGCCAGCTCAGTCAATTCCAGCCGAGGACTGCAGTTTCGTGCTTATTAGCGCTCATCAGCCCGGCATAGGAGTGACTGAGCCGGAGGTGGAAAACCTCTTAAGGAAACCTAGAGTGCCAAACAAAGTGGTAGCTAATACAGAATTAGCACTGACCAGACGAGTGACCGAAACAATGGTTCGGCTCAACTCAAATTTTGAAGGCAAGGCAGGTATGTTCAGAAAGTTACCGCGCTATAGCATTAGTAGCCCATTCTGTATTAGCTACCAGTTTGTTTGGCACTCTAGGCTTCCTTAAGAGGTTTTCCACCTCCAGCTCAGTCACTCCTATGCCGGGCTGATGAGTGCTAATAAGCACGAAACTGCAGTCCTCGGCTGGAATTGACTGAGCTGGCGGTGTATTTCATGTATTTCTGTCTTAGCCCTGGCGGTAACTTTCTGAAATAACTATCTGGTTTAGAAACAGAAATGTTGCTTTACCTTAAAGAACGAAAATAGTGTCAAGTTATGTGGATGATTAAATGAACTATCTACACTAAAAGGCATTTCTGAAGCGAATTTGTGGAAACTTAGTAATGACTCATTCAACCTTTGTCCCAATCATTATTATTCTGCCTGTTTATAGAAAAATTATTAGACACTTTAGCATCATTATGCACCATTCACTGTATTTTCACTTTATGTAAATTTATATGATGAAGAAAAATAAGAATAGTTTAGTTTTGTTAGGTGTACACTGAATATTTTTTCAATCACAAGTAAGTGCTTCCATGAGGTAGAGGCATTCAAACAGAAATTTTGCTAATGCTCATTTCCAAAAATTAGCAAGTTTGATATTAAATTGTACTATTCTTTTCATGTAACATGGTCATGAAAATTTTTCTGAAGTGATCTAAAAGTTCTGGAAAAGTCATGGAATTTTTTTATCCAAATGGTATGAACCTTGATATTGGCATTTTTTGAGCACATTTTTTGAAAAATTACCTTGTTCAAGGTTATTTTAGGAATACTTTTCTTACTCTCCTTTGCCCCTCCTCTTCTACCATGTTTTGCATTTAATAGTTATCAATTTACTATCATCTAAAATGTGTATATTTCTTCCTGTTATTTAATTGTCAACTGTGCTATCTTTTTTACTTTCTTCTATATCTAATATATAGAAGAAAGTATTGGATTCGTGCAAATTTTCGAATTTCGAATTTTGACGGATTCGAACGTTTTGAGGTGTGCTGAGTCCATTTCGACTATTTTTGGAAAATGTCTGTCTGTCTGTGTGTGTGTATGTGTGTGTGTCACGTCTGTGTGTGACCAGTTTTTTGTGGCCGCTCTGCAGCAAAAACTACCGCATGAAATCGAACGAAATTCGGTACACATATGTGCCCCTATGTGAACTTGTGCCCATTGGGTTTTGGCGCGAATTCCTCCAAGGGGGGTGGAGCAATGGGACGTTTTTTGAGTTATGCGTGATTGCTATTCCTCAGGAAGTAACTGGCGGAATCAAATAAAATTTGGTCCATATGTTGCCCCTAACTGGAGCAGCTGCTGATTCAATTTTGGTGTCAATAGCTCAAACGGGGGTTGAGTTATAGAACGTTTTTTGTCGTGAATTGTGACTGCTGTATCTCAAGAAATAACGAACGGAATCAAACAAAAATTTTTTGACAAGTAGCCCTTAGTGGGTATAAGAGCTGATTTTATTTTTGTGTCAACAGCTAAAAAGGGGGTAGCGCAATCGCCCGTTCTTTTTTTCCATTGTGAGTGCCCTATCTCAAGAAGTAATGCTACGTTCTGTTTGAAATTTGGAATATATGTGAATCCATACGTAAACAGGCTTTGGTTCAATTTTGACTCCAATCGCTCCAAGAGGTGTTGATTTTTTTTTTTTTTTTTTTTTGCGAATAAAAATAGTTTTATTAATGCAACAATAAGAAAGATAAATCGTAATAGATTGTCGTCTGCGTATTTCTCGTGATTTTAATTGTATGGAAATGATCGGAAATATTATCTCAATGAATTAAAATTTTTAACTGTTGCCATCTTATGTTTTTTAATAAATAAAATATTTAATTCATTCAAGCAAGGCTTTTAAAATAACTTTCAGTTTTCGCTCTTTGCTTTGCTTTTGCAATAATTCAGACATTGGGATGGTCGTCAAGTTTTTGCATGTGTCATTTTGTTTTTGTTAGGAATATTGCTTCCTCGTCAAGCATGGGGAGGGATCAGAAAAAGGAAAAATATAGAAGAAAGTTTCGTAATGGCCACAACATACTAGTTTTTTTTTGTAATGGCAAAGGAAAAAAAATTATAGACTATGGAATTATTTTGATGGAATATGAATGATGGTTTTTTTCACCTGTTGTCGGCGAAAAATTATAATTTATACTTTTTCGTCAATTTTTGTTTTTAATTTATTCAAAATTTTTCTCAACAAAAATATTTGTGAAAGCTGATCAATATATTCAATTATCTGGGGAAATTATCCCATAAGGCGGGGATTTTTAACATTGCGTCTATGGGAAATATTCGGTTCCGGAAAGTTTTATTCGTTTAAGTGGGGTATTCGTTTATCCGTTAACCCGATCAAGCAGGGCCGACAGTATTTTCTAATTTTATTTGAAAAATAACTTTTATTTTTGGGAAATTTGAACACTCAGTTCTGTAGCTGCAGATTTTTTTATTCCTTAGCTAGTGCGAATATCATTTCTTACAAGACAGAATAGCGTTTTCCTTTAGAATTAGAAAAACATGACCCTATCAAAAACATCGGAATTCTTAAATTTGTAATCAAATTTGAAAGGGCCAAGCTCTATATTTAACAGATTTTAATTCATGTCAAAGAATATGAATTGAATATGTATTGCTTCGAATGGCATGTGTAAGTGTACACACATCTATTATTTTGAGGTAATGAAAATATATTATTTAATTGGGGTACAGGGAAGTTGCAGTGTACACATCAGATATTTCTCCTCTGTTAAATAAATACGTAATCTATTAAATTTGCATTAATTGTTACAAAAATCAACAGAATATGTGAATAAAATCCAATTCAGTTGATCTAATAGATTTCATGAAAAATGTGAAATCCTTGAAACAAAAATCTGGCTACGGCCCTGAGTTTGCTTGTAATTTAAGTTAAATGAAAACTCTTTAAATTTATATGTTCATTGCTAATGTAACGTGAGATGGTAATACCTTGAAGTGTTCAAAATTTCATTCAGCTTGGGCGTGAGAACTGATATTTTGGACATAGGTTGTCCTTGCTCCAAAGTAGAGGGTATACAATTAGATATTGCAAGTATAGCAACATTTATATTCATTTGTGAACTAAGATGTACTGTCTGACCACGGATTGTATGGAAAGACAAACATCCGTTTTGCAGGGATGAGATTTTTCCGGCTTTTTCTGTTGGTTTTTAAAACCTTTCCTCCTTTTTTTTCCCTCTTTCAGGCCTTATTTTTCTCAAAAATCGGAAAAAAATACGATTTTTTGAAATTTTCGGCCCCCGATTTCTTATTTGTTCTATTTTTTCCCTTTGAATCTTCATCCTCCTCGATATCTGCCAAAAACGTACCGTATATACTCGCGTATAAGTCGAGAAATTTTGTCCAAAAAATGAGATCAAAGGAAGGGGAGTCGACTTATACGCGGGTCAAATTTTCCGAAAATTTTTTTTCCGATCAACGAGAGCTGGGAAGCTACGAGAAATGCCGATGTGCGGTTACAGGTAGTCGCTGATAAGTTGCTAGTGTGAAAAAGTAAACTTATTCAAAAATAATAACTAAAAAAACCTAAATAATACACATAAGTAAAGATAATTTTATTCCTCTTTATTAAGGATCAAATCAGCAATTAACAAATATCGTGAAACGTATTAAAATATTTATCGTCAACAGTCACGCCATTCAGACAGAGAGTGCGTTCGACGAGCACGACCGGGAGCGACCGGTTAGAACGACGCGGTTAGTAACTGGTTACTAACCGGTTGACCGGTGAGGGTAGTCGAACGCATCCTTTGATATCATTGACGATTCTGCAGCCGCCGATGTATAGGATGACGCGGTGATGACGGAAGCGGACTTTAATGAACTTTTTTTTTGCGTCTGACAAGGAATCCGAGTTTGAAGGCTTTTAGAAATGTTTTCCTATTTAATTCCTATTTTATTTGTAAATAAATGTGTTCATTATTTTGAAATTTCTTTGAAAATAATTCGCGATGTTTTTGGAAAGTATGGGGGTCGACTTATACGCGGGTTTTAGATTTTTCTGGATTTTTTCTCTGAAAAAGGGGGGGTCGACTTATACGCGAGATCGACCTATACGCGAGTATATACGGTACGTTTTGGAATCATGCCAACGACGTCAAACACGTGCTGCGCCGAAAGTTGCATGCTTCGTTTGAGATTTCAATCTTTTTGCATCCTGAAAGTATTTCAATTATTTTTAATATTGGGTGTTTTTTTACTATGTACTACCTTATATCTGCTTATTTTATTCGTCATTTCAATAATATTTTTATTTCTTTAATTTATTTTAGAAAAAATGCAAAACTCAATCAAAAAATGTGGCTTAGCACCCACTGTCTCGAATTTTTTTGTAACTTGGCATGGTTACTTTTTTTAAGCATTTAAGAAAGGGTAAAAAAATATCTATGGTGAATCTCAAATGGTTTAGGCTTTACAACCTGTTAAAAGTTTTGAAATTTCATGATTAAATGAGGCAGCTGCAAGTTGTTCTTTTTATTCCAAAATTGTATTAGGAAGTTTTCAAAAACAAATTTTGGGTTCAAATGCAAGGAAAAAGATAAGCAATCGTTTATATATATATAAAAATTTTCAATTCTTACTATGAAAAGTATGTTCTACCACATAAAGAAATTTTAGATTTTTCTCTCTGTTGTAAATTTTTACTTTACAAACAGATCTAATTTTAAAATTTATGTTCTCACTCGTTTAACACTATAAACTCAAATGTTTTTTTTTAAAAAAAATGTATTTTTCTCTAAAAAATATGAAAAGTTGACACTATTGTGTGATGCAGCCAAGATTGACCACTGGCTCCCCCAACCTTATGTTCAAGGACTCAAGGGTTAGAAATTGTTGCCTCTTTTTCAAAATTTAGATTTATTTAAGAATCAACACTCTTGCAAAGAAATGGTACAATGCAGCAAATTGTACAAAATTATTATTCATACTTAATTAAATACGAATTACCTTTACAACTGGAAAAATGAGCCATTTTTGTTGAGTTTTTGAATATCCTGGCTTTCAGGTTCTATTGATGCGGTTTTGGATATCATCCCTTTCACGAAATTTTTTTTGGATATCATCTCCCTTTTACGAAATTTTTTTGGATTTCCTCCTTTTTGCTCTCTGACCACTCTCATCCCTGACGGCCGGAAATGGATGACTCTATTATTTTTTAGCGATGTCAGCTTTTGCAGAAGCCGAGTCTCATTAAAATGAGTGGAATACGCGCATCAAATTTTTACTTTTCCCCCTTATTCCCATAGATTCGTCTTATCTGGACGTTTGAAAATCCCGTGCAATCCGTGGTTGGACAGTAGTCATGCTAAATAATTTCTAAAATATAGCAATTAATTCATCTTTATGTAAGCCTCTTTTTATCTTATTTTCCTATTAAAATAAGAAAAATCCATATATACAGTTGGCTCTCCTGTTTAACGACGCTCTATTTAACGATTTTCTTTATTTAAAGACGACTTCTCAGGGTCCCGGATGCTCCACTGTTTTAAAAGCATTCTATTTAAGGACAATTTTTTATGGTCCCTAGAAAGTCGTTAAATAGAGAGCTAACTGTATAATTAAATAAAAAGCAGGTATCACAAAGCTTGTATCTCTTCTTAATATCATTTTATATTATTTATTTTGTTGCTGTGTATTGAATATTTGTAATAAGAGACTTATTTTTATTTCAGAAACCAAAAAAGGGAGTTAAATGACATAAGATTTGAATTTGTTCCTGAAAGAGGTAAGCTTAAAACTATCCACTTTATTTATAGTAATAGAATATAGTGTGCCTAACTTTTCTAAAATGTTTTCAGTTGTGAGAGGCTCGGTACTATATTTTGGAAGTCAGAGAATTCTCTTATTTTCTGTAAAAAATTAAACATTGAACTATTTTTGACTTGCGCAAATGCAGGGATTATTTTAGCCTTTCTTAAAGAGATCTTTTGAAAATTGCACATACAAGTATGTTACATGTAGCAAGTCGAATTTATGACTATTTACATGTTCATTTTTGGAACGTTATGTAGTTTCCACATTGAGGTTTTTCGAAGTTGGCTGGCATGCATAATGTTGCAATTAATATTATGTTTGATAAAAATGAATCAAACAGTCATCTTTTATTTATTTAAAAATAATTAGGGCACGTAAAAATCAATACTTTTAGTACGACAGAATAAAAGAAAATTGTTTTCTGTGACATTGATTGTTGAAAAGGTTTATTGTTCAAAAAAAATTTTTTTTTAATTTTTTGTATGTTTTTATGCCTAACTTCCCAGGGGAATATGCAGTTCAAATTCACCTGTTACATACGTTTCTTACAAAACCAGCGATTTAAATCGCTCAAGTTGATTCTTTTTTCTCATTTATGTACTATTAATTGCTGTGACTGATTATAAACTCTGCTGTGTACAGCTTGCTGTGCCAAACAGAGCACACTCATAGCATAACTCGATGGGTTGAACCATGACCTTGAAAATGTTTACTTTTTCCCGAGTTTAGTGAAATGATTTGTGCTGGAATACTTTCACAAAACTACCTTAAAAGTAACTCAACTCTGTACCAATAAATCTAAACTAAGGTGTCCACTAAGTGGTAGAGTGATGCATACTAATAAATCTTCTCTATTATCCCCCCTCCCCCCCCAACTGAACCCCCCTAAAATCATGGCTCAATTTATCAGCCACACCATGGATCAACATTTGTTTAAAAAGATATGTACTAAATTCGATTCTACATTTTTTATAAATCTCCCTTTTTGAAACCAAGTGTTTGGATTTTTTTTAAAGCTTCTTTTTGACTACCTAGTTTTTCTTTAGATAGATACATAAATATTCATTTATTTTATCATTCCTTCTTTAATCATTTCGTTTTCTTTATTTACTTTTTTTTTTTTTTTTTGCAGATTTGAGAGCATGTATAATTATTTTGACTACACAAGGTTTTCAGTAATAATTATGCATTTTTAAAGCAATTTTCTGGAAAACACAATGTTTTCTTCTGTGCAAATTATATCAGTAAAAAAAAAAAATTTAAGCATCACTTTAATACAATTAAACAAAATTTTGAAGTCCTTCTGAGATGGTACTTTTTGAATTTCATCATGACTGAGTTACTTCCTTTAAAATCACTTGTAGTGCTGTTTATGTCACTGACCTTAAAAGTTTAACTTTTGTTTTAATTTTTAACTTTTTTTTTTCTTTCCAATTATAATATTCTCTTCCTTTTCGTACAGAAAAATAAAGTTTTGCAACAATGAATCCTTTTAAATCCGTAACTGTTCTTTTCTATGCTTTAAGTTCGCTAAAGCAGTCAAATTGAAATGTGCTTCTAAACATATATTTAGATCTGTTTTAACTTTTGTAAATAAACTTAAATGATACATCTAGTAAAAGACTAACTTCTGAAAGTTGTCATGCAAAAGATACTGTATCAATCATAGTAGTAAAGTTCATTTTTATTTTAATTTATGCATGGAGTTCTATGTGACTTTTTAATCAATTTGCTTTTTTTTTTGACTTAGATACTGCTGATGGTATTGCTGCAGAGCTAGTAGGCGCTGGCTTAGTAGATGGCAAGGATATAATTGTTGGTACGTTACTTTTTAATATAAAAAGTATTTAGAGTAATGGATAATGATATTTTTGTCTCTTTAAGGAAAACAATCCACTTGGAGAAATTCTTGGAACTACCTTAGTTTCTATTCTTCTCGTGATATTTAATAATCTAATTTCCAATTGTTGTCAATGTAATAGTTAGTAAAAGTAACAGCAGCTCAGCATCAATGATGAATTTTAAAAGTTGTCCCTATGATGCACACAGTAAGCACTTATGAAAGGGTTTTTTTTTTTAAGTATTAATTTGCTGATTCTAGAAAATATACAAACCTCTGACTGCTGCAACCTTTGAAAAACCTCAAAATTAAACCTCTTGGTATCTGCTTCTCTTTATGACCGAACTTTTCAAACATTTTCAGAAAGACTTTCAACGCAGTAGATCTTTCATCAAAGCGTCTCTTGTTGTAGAAAAAACAGTTTTGTTTTCCTATACTTTTTTGTATTATTGCCTTATTTCTATGTGTTTGTAGTAAATGAAATCTGCATACAATATTTTTAGTACAAATTTATGATATTGCCTTGAAAACAAAATTTTTTACCTTGAAAAGTACTTGAAAAGTGCTTGAATTTTTTTCTGCCTAAAGGGTATGAACCCTGGTTAAAGTTTTTTATTAAGTCTGACCTTTAACGTAAGAATTGTTTCACCATGACATTTGTTCAGAAACTGGAACTTTATAAAACTTGATTTGTTTTTGAATGAAAGTTTTACTTTGTTGAACTGAGCAAGAGCCTGTGATCACATGATTTACTTGCTTTTCATATGAAGAAAACCACTTAATGTAATTTCTTTTTGTTTGTCATTTGAATTTTATCATTATATTTCTTAATTGTTCATTTGAACATTTGAACCTTTTTTTTTTTTTTTTGTTGCTCAAGTAGGAAATATTTTTTGCTCTTCCTAATTGTGTTTGTCTCCTTTTTCAGTTGCCGCCAATTTACAAAAACTAGTTGATAATTTATCACTAAAGACTGCAGTATTTGCCTTGGTAAGAATGATGTATTATTTATAAGATATTCTTTGCAAATTTTGGAAAAATTTTTATCTTGTAATTATACATGTTTTAATTGTTTATTGCTATAAATCGAGGTTTTGTTTTGTTTAAACCAGGTTTTTTTCAGTTTAAATCGGGTTTATTTGGTTTTAACACTATTTGTGAGAAAAACAATTTTATTTTAGGAAAATCATGAAGATTTTATAAGTTAATTGTTAAGAAATGTTTAATATTCATATTTGTACTTAATTTCTTCGTAATTAGTTTAATAATTAACAGTAAAGTATCTTGTAATTTCATTTCCTCATGTGTAAAGATTTCTATAGGAGAATATTGTTTGAAAATCTTTAACTAAAAACTATAAAATGTAAATGGGCCTTGGTATAAATAATCAAAGAAATAATTTACCGTGATAGTTCAGACAATATTAATTACAAATAACCAAGAATAAATTCTTGTAAATTAATTTCCTCATGATCATAGCCATTTACAACAAATTAAAAAATTTAAATTAAAATCACGGATTCTTAAGCAGGACAAGTATTTTGCAGTATCTACAAATGAATCACAAGTCTGATGTACGTTACAGAACTTTCAAAATAAAAGATTTTTTTTACAAAAGTTGCAAATCATGTAATTTATTTACCTAATGTATCAGTAACAACAATTACAGAAACAGGACAAGTTAGGGTTTAAGAAAATCATTGTTTTCCATTGTAGACATTATTTTTCTTGGTGTAATTCATTTAGGAATACAATTTTTTTTTAATCAAAGAAAAAAAATCATTTTGATTAAAAGTCTCAGTATAAAAATACTCTTTTAACATATTTTAATAGTGAAGACTGTCATAAAAATTAATGTTTATTAATTCTTGAAACCATTCATGCATTAAGAGACATTATTATTTTTTTTTTTTTTATATGAGCACTGAGTTACGTGAATATTTTCCATTTTCATAATCTTTACTAATAATAAAGCTGAAAGTCTCTCTGTCTGGATGTCTGTGACGCGCATAGCGCCTAGATCGTTCAGCCGATTTTCATGAAATTTGGCACAAAGTTAGTTTGTAGCATGGGGGTGTGCACCTCGAAGCGATTTTTCGAAAATTCGATGTGGTTCTTTTTCTATTCCAATTTAAAGATCAAAATTATCATAAGATGGACGAGTAAATAACGAAATTATAATGTGGAACCGTAACATGAGTACAAGCCAACTGGCGAGAAAATTCACCATACATTATTTGTAAATATACAGGCGAACCAAAAGACCTTTTAATTTTTCTATTACGGGCAAAGCCGTGCGGGTAGCACTAGTTTTATATATTTTATTTTTTTGCTCTGACTGCATCATCTATCTAGGATGCAAAAAGTGTGCAGGTATAAGCCCAATTTAATGCCCACTCTAAGTGTTCTTGGACTTCTTTAGTTATTTTTTTTCTCGGGTCATTTAAATATTAAGATTTATATACGCTATGCATCGCTTCAAAGGTGCATAATCTACCTCATTAAATCTTAAGTAATCAAGCAAATTTGGTAGTAAATGAAGTTTTGGTTCAAAAATGCTTTTCGAACTATTTTGAAATGGAAAAGACTGAAAAATAATGCTAGTTGAATAAATTTAAAAAAAAGCTACTTGGATTTTTTCCCCATGTAATTTTAGAAAAACTTAGTTGGTCAGCCTTGCATATTTATGTACCTAATAGGAAAGCTGCATTGATTTAAAAAAAAAGAAACAAAAGAAAAACTATTTAGCAAACTTGCATGACCTTGGAAAATGTAAGTTTCTAAATTTATCTTATCTGTAATACATCAATAAAGCTTTGCTAGATACTTTGCATTAATTTGATTTTACTCTTTGCAATAATGTATAAAATTTATGAAAGCATTTGCATAAAAACAACGAAGTTTTTATTTAAAAAAAAACTTTTTTCAATAAAACCACATTTTGTTTTTTTTTTAAATTATTTTTAATACCTCTTGGTTTAAACCAAAAAACACTGCCATGAACCAATAATTGTCATTCATTGTTAGCTTTTTAATGAGATGGAGTTACATGTGGCATACTTTCCCAATGTCATTCATACTAAATCTTAGGGTTTAACATCCTTGCTCTACATAGGACTTTAAAACAGTTTTCTATAGGTTCAGGGGTCGAAGTAGTCCTATATATCCTATATTTCCTATATTTTCAAAAAAGGCATCAAAATCGTCCTATATTTCCTATATTTTTCAAAAATGTCCTTTATTTCCTATGTTCCCGTTTTATACCAAATATATCTTTTAAAAAGAACAGTAAATAAACTTTCTGACATCGGATTTTTCGCTGAAAGTACCTGCCCAAACGAATTTCAAATTAAAGAACTCAACTGACTAAATTCTGCTACAGGCATCATCTCTCATTGGCTACAGCAATGTGACGTCACTCTATAGTGGGTGGAGTTTCGAGAACTAATGCTGAAGTTGGTTTTAGAATTTTGCATTTGGGGGGGGGAGGGGCAACAGCCGTTTGTTTTGTTTTCCATCATGGTTTTCGTTGGTATATTTTTGCGTTCAATGCATTTTCTGATCTGAATGTTCTAATGTTCTTTTTGCAATCTTTTCTTTTTGTGGAATTTTGGGATCGTGGAATGGTTAGTTCCTTATGATGTTAAAACGTAGTTTGTTGTAATAAGTGGAAATATAATGGCAAAATCACATCGCTTAACAGCATTTCGTGTGGAGTTGTTGAACCAGGAGGACATTAATTCTACAAATTTTGGTGCATGGTGCACTAAAGGAAAAGATGATTTTACCGCTTTTTGCCGTTTTTGCAACTGTTCAGTGCCCATAAGCAATAGTGGATTTTCGCAATTGAGGCAGCATGCTAAAACATTCAAGCATAAAGAAAACTCTGAAAAGCGTCAGAAGGATCCTTCTCAAGCTCTGTTTGTTCTTAATACAAGCGGTAAAAGGTTCAGTTTAGATATAAAATCTAAGAGCAGTGGAATCAGTACTTGGGTCATGAGTGAGGAAGAAAAAAATAAAAATTATCTTTGTTCAAATTTTGTTTTAGTTATTTAGTCTATAAAGTACACCTTTTTCAAAAAGTATTCTTTCAACTACAGGAAAGTCATTATAGATGTAAGGTATTTTGTTTGAGGTTTTTTTTTAAACAAAATCATTGATAAGAATAACTGAATAATATATGATATGTATTATTTCTTTTTTTATTGCATAATTATTCATATAACGTGTCCTATATTTGTCCTATATTTTTTGTGGAAAATGTCCTATATGTGACAAGTCGGTCACTTCTACCCCTGTAGGTTGAATATGCAACAATGAGCCATTTTAATGTGTGTGCCAACTTGTTATTAATTCTTATTAAAGGCCCTTTTTTGGGTATTTTTAGTCCTTTTAATCCCTTCATTTTGTTTAAATTAGTGTGTATAGTATTACTCTGTATACAGGGGTGCCCCTCCCCCAAAAGTAACACCCCCCCACCCCCAAGAAAAAGAAGCAAAAAATACCCCTCAAAATAGTCGCCCCCCTAAAAATTTCAATTGCGCAGTCTTGCGCCATGACACCCGCCCCTCAGTGGGGGAAGGGAGAAGGGGCAACCTGTTGGCCCCAGCCTGAAGGGGGCCCAATATTTTTAAAACAGGGCGTGAAATATAGGGGTAAACAATGTGGACGGGGCCTGGAAAGGTCATTTGTGACAGGCCCCAAAATTTCTGTACACGCCCCTTTCCCCCCTCCCTCTAGGTGGGCCCCCCTGTGTATATACAGCTGTCTGTTTAACCAGACACGCTACCTTTCCGCAGAAACGCAGATTTCCGCTTTTTTTTTAACCTTCAATTTCATCATTCCTGAGATTGATGCAGATTTGCATTAATATTTTTTAAGGGGGGGGGGCATTTTTTTCCTGAGTAATTTGAGTAATTTGCAATATGAATTTTTGATTTTTTTTTTATATGTATCAAAAATATCGGTTGGTGTTCATTGGGTTTGTGGACAATTTCTGCAAATGTGGGTGCACATGTTAAAGGAAACTTAAAAATAATTTAACACTGCTTTTTCATTAAAAAAAATATTCAGTGTTCAGGCATAATAAATTTTAGAAAAAAAAACCTATTTAAACAAAAGTTTGATTGTATTTATGACTGTAAGTCCATTACCATCTGAAGTTTCTAAAATCTTTGAAAAAATAAAAATGGGAAAAAAATGTAATTGAATTTGAAAAAAATCAATGTAAAAAATATATAAAAACAATATTATTTGAGCTCCCTGTTTGAAAGCATATTAATTACTCTCAAATGTTTATTTTTAACGTTTTATTTGTTATGTGTAAAGTTCAGCTTTTTTCTTCATCAAGCTGTAGCATGTCTGGTTTAACGACGCTCTATTTAACGACGGCTTTTCACGGTCACAGATGGTCCACTATAGTGTTAAAAGCGTTCTATTTAAGGGCACTTTCTACTTAAGGACCATTTTTTGTGGTCCCTTGAAAGTCGTTAAACAGAGAGCCAACTGTATATGTATGATTTATTTTCTTTTCGGAATGGTATAGAAGGAAATACCTTGTTGTTTGATCGCCGAAGAAAAAACTTATGAACCTTTATGTAATTTTTGAAAAAATTTCAAAGTGTTGATTCTGTGGTCGGACTGTTTCCCATATAAAACTCTCTGACGATTCTTCTTTTCCAGAATCCTGGCCCCAACCCCAGCGAGGTCCCTGACGAGAAATCCCTGGTGGGCTTCGCACAGCTGTCCATAGCCGCCGAGTAGCCCCCCCCCCCCCTTCACCGCTGCCTACTCCTCACCCCCCGTGTGGAAGAAACTCTGTGAAAGGACTTTACTATACATATATATATAGATCATTATTTATGATATGAAGATTGCCAATTTAATATATATTTTGGACTATCTACAATCTCGTGTCTGCGAGGACCGTGATTTTTTTTTTTGCTCGTGGGGCAAAGAGGCCCCCCCCCTGAGCCTTAGGGTGGTTCAAAAATACATGTTTAAAAAAATAGTTTCTACTAGGTAACAGGACACCCTCCATATTTTTAGACTTGTCGATAGTAATATACTGGGAGAATTTTAGCTCCCTATTTCACCCCCCTCCCCCAAACTTCATTAGTATGAGGAGGGGGGGGTTAAGAAAATTCATTGAATTGAAAAACTATGCTACATATTATAATATACATTAGTAATATGCATATACATCGCGATAAAATAATTACAGCAGAAGACCGTTATGATGCCGGCCTATATAACGCAATTTTCTATAAAACACACAACTTTTCAGAAGTAAACAATATGTTTTGAAGTTTAAAAAATCCCTCTGTTTTGCTTTGCAAGCATTAAAATTGTAAGGCAAATCAAATTTTGAAATTGTTTTATCATCTTTCCCTCGTAATTCAAAGCTTTTGAGAGAAAATTAGTACTTACAGTAAATAGAAAATACCAGATGGCTCTTGAAAATGCAGCTGTTATGCAAACCATGATGCTAGCAGAAGTGCAGGATTTTGATTGTGAAACGTATTTATTTGTGAATAACTAATTGTAATATTGGTGCTTTAATGTATTGCAGATAAAGCTTATTCTGAAGTACTAATTTTATACATATAAAATCTGAGTATCTATCTATCTATCTATCTATCTATGTCCAAGCTTCTTCTCCCGAACGACAGTGAACTGACCATCGAACCAGGTATCGATGGATTCGTCATCTTCCCGTCTTCATGTTTGGCTATTTAACATAATCCTCCGATAATAATTAGCAGAGAGATCAATTAAAAACTTTTAATTATGACTCTTAGATTTCAAAATAAAATCCATATTTTTCGAAGGCTTTCCTCCATTCAAATTATTATTCAGTGCTTCAACTCAACTTTCCGGATGAACGCTTTTATTAAAATTTACAGCGTGAAGAAAATCATTGAAAAGAAACATCTGTTGCAATTTTTTTTCTCGAATATAAAGAAATAAAATTAGGCTTTTGTTTTAAGGCTTTTCCTGTAATCAGGGTGTTTAAGTTGTTTACTTTTCGATTATTTTGCCGTAATCTGCAGCAAAATTTTGCTGTTTTTTTTTTTTTTTTTTGTTCAAGCCTGATTGTTAAATACGCGTCACATGACATAACTTTCATTTTCGAGGTGGACCGTGCAAAGCCGGGCGACGCAGCTAGTATATAGATATTTTCTGAATATTAGTTGCCAAATTTGTGAAATGATTTATGTAACGCAAAAACCTGTACAACGCAAAAGCTCTGGTCCCAAGGTGTGCGTTATAATGGTCTTCTACTGTATTTACAAAAAAAAAAAAAAAAAAACTGAGGAAATTAATTTTTTTCTACATTTATGACATTTTCTATGGTACAGCTAATGTTAAATGGAGGGCTCATTGAGCACCCTCTTAAAATTTGCATAAGAAGCTAAAACTTTTACAGCTTGATACTTTTAAAAAGTCTAAAAAAGGGGGGGTGTCCTGGACTCTGGCTGTAAAAAAGTTTTTTTAACCACCCTACTGAGCCTGTATCCGGACCAAAGTAGCGTGGATGCTCGGGCTGGTCGATGCATCGTGACCTTCACTCGACATTGATGTGCGCTCTGCGTCAAAGTATCCGCTTCGAATTTCTTTCCGAGGCATTGGTAAGACTCTAGACATGGTAGTTAATTTACTTGAGCTTTGTTCGGGTATATATTGAAAAATATCTTTTAACTGCTGAAAGCTTTCGCAAATTATCTTCCAGGGTTCGTACACTCCTTCAAAACTCCTACAAAACTCCTTCTTTTTTATTTCAAGACTACCTAGTCTTCTTCTATGACAGTAACTTAAAATACTTCCATTGACACAACTTACCTTCATCACAGGGGCAAAGGTATAAGGGCGATTTTGATGTAGTAATTTCATATATTTATTTTTTCATAAAGATGTGATTTACAAATTGATCATCTTATACATATAAAATCTGAGTATCTATCTATCTATCTATGTCCAAGCTTCTTCTCCCGAACGACAGTGAACTGACCATCGAACCAGGTATCGATGGATTCGTCATCCTCCCGTCTTCATGTTTGGCTATTTAACATAATCCTCCGATAATAATTAGCGGAGATATCAATTAAAAACTATTAATTATGACTCTTAGATTTCAAAATAAAATCCATATTTTTCGAAGGCTTTCCTCCATTTAAATTATTATTCAGTGCTTCAACTCAACTTTCCGGATGAACGCTTTTATTAAAATTTACAGCGTGAAGAAAATCATTGAGATGAAAGATCTGTTGCCATTTTTTTTCTCGAATATGCTCAGGTAAAATTCTTGTTTTTGTTTTGAGGCTTTTCCTGTAATCAGGGGATTTAAAATGTTTACTTTATGGGGGTTTTCCGCAATCTTCCACAAAATTTCACTGACTTTTTTTTTTTGGTTCAAGCCTGAGTGTTGAACTCGCGTCACTTGACATAACTTTTATTTTCGAGGTGGACCGTGCAAAGCCGGGCGACGCAGCTAGTAGAAGTTATAAAAGTTGAAGGTAAAAATATTATTAGATGACTGAGACATATCATAAATAAAGTAAACCATGCTTAAATGGTGCTTGGCTGTGCTTTTCTCTCCACCACACTCTCATCTGCAAAAGTCGTTTTTTGTAATTATCATTTAAATATTTAGAAATACATAAGCAGATGTACTACGTTAAAAAGTGATTGTGTTAAAGAAACAATTGTTTAGCAAATCACAGTTATGATATTGTAACGTCCCCAAGTGATGTCATGCCTTGAGAGGGATGGAGGGGTTCATGAAATTGTGACAAGGGGAAGAGAGAGAATGACAAAAAGTAACATCACGCAGTTATTATAACAGTATGTTTATAAAAATATGACATGTGACAAGAGGAGGAGTAAGATAGAGTGTGACACTTTGTGACAAAGAAGGTAGGGGTCAAACATTTGAAAAAAAAAAGTGTGACATTATTTATGGGCAGCCCATTAGTACTCCTTCAAAATCTCATTTTTCTCCTTCAAAACTCCTTCATTTTATTTCGGAAATTGAGTACGAACCCTGTCTTCATAAATGAAAAATATCGAATTTTGTTTCAATGGGGGTGTTTTCTTGTTTCAGAAGTAGTACTCTTAGTCGATGAAATCAATAGCGCAAGCAAAAAGTCAGAAAAATAGAGCCAGAAAATACTTTTATTTTCCCCGACGTTTAGTTTTTAAGTTAATTTTTTGTAACTCCTAAAACAATGGTTACATCAGAAGTGAAAACACCCATCTTGGATACGTGGTTGTCTTTTCTGGCAAAATATGGCCTTTCTGTTATTTTTCGCTCTGCGCAATTATTATCAGCAGGAGAATGGTTAGTTAAATAAAATATTCATTTGACAAAGTTTTGCAATATCCTGAATTTTTGTTCTGGTAACCCTAGCCACTTATTCCCTTGTAACATCAGCCGCGAAAATGAAAACAGCGACTAAGCAATTTTTGAAGAGAAAAAAAGGATTTCTCCCCATGTTTTTAACTATGTGTTTTCAAAAAAAAAAATATATTTGGAAAATGGGGGAAACAACCCAATTTAAATGACCAATTGTATCTATATTTATTTTAATGAATTATTTTTGAAATTTCAGCCATAAGTTGTATTTAATTTGATTTATTTAAATATTAAGTGAGCATTTTGTCATCAATTGTAGTGATTGTGTTTTACTATCAATTTTCCCACATCGCAACGCATCACCGTGTGGGTGATGTATCACGATGTATGAATTTCTACATCGTCCAGCCTCGATGGATGCATGTATGCGTGTGATATCAATTTTTATTGCATGACAAGTTTGCGAACGTTTTCTTTTCTCGACAAATTCTGGTTTATCTTTGCGATTTGTCTGGATTTTTCTCCTTGTTTTCATGACATAATGTAAAAGATTTGGTGCTGCAGTTGGTATTTCTTTACAAAATGATTTTTCCTTAAAAGAAACAAAAATAGAGCAGTGGAATCTCTGTGATCGGGATGAATAAAATTCAGCTCGACTTTGAATATTTGGGTGCAAAAAGTAAAATTTTCTTCTATTTTAAAGACAATTTCACCTGTAGTGAAAAATTACATGATGGTCATAAAGTCTTTCTCCAATTTTAGAATACTTAAATCAAAAAACATTGTAAAAAATGTCTAGGCTTGTTTCAGTATGGTACAAAGAAATTTATCAGATTTTTGTTTAACATTAAGTTTACCAGTAAAGTTCTGTGTGAATCGGTAGCTTGAACATTGATTAGCCAATATTTCTTTATTATTCAATGTGCTCGCTGTCACATTTGATGCACTGATGCTCTGTAATTCAGGGTTCAAAAATATCATATTTTCGAAAATATCCGATATTTTGATATATATCCAATATTAATAATAAATGAACAATATTACTATGATTAATATTGATTTTATATTTAAAATACTGTAGTGGAAAAAATAAATATCGAAAGTATCATGATATTTTCTAAATAAATATTGGATATATATCGTGATATATATCATGATATATATTGGCCAACCCTGATTTTTTTCTTTGGGGGGGGGGGGGGGGTGAATGCATTGTTTACATCCACTAGTTAAAAATTTAAAAACAATTTATGTTGAGTTTTCTTATGTTGCTCACATAAAAATTTTATAACTAAAATATCAATAGTGAAAAAAAAAAAAGAACTTTCTCAAATGTGGTTGCAATATACTTTAAAGACTTTATGCCTAATTATTTATCAGTTTTTGTTCGATAATTCTTATAATTAGGGAAAGACTGACCACTCATGATAATAAAGCCCATACACAGGAGAGGTTTAAGGGTTGCGGACAACCCCAAATTTTAGCACAAAGTTTTCTTTTTTTGTTCCATATTTGTTCTCCTTCCAGTTTTGCCAAAAATTGCAAACTTTCCATTTAAGTGATAATTTCCACAGATGTCGTTTTTTTTGAAGGTGAAAATCATTGTGCAATGTACTTTGTTGAAAGTATCTTGAAAATAAAAATGACAGAATCCTCCTCACACACACACAAAAAAAAAAATTTTTTTTTCTTCTCGAGCTTTGAAGTTTGATTAATGCGAGCCATCTTTCACAGAATGCTTTTATTTTAATAAAGTGCTAAGTAAAATGGCACTTTAGTTTTATTGATGCAGAGGATGACATTTTTATTATTAATTTAATTGACATAATAATGCCTTGCGGATTTATTATTGACTTCCGTTTTTAAATGTGTGTGACTTAGAATTTGTTGTACTGATTTTTTTGAAACATTGATTAGTTTTCTCTCAGTAATCATCTGTATGTCCATCCACATTAGTAAGGTTCCACTGTTAAATTTTTTTAAAGATTTTGGAAACTATATCATTGTAAAAAAAAAAAATTTCATTTTATAATTTGCATTCATTATCTGAATAAAATACTTTTTTTATTTTCTAATTACATGCAACAAAGTTTGTAGAATTGATTTGTTTCAGTTTCTTCCTATTTTGCGTGTCAATTTGTAATTAGTCAAATTACTTTTTGTTATAATGAACTTTCTTATCTTAATGTATTTCAGGAAGCTAAACGTTAAATTTTGCAACAATTTTACAAACTTTAAGAACGATAATCCCTTAACACATAAAAGTTTCATTCTGGGAAAATGTTAAGACTACCCCCCACAGTAAAAAAAAAAAAAAATTATGTTTTCTAATTCTTTTAGTATTTTTCATATTTTTTATGAAAATCTGTCACATTTTAAAGTTTTACAAACAAAATTCATTTATTATGGTTTTTTTTTTCAAACATTTAGTAAAATTAGAGAGGTTTTTCACAAAACTAACAATTTCCTCCAAATTTTAGTAAAATTTCTCCAAATTGTGGTAGTTGCGACACAATATCTGGATTATTTAGATAGTAAACTGGCATTTACTATTATCATTTTTGTTTTTAGGTCCCCCCCCCCCCTCATCAAATATGACACACTATTCTCTGCATCGCGTTTTCCTGAATCCGTGTTCCAAGAGGCTGGCGGATATTACTACATTGAAAGTACATAATTGTAGACACATGTGTTTCAGTATTACAAGGAACCTTTTTAGTAAGACAAAATGATGTGAGCTAATGAATGAAAAGATATTCAACCAAAAGTCTCTTGTCAAATTATTTTTCATTCATAAGTTCACATGATTTTACATTGAAAAAGAGTTTCTTGTAACCCCAATTGAGTTGTTGTATTGCTATTTTGTGGTTTTAGCATTTTTTTTTTTGGTTTTAAAAACATGAGTATTAGAACGAATGTTAAGGGATTATTGTTATTTTGTTGTGAGCTAATAAAAACGTATGCAGGCATCAATATGCTTCTAACTTCTCAATCGTCAAAGCCGCAGAGAAGATTAACCTAATCACATGTATTGAATTCTGATTTTTTAGTTCCTTAGAGTATTTTTGATTGAATAAATATATGTGGACCCCATCATTATAATTATTCTTTTGGTTAATAGTCGAAATTATTTAACAGTTGAGTTTTGGATATATACTATGAAACCATATCCAATGTCTTTTTTTGCTACAATGTTGCCATTTTAATGTGTATGTACAAAAAACGCTTTTTTTTTTCTGTTGAATTTGGAACCATTCGATTGCAAAGATTTATCCTGAGTTTTGTAGCATACTCAAAAATGGTAGACTTCAAAAAAGAAATAGTTGAAGAAGAAGAGAATGTTGTATCAGATTGATACATAAGTATATCACTGTGCCTGTAATGTGAAGTTTTGTTTTTATTTAAATAAAGTCAGCAAAGATTACCATGTGCGTTTGTCTTTTAGTTTTTGCTTAAAACTTCCTTTTGAATTTATAGCCATAACCGGATAGGGGGTAAGTTATGTAGTTTAATGTACATCATCAGCGAAAACTACAGTCGAGCCTGTTTATCTCGAAAACCTCTATATGTCGGAAGTTTTTCATTATCCCCGCACATAAAGTATTAATTAAATGTTTTCCACCTTGTTTGTCTCGAATGAAATTTTCTGAAAACCTGTTTATTTCGAATTTCGACTAAAGTGTCTTTCTTGAATTCGATCCACAACGATCTTTATTAACTGGAATTTGGAGACAAAAAGCATTTTTCTTAATATTAGTAGTCACATAATCCTCCAGAATTAAAACTTTATGTACAAGAAGCAAGTTTTCCAGCAATTATATCCATTAGGAAACTGAGAGGAAGGTAACATTGTTGATTAGTAAAATTGCTTCCAAAGTTTTACTTTCGAGTCATTGCTCCAATTACTTATTTTTAGAACTTTTTCAAAACCTCTGTATCTCGAAACCTCCATATCTCGAATTTTTCTTTTCTTCCGTAAAATTCGACATAGACAGGTTCGACTGTACAAAATAATCCAAAGGGGACCACATATTTTCTGTTTGATTTTTTAACAGTAGGTTTTTTTTTTCCTTTCTCTTTTCTTTTTGCATTCTTTTTCCATTTTATATCAGAGCGCCCAATCAGCAAGTCCCTTTGGTTACTAGCGCAGCAAGAAATACCTTCTGGAGGGTTCTTTTTTAATCGAAAATACGATCAGAACTGTCCTTTCATTTCTATAAACTACCATATTAGAATTGGCATTCATATTAAAATTATTGCCTGTGGGCGGTGTCTTTGGGGCATTTATTATGCACCTTCCCACACCTCTTCAATTTTTTATTTTGCTTATTATTTACTTATTTTTTTTGGAATTTTTAATTTGGATGAACTTCTAGTTGAGGCAGACATTTCAACATGTAACCGAAGTTTCAAACTCTTTTTTTTGGTTGTATCATAAACAGTTTTCATTTCATTTCAAGCACATTTTAGAAATAGAAAGGGAACTTAACAAAAATTAAATGTTTACGAAACATTTAGAGCATACAGATGATTAGCTATTTTCTTTTTCCTTTGAAGGGGGGGGGGCGGGGGTAGCAGTCATATGTATAAAAATATATATATAATGCCAATAAAGACCGAAACTGGAGAACTGAACGTTAGGTCATTCGCCGATGTCTTTCGTATGGATGTTGACATTTACCAGGACTTTCTCTGTAGCATCCACACATTAAGGATTTGAGCACTTGCCCACTTACCATTTGGACTGTCAAAACTTGTCACATGATTATGTACCCTTAAAAGTTCCAACAAACTCCAAGCTATAAAAAATCTGCACCTTTTTTCACTGTGAAAAATACAGACAGTTGCCGTTCATTATGAACTGTTTTTCCCCCGTAAGCCCCCTTTAATGGCCTAAACACTTTCCCCCAAAACCATCTGGGTGCTGAGAAAATCAGAATTCCGTCACGTCCTAACAATCTGATATCCATATCTAACCGACAGCTCCAGAAGGCAAAGAAAAGATGGGAATAAAGGTTAATATAATTGAACATATTTCAGTTGTAAAAATAGGTCTTGGTTGGCAGTAAGTTTTCCAAGTAGCGAATTTCCAAAAAAGTACGAAAGTCCTCCGAATCGACTGCAACAGAAAGCCATTCAGCAGTTTCGTATAGAATTGAATTCTGTTCGAAATTCAAGCACCGACAAACCAAATGAGGCAGTGAGAAGGAAAGGGATAATACTAGTAATAGTACTATCTTTAATACTGGCGTAAGTGGCAAAATTAAAAATTTGGATTTAACCAGTACAAATGGTAGGTGAACCTCTCCTCTGTTTTGCGGCAAGAGTGTACTAGTAACCTTGGTAGGTGCTGCTGTACCGCATGATTTAGAAAAAATTTTCAATGAAAGCCTACCTAGGATCTGATCTTAAAACGAGTTTTACTCAAAACTTGAAAACATCCACTTGCACCCTTTGCTTCTCAACTGCCTCAAATCGTGTCGAGATTCGGAAGACGCGCGCCAAAAAGAGAACCACTGGGTTTCACTTTGACAAAAAAGTTACAGAATTGTTATGATTTTACAGTCGAAGCGTTTCCATTCGATATGACGTCATAACGCACTTAACAAATCATGTTCATCAAGGAAAAACATTTCCTGAGTGCGTGTATTAAACTACGAAGAATCAATGGCGTTTGACAGTCATTGGACATCATGGCTTTGGCCGAGACACGTAACAACAGATTTAGAAACAGATGACGTCGAAACTGCCTTGGTAACGTCATATGTTATTTTGTCAACCTGCATTCCAATTATCCATTTCCGAGACATTGGATTCAGATGGCAAAACGATCGTACAATTAAAACTTATTGACTTGTTCACTGTAACAAAAACCTTTAGTTTTGTTTACTTTTAAAAAGTGAATCTGGGGATCTCGGTGGCGCTGTGGTAGAAGCTGTGTCTTCTAAGCCAGAGGTGGGGGTTCTTTCCCACCTCGCCCTGGATGTTCTTCCATTCTCATATATTGTAAATCTTTCATTTGTATTGTCCTGCGAATAAAATTTGGAAAAACGTTGTGCATTATTGGAGGTATAAAGCTACTCCGCTGAGAATAGCTAAACACCTTGATGTGTGTTATCAAATCAAGTGAATCTGAACCTTCAATTAAAGTGTTGCAAAGACCTCAAAGTGTGTGAAGAAGAAGCCGACGAACCTTCAATGGAGTAGCTGGTGAGACAAGTGAATATTTTTTGACCTGCTGTTTATCGTACGAAAAACATGTGGTAAACCTACCTCAGTTTGATGGAAGTATTGAATGAGCAAATGGTCTTATACGTTTACTTTGTCAAGACATTTATAATAGTTTAGACCAAGGTTAATGACTTGTTAACATGTCTAAAATCAATAACTGCAGGAAGAACTTGGTTTTCTAAAAGTAGAGGCCTGGTGTTTTTTAACCGCTGTCCTCTCATCTAGATTCAAGAATCTGTATCTGATCAAAATATAGATCGTGTGACGCGTGCGGGGGAACAGAATGAAGGTTACTCTGCTTTTACCCATTGTGCTGCCAACCACCGCGATGAAGACATACACAGAAGCATACATAGTAAGTACTTTTCTTTATCCTCTTATACCAAAAGAACGAGCTTGTAATTTAATCTGTTAAATGAAAATGAGTGCTTTTGCTTCAATCAGCAATTTGATGAATTTTTGTGATCTTGATGAAAAATGTGCTTGTTTTTAAGTTGGTCGGAATCGGTGGTGTAGTCGAGGGACAGGGTATGTTATCCAAGAAGGTCTTTTTGGAGATACCTCCTAAACGTAGAATATTTCCTTTTTCGACCATAGATAATGACTAAAACTAAACATATATCCTCCTCCGAATATTTTTCTGGCTGGGTCACTGTCGGGGAAGGGGGGGGGGGGATACTTCTTCCTTTTTAAATTTTTTACTAGTGCTCTTCTACTTCTTTAAACTCTTGCACCAGCGTCCTATCATTTTTTCATTATGCTTTCTTTAGCTCATATCTGTACTAAACGTCACCTCATTTTTTCTCCAGGACTACAGCGCTGGTCAGAATCTGAAGATAGTTGATGTGTCCTCAAATTGCTTCATAAAACATTAATTGAAGCACGTAGAAGCCAGGGTTTACCAGGGTCCACATCCTTAGGGTGATAGTACATCCCTCTCGAATGTTAGGAAGCACCTCCCCTCCCTCTCCACATAAGAACGAGTGCCCCCGAAAATAAAGTCTCTGGTCAACTTATGATTGACCGCTATATACCAGGACGGGTGCCCTGCACTAAAACTTAGTGACGTTAACCATGTTATGAAATATTGGAGAGTGGCATAGGTGCTATCTGTGCATTTGCAAAATGAACTATTTATGGTTTTGTAAATTGTGCTAAAAAACTAAAGTAATTCATTCTCTAACATCAATGCTACTTTTAGACAAAATTGTTGAAGTTAGATCAAAGGGATACATGAAATCGTATGCAACCATGACCCAACTATATATAATTTTGGATTACAGTGAAACCTGTGTAAGCTGATTACTTGCGGTGCACTACTTTTAGTGGTCAACTTATAGAAATTGAATTATACGGTATAGATCTAATTATGTGCCTGAAAATAGCGGTCAACTTAGACAAGTGGTCAACTTACAAGGGTAGTCAAATTTACAGGTTTTACTGTATTTGCAATAAATATTTCTGGAATTAAATGATATTGTGGTGAATTACATTAAAAGCAACTTGTCATAGTGTACCGTAACGCTAATTATTTTCCGTTATAGTTTTGCTTCGATTTCAAAAGAATGTCTCTTAAATATGGTTAAGGAAAATTATTCGTTCCCCCCCCCCCTCCTCTCTCATTTCAGTTGAAATTTGCAATCATGAGAGTAATTGTTATTAGATACTTTCTCCTTAATAAAGCAGTCTTAAAGTATTTTCCATTTTTTCTCTTTCTTAAACAAATTTTATATCACTTCGTATTGGTGCCCCCCCCCTTTTTTTTTAAATTTGTGATACTGCTTAGAACAGTGTTTCTCAACCTGGGGTCGATCGCCCCCAAAGAGGTGATTTAGCTAGACGACAAATTCGTGAGGGGCGATGACGATGAGTATTTAAATAAGCCAGCGAATATCGAAATTGAAAACGAAATCGATTGTTAAGAATTCAGACAAGGATTCACACGTTAAAAATAGAACAATTTAAAGTTCAGAGGCTTCCTACTGTTAATCAGATGGTTTTACTTATCCTCTCCGATGGTCCAAATTTAATCTTATTCGTTTCATATTCTTCAACATTTTCATAAGTGGTGGCGATTAGGGCTTAAAAGTGGGGGGGGGGGGAAGAGAAAGACAATTAGAGCCTGATTACCGCAGGGGCATGTGGGGCACAGGCCCCTCCTTTTAGATTTCAGGGGGCCCGAAATCCCCTTAATTTATCATACTAATAAAAAATAAATAATGATTTCACTCAGAATCTGGAGTACAATGATATCATTGATAGTTTTGCAAATGCCAAAACAAGGAAAAAAAAATCTATTTGTTGATAAAAATTCCCCTTCAAAATGTCTTTGCAAATCAGAAAACCACTCCAAATTTAGTCTGTATTTGCTATTAAAAGTTATATCATAGATAATTTTGGCATTTATGGTTTACTGCAACCGGCAAAGTTTAACCGCACATTTTATATATTTATCGTATACTACTATATCTCTTCTACTTTTTAAATGTATGTATTATATTGTGGTACCACCAAATTTAGTATGGTTGTGTAAAGACGCAAGTATCGAATTATTTTATTGCTTCAACATATATAAAAAGCGGGAATGGGGGGGGGGGGGGTTGCACAAAATGAATTTCGTGCTCAGGGTCTTAAAAAATCTTAGTCGGACCCTAGGGGGGGGGGGGGTCTGAAATAGAAATGTGCCCCATGTCCAATGTCAGGATGATCGGGCTCTGAAGACAATAAAATGCCATGGGACTTTTAGCGGCAGCAAACAATGAAATATAAAAGAAAAACAAGTACAAAATTTTGTTCGGGATGGTTTAAGGTGGATATTGATATGTCTAACGTCTTATCTCACGTTTTTCTTAAGATTTTGGTGAATTTTGTAAGCAACAACTTTATCCGAAGAAACACTTAGACATAAATTAGACTTACATTTTTTACCCCGAAGTATTTTGAGGCGTCACAAACACTTGGTAATAATTTTGTTAATCAAGTACGGCTTGTTTAAATAAAACAATTGATTTACCAATAGCTAAACAATGAATACATAAACTAAAAGTTATTGCTTGTGCCTAATAATGTTTCGTAAATAAATAATCCTTCATTATGTTTTGAAAATTTTGATGTTTCTTTTTTACTTTCTTCTATATCTAATATATAGAAGAAAGTATTGGATTCGTGCAAATTTTCGAATTTCGAATTTTGACGGATTCGAACGTTTTGAGGTGTGCTGAGTCCATTTCGACCATTTTTGGAAAATGTCTGTCTGTCTGTGTGTGTGTGTGTGTGTGTGTGTGTGTGTGTGTGTGTGTGTATGTATGTGTGTCACGTCTGTGTGTGACCAGTTTTTTGTGGCCGCTCTACAACAAAAACTACCGCATGAAATCGAACGAAATTTAGTACACATATGTGCCCCTATGTGAACTTGTGCCCATTAGTTTTTGGCGCGAATTCCTCCAAGGGGGGTGGAGCAATGGGACGTTTTTCGAGTTACGCGTGCTTGCTATTCCTCAGGAAGTAACTGGCGGAATCAAACAAAATTTGGTCCATATGTTGGTATTAACAGGAACAGGTGCTGATTCAATTTTGGTGTCAATAACTCAAACGGGGGTTGAGCTATAGAACGTTTTTTGTCGTCAATTGTGACTGCTGTATCTCAAGAAATAATGAACGGAATGAAAGAAAAATTTATCGGCAAGTAGCCCTTAGTGGGTATAAGAACTGATTTTATTTTTGTGTCAACAGCTAAAAAGGGGGTAGCGCAATCACCCGTTCTTTTTTTCCATTGTGAGTGCCCTATCTCAAGAAGTAATGCTACGTTCTGGTTGAAATTTGGAATATATGTGAATCCATATGTAAACAGGCTTTGGTTCAATTTTGACGCCAATCGCTCCAAGAGGTGTTGATTTTTTTTTTTTTTTTTTGCGAATAAAAATATTTTTATTAATGCAACAATAAGAAAGATAAATCGTAATAGATTGTCGTCTGCGTATTTCTCGTGATAAATGTTAATATTATCTCAATGATTTAAAATTTTTAACTGTTAACTTTCAATTTTCGCAAGGCTTTTAAAATAACTTTCAATTTTCGCTAATAATTCAGACATTGGGATGGTCGTCAAGTTTTTGCATGTGTCAAATATTGCTTCCTCGTCAAGCATGGGGAGGGATCAGAAAAAAAAAAAAAAAAAGAAAAATATAGAAGAAAGTTTCGTGATGGCCACAACATACTAGTTTTTTTTTAATTTCTAGTTTTGGTCTCTAAATTGGAAAATAAAATAAGTAAATGAACCGTAAAAAGTAAAGGGGCGGTTGTCCCTCCTCTCCCCCTTCCCCGAATCGCCGCCACTGATTTTCATACATTTTTCAGTGAATTGTTGGGTGACGTGCCCCATTGTTCCCATTCTTTCTGAAGATTAGATTTCTTATTTTGCCGGACTAGAGCCGCTATATAGATAGGCCAATGCATCAGCTTAAGTTTAGCCATCTTGGATCGGATTTTTCATTGTTGCACTGCTGGGTTACCACAGCAAAGTTTCGGATTTCGCCAAATTTGCTGAAAATAATATTTATTTAATAAACAATTCACGTGCCGCTAATAATTGCTCACAGTGAACAATCACCAGACGCGACAACTCGCAAGAAAAGACAACCACTTAAACACGCGCTCCGATGCAAAAATGCTGAATCTTAAGCTGATGCGTCGGCTCGTATATATAGGGGCCTTATGCAGGACGATTGATTTCATGACGTGTTTAATGACGTCAGTTGTTAGTGCGTTGAGTTAAGGCCTCTATATATACGAGCCGACGCATCAGCTTAAGATTAGCCATTTTGGATCAGAGCGCGTGTTTGAGTGGTTGTCTTCCTGGCGAGTTATCGCGTTTGGTGATTTTTCACTGTGAGCAATTATTAGCGGCTCGTGAATCTTTTATTAAAATATTATTTCTGGCAAATTTGGCGAAATCCGAAACTTTGCTGTAGTAACCCTAACAGCGCAACAATGAAAAATCCGATCCAAAATCGCTAAACTTAAGCTGATGCGTCGGCTCGTATATGTAGGGGACCTACGTTGAGTGTCCATCAAATGTTTTCACATACAATCGGCTAACCAATAACCTTTCAGAACGCTTCCGGTAGTCACCAGTGAGCCCGAGTTAACCGGCTGCTTTCTTCCAACATACCCAAAGAAACGATTTTAACAATGGCTGTAAAAAAAGATGTTTATTATTGTAAAAAAAAGAAGCGTTGCTTCCCGCCTCCGAGCAAAAAGCGGGCGCCCACTAGATCACAGAAAATTTTAGCTTTCATAAGACAAGAGGCAGTGTCGTAGGCGAGGTCAACCCGTTTGAATGGAACCGGCTTGATACTTGCAGATGACGGTTTTGACGTCATCCCCGTCCCTTTCCAAAGTGGGATGGTAGCGGATGTAGAGCGTGTTGACGAACGTCCCTGGCGAACACTGTGGAGGAATCAAGAAAGAAATCTTTAGTTGTGATTGGTCCAATTCTTATAATTAAAACAAAAGAAAACAACTTTGAAAACTGTTTGTTGACAGTTTAAACGTACCGACGATTAAAAATTGCTTGCTGGAAAATACGGGGTGATTGAAAAAGAATGGTTGGGTTTCTCAAACAAGCACACTACTAAGAATAAAAATGGTACAAAAATGAAATATCTTTTACATACTTAAATCGTTCTAAAGATGATCGACGTGCCATCCTCCTTGCGCCATAGCATGTACGCAGTCACAGAAGCAATTGTTACAGGATCCTATTTTTGAGTTCGCCAAGTTTAGCATGCACTTGGGGGTGTAAACGCAGTATCCCTTACCCCCATGGGCGCCCATGTGCAAAATTTTAAGGGGGGGGGGCTCAGATATTTTCTGCATAGAAACCGATGTCAGTACAGGTTATAGTTATTAAAATTTTTAATAACTTATTCATTAATGGCCTGAGAAGAAATGTTTTTACATTTTTTTCAAAGAAAAAAAGTACTAAAAGCAAGGAAGTTCTAGTTCCTAGGGGGAGGGGGCTTGAGCCTCCACTTGCCCCTCTATATTGGCGCCCATGTCCCTTACATATCCCCACAGCAAAAATTAACATGGTGTTAGGTCTGGTGACCGAGGGGGGGGGAGGCGATCACAAAGTAATTCGAAGAGAGCTCAGGTGCCTGCTCCTGATTGAGAAACTGGGCGTCGAATATCTCTTGGAAATGGGATCAGGCGATAGTAGTGCCACATTAAACATTGGACGTTGTATCGGGGGATCTATCTCACTAGGTCTGCAAAAGGTGGTGCCTCTAGCAGCCCCATTATAGGTAGGCGAAATAAAGTCACGTTTCTTTCTAAAAAGGTAAAAAGGAAGACTCACCGAGTGTCCTTTGCAGCTTCCACAAGCGTCCGGCGAGACGGTCATGACGTAGGACGTCCTTCTTCGGTCTCCTCTGAGCATGCACTCCCTGGTGGCCTTGGGGCCCATCTGGACCACCCCTCCGAAGGGGTCGGCGAAGTTCATCTTCAGCACCATCTTGCCCGTGTCACACGACAAGCTCACTGGAAGGAAGGGGGTGAGACATAAATTTCTTGTTTTTTACTACGCTGTGAAATGTAAAATTCAATGTTTCGCCATGAAATTGGTTAAATTTAGCAAAGTTTGACAGCAAACCTCGTGTGGGGGTTCAGTTTCACATATGTGTTGGTCAAGGACGGATTCAGAACTTCTTCAAGGGAAGGGCGAAATTGCATGTTTAAAACTTCAATTTTGAAAAAAAATAGACAGTTAGGGACCCTCTCCCCCTATCATTATTGAATATCGTTTAAAATTACATTTTGGGAAGTACAATTTCAAAAAATTAGCAGAGGAAAGAGTTTGAAACTCATTCTTTCCTCTAATGTTACCAAAAATGATTTAAAATCGCAGATTTAAGACTTCAAGGTTGAAATATTCCAAAGCATTTCCGGCTGCTAGCAACCTTAAATTCTTCGCAGACTGTCTAAAAAATAATTTTGGAAACTTCAATGTCGAAAAAATGCCAGTAGTCTCTCAAGCGAGGGGCGATCGCCCCCATCGCCCCTCCCTTGTATCCGTGAATGGTATTGGTGCTTTGACTATCAGAAATACCAAGGTTATTTCTGTGGTTATTTTCCACACGTTGATATGTCTAATTTGACTAATTTCTACTTTACCGATCATGATATGTCTTTAGTTTAGTATTTTTCTACGCTAGAATTCGATATGTTTAAAGATAAAGTTTAGCAGAAAAATAGGAACTACCAAACATCCACTATAATATTAAAATCTGTTCACATCCGTCTGTCTGTCTGAAGATCGATCTTCTCGAGAACCGCTGCGAATCGAGAGTCAAACGAGACACCGATCAATTCAAAAATTTCCAATGAAAACAATAGGGCCAATCTCGTAATTGTACGACTTTAATTAGCGGAGATACTAATTAAAACGTTAATTAACATAACGTTATTCAGGAATTTTTATTTCTTTCCTGTTGCCATTTTGCATATGGGTGAGCAAGTAAAATTCTAATAATTCTTTTAAAAGATTTTTTTGGCTGCTGTCCAAATCTTAAAACATTGTTTCCATCTAGAATGTCATTTTAAATTAATTTAAAATTGGTTGCCCTATTCGGACATAGCCTTTATTTTATCGTCTGTCTTTTTTTATTTTTTACATTCAACGTTCTTAACTCTTTTCAGCATCTGAAAGTTGTTTCTTTAGCTATGTTTATTGATTGTAGTGTAAGTTTATCATTCACCGGCCTCATATTTTGGTACATTTAGGATGTGCGACTAATTATGTTTATTTTGCTGAACTTTTTCCCGTTACATGGGTGAGTTTTCGAATTGTAATAACTCTTTTTCCTTCCTGTTTTTATTTTTGAAATACAGTGTGTATCGTTAAAAGAACACGTTAAATTAAGATTGTTTGGATTTCTTTAAATGAAACAGAGTTGAACGAAAAAAATTGTTTTTATGGATTTTAACTAAAGCTAATTTGGAACCTGATGACTTGGTATTAAATTAAGGCTTATTGGTATTTGTTTAGTCTTGGTGCTTTAGTTTCACGTAATCAACCAAAAAGTGTGTGTCATTTTATGTAAAAAGCTGATTGTAATTGTACATAAATATTTCAGATATAGTCTATCAGATGTAATTCATTTTAACGTGAGCATAGATTATAGTTGATAATGCATATATTTTCATCTTTTGTGCTAATTGAAAATACTCATAACTTGTATCATTGATAACTATGATTGACGTTAAAGAGATTTTTGCCAAAAATATGCTCTACTGGTGTTTTGCAAACCTTGCATTATGCGTATTTATTTACTCTTTAGCGCCTTAGACACTGTCAGAGTAACACAAAAACATAAATTGGACATCTCTTTCATTTTTTAAGTAGCCCGTGCAACGCCGGGCACGCAGCTAGTGATATATAAAAACTGTCGTATAATTCTTCACCAAAAGTTGATAACTCTACATATCATTGTTTTCCCATATCAACTTTTGGCAAACAACCAGATTTAGTAGTACGTTACAGCCCCTTAGCCAATGCGAAGGCAGTACTACATGCAATGTACCAGACAGCCCGGTTATCACATAAAGATACAGCACATTCGTTCTTATTAGAACTCATCAGTCTGGATTAGTGAATAACCGAGCTGGAGGCAGATATCCTCTCACTGAAGTTGAGAGTGCCAACAAACTGGTAGCTAAAATAAATTTTGCTCACCAGAGAAAGTCCGCAGCAAGTAAAGGATTTACATTACCTTTCGTTCTTTCCGATTGGAATTCACTGTCCACTTGTGTTTTTGGCCTTCCATACCAGTTTTGTCGCTGTCGCACTGGATCACTGCTTACGAGCTATAGACAAACACACATCACGTGTTAGGGCAGTCTGAGCAGTAAACGAACGCTAAAGTACACAGTTTTATTTTCAGAAAATCAAAATATCGGTAAAATCTACAGCAATTGGTTGAACATTAAAAAAGCATTTTTATTGATTAGTATGTACTACCATGGGAAGGCAAAGGGCAGTATCAGCAGAAATGAGTTGTTGAGATATTTGAAGAAACGCGTCTTGGATTTCATACCAACAATCGGGATGCTGATGATGAAAGGTAACAAAATTTAAAATAAAGAGGAAGAATATTTTCAGGTAGAGAGAGAGTGCCCTTTACCTTCCCAGGCAGTCTAGTTATTTGAAACAAAATAATAGTTCAAAAAACTAAAAAATCACGCTTTTATTGCAATACGGACTAAAAAGTGAGAGAGTCGAGAAAGTATAAATCATGCAATAAAAAGTAAAAAAATAATCTTCGGATCTTAAGTATGGTAAAATAATTGACCAAACTGTTTGCTTTAAGGGGACCGTAGACCTTCCAAATAGCTCAAATCGGTCAAAAATATATTTTTTTTATTCCGTGGAAATAACAATATATGAAGTGTGCTGAATCGTATGAAAAAAACCTGTAGTTGATCTGATGTTTTATCGCAAAGTTAAATGCGTTTAAAAAAAAAGTAAACAGAGCGTGTTTTCGATTAAAATGGCTGTAAAACATGTAAACAAAGTCGAAAAACTAAGTAAAACTAAGTGTCAAACATGTAAACTAAGTTTCAATAAACTCTTTGGTATTAATGTCAAATATTCAATCATCGTGAAAATATCTTTTGGGAGGTATTAAAATACGAAGATCATGAAATGTAGGTGAAATTAGACTTTAACGTCATTTATCTCGGGCTGGAAAATTCGATGCTGACACAGATTGAAAAAAGCTCCATACGACTTAATTTTTGTTCGATACGCTTCTAATTTCAGAATATGCTACTTAGGTAGTAGTTTGATAAAACTGGGTATGCATTAAGGTTTAAGAGAATTTTATGTTGCTTAAAAATATTAAAGTTTTGATTTTTATGAAAAATTCGCTACAAAAACTATTGCTTTACGCGAAAAAAAATACTGTGCAGTTAATAATGGACCAATCCTTAAATGGATACCCAAAGTTCTTGGCAATGTTCTGTTCTCTGATAAAATGCAAATTGTTTGAGAAAAAAGCAAAAATTCAGTCGCGTGGAGCATTTAAAAATTTTTATTCTCAATTTCAAAATTTTTAATTTTAATTAAATTTTTATTTTGTTGCACTATTTTTGCATGCTAATAAACTTACTAACTTTTATGCCCAGTTTCATATTTCAAAATTAATAAATAAAAGGAAAAGCTTTCAAGGTCCACCGTCCCCTTAAGAAAAAAAAAAACCGTGGGGTACTGTCTATTTACAATTTTGCAAGGACAGCAAATGGAAGAAATTTATGACAGTTGATATGAAGCCCCCCCCACGCTTTTTTTTACATTAAAGTGAATTGTTTAATCAATTATTTTACGATACTTAAGATCTAAAGATCAATTTTTACTTTTTAGTTCTTATTGCAGTAAAAGTGTGATTTTTTAGTTTTTTAAACTTTTCTTTTCTTTTCTTTTTTTTTAGTTTTACTAAAAAATATTTATTTTAACATAATTCGAAATTTTCTATCTTCATGAAATAATCAGGGTTTAAGATAATAAGTACAGTTTAAAAATCATCCGATTATCAGGTTTTCGGATAATCTCTTCAGTTTGGAAATACTCTGATTATCAGGGCTTAGGATAATCCGTACAGTTTCCAAATCGCCTGACTATCGTCTTTTTGATGAATCGGGAAGAGGAGGGGAGGGGGATCTTTTAAAAACTATTGAAGTATTTTCAGTAAATTCCCGTGAAAAATATGGAAAATTGCAGTACTTGTGATTGGTAGACGTGGTAAAGAAGCAAAGGTATAAAAATTGCATGAATTTCTTGGCATGACAGAGAAAAGTGGCTTGAAAATACGGATCGTATTTTCACCTTAATTTAACTGCACTATTATTATTACTGATATTAGCTGTCAAAATTCGAGCAATAATTTTATTGCTTTTCCGTCTATTCCTGCTTTCCAGTCCGAACCGTTAGTGTCCTTTTTGGAGGAATAGTACTTTGTTTTCTTTTAGACAGGAGATAGGTTTTTTACTTTTAAACGCAATTTAAAATTATAATCACTCATTGAAAACCATTTACTGGTAAACGTTTCGCTACTTTTACCAATTTAAAGAGGACGATGATTCCCCCCCCCAGCTCCCGCATTAAGGCAAATTATAAGAAAATTACTCTTTGAGTAAAATAAACGAAGAACGAAAGCAAATTAAAATAAATAAATATAAAAAAAAAATTATATTAATTTGAATTTTTGGCATCTTGAATTCAAATCATGTTTTTCGCAATCACGAGCGTGTGTGTGTATGAATGCGCGTGTGTGTTTGTGTAGGCGCATGTGTGTGGATGTATGCATGTGTGTGCGTGTTGTGTATGCAGTGCTGTGTGTGTGTGTGCGCGCGCGTGTGTGTAGGCGTTCGTGTGTATGTAGGCATATGTAATTGTGTCTGTGTGCAGGTGTGTGTGTGTAGGAGCGTGTGTTTGTGTCTGTGCGCAGGCATGAGTGTGTGTAGGCGTGTGTGTGTAGGATATGGACGCAACCTGGAGACGGTTTTCGCAAGAGGAGCAGCATCGTGAGGCCGGTCGACGGCGGTGCTGGCAGAGGGTGCTGGTGGGAAAATAAAATGATAGGAATTCAAAACAGTCAAGTGAGAACAATAAGCAATCTTGGTTGCTCAATAAATAAATTGTAGTGCAGTTCGCACCCTGATGTTCCTTGGGAGTTTTGTGCCAAGTTTCATGACTCTGATACCAAAATGTATCAGAAGAAAAAGGGTTATAGATTTTGGAAAGTTAAAATTGCGAAGAAAAGGCCAATAACTCCAAAAAACCGCTAATTTTCCTGCAAAAACACAAAACACTATACACATGAACTAGAACACCTATAGAGGCCTTAACATGAACTAAGGAAACAAAATGGCCACCAACAAACAAAAAAATACCATTGAGCCTTTTATCATTCTTTAAACGCTAATTATCGTCGTTTTAACCAACTTAGACAGTTGACAGTTCCAACAGTCTGCTGCGTGACGATGGAGAGAGGGACAGGTTTTTGCGGAGCTATTTTCACAATTTTAAAATAGAAGAATCTCTCACTGGTACATTTTCTCTGAGGACCCAACATCAACAACAACTGGTAAATATGTGTACCAGCCAGCAGTTCGAGCTCCAAGCACTAATTTTAGCACCTGTGACTTCCAACTTTTGGCTTTTACCGGATGTCTTTGCATCCAAAAGCTCATAACTTTTGAATTGAAAAAGGGGTTCCTTGAAACCCTGAAACATATGTTTGCAGTATTCTGTATATTTGTGCCATAATTGCGTTGGTTTTCTCCAGTTATTCCAACTTCTATGTTAATCCATGTAGTAAACGGGATCAACAAATTATGATAAATTCGTAGTCAAATGGCTTTATGGCAAATACCCGAAATATTCAAAAACTACAAAGTCGCCCGTCAAGGTATGACGAGTGGAAATCGCCTCTCCATTTGAACGAAGCCATTGCTTGTTTGGTGATATTTTCATGGTTGACATTGTAACCCTAACTCCAGTGGATAAATGAACCTTAAACTCCAGTAGGTAGCGCTCATTGTTGACCATTTTTCGGTTCTTCATTCCCCTGAAATGATACAGTCTTACCAGTAAAACAGTTCAATTTTTAACCGACTTCAAAAAGGAGGCGGTTATCAATTCAAACCGTATGTGTTTTTTTTTTTTTTTTTTTTTGTTTGTCCACTCACAGCGTCTTACCTAGTGGACCGATTTTGATGATTATTACTTCCTTTTACAAAAAAGGAAGTATTGTATTCGCGAAAAAATTTTCACTCAAAAATCGCCCTTAATTTCCATTTTGCTCACCCCCAAATGAATGTTGAGTTTTTTTTTCGATTCGACCACATGCGGAAAAGTGCCTAAGAATGTATAGACACGCGAAATATCCATTTTGACCATCACCGAGGTAATTACAACGACTTTTCTCGTGACGTCTGTATGTATGTGCGTATGTGCGTATGTATCTCGCATAACTCAAAAATGGTATGTCCTAGAAAGTTGAAATTTGGTACATAGACTCGTAGTGGGGTCTAGTTGTGCACCTCCCCTTTTGGTTGCTTTCGGATGTTCCTAAGGGGGTCTTTTGCACCTTTTTGAGGGGAAATCATTGTTAATTTCGATGTAAACTCAAGTGGCGTTATAATTTGTCGGACACTTGGCGATATATCGCCAGTCTTTTGGTCGCCAAGTTTTGTCGCCAACTTGGCGACAAATTTGGCGGAGTTTTTTTTTTTTTTTGGTTTCAATTTGGCCATTGTTGGTGATATTTAGAGAATAAATATTGAATCACATTAAAATAGCGAATAATGGGGAAATGACATTAAATTGGAGTAAAAGGAAGTCATGTGATGCACACATCAGCTCGTTTTTTTAATGGATTGGGGATGGCTCAACTTAGGTCCCATTACTTTGTTTGACCATATTTGTTCGTTAGAAAAAAAGTAATGGTCAAAAAACAGTAAATTTCATGCAATTTCCCTATTAAATGATTAAACATAAAACTCATTGTTTCAACAATTTGGTGCCATACAACAATAATATTAATAGTAATTGTGGTGATAATTTTGAATGAAGGCTTCTCTGAAGCAAGCATCAAGTTTCTTCAGTGTCATTGCTCTATAGTTGGGGTAAACCTAACGTGGAAGCGAGGTTTATGCAGTAATTAGGATCTGCTTAGCCTTCACAATGCTACTAGGTTAGGTTTGCTTCAACTATAGTAGTATTTTTATCGTTATCATGTATGCCAATAACAGATGATTTGGGTTAAGTAAGGAGATACAGGATTGCACAAAAAGCAACTATGCTGTGAAATGTAAATTAGTTAGGGAAAACGTAATATTTAAATGGTTATAATTAAATTAACACACAAATGAATTCCAGCGAGGAACAAAGATAAATTTTTATTGTCAATCGCTTAAAGTTTAAGGCATGTTTTTATTTTTTTAGTATGGAGCATTTTTATGAAAAAAATAAGATAAAGTTTCGTTATAGTAACTTCTCAATATTTCTGAAATACATTTACACTAAAAAGAATAAAATAAAAAAAAAAATTTGAAAAAAAAAAAAAAAAAAAAAATAGAAACGACTTCAAAATTGCTCTAAAAAGTGAAAAATAATTTTATTCTTTAAACACCATCGATAATACTTTTAAACATAAATTTTGAAGTTGGCGCCAAAACGATCGATAAAATCATTCACAGCCATAACTCAACTACAACTATAAATTAAACCAGGCCCAGTTTCTTCACTACCACATGCATTACGCATTGATGACAGCATATTTGAGTAACGATATAAATGTTTCGTTCCAAACTTTTGGATGATTTTTTGATAACAATATGAACGAAGCATGGTTACACTGGATTTTACTTTTGGTTTTTGCGCCAACTTCAAAAATTATCTTTAAAAGTATTATCGATGGGGTTTAAAGAATAAAATTATTTTTCCCTTTTTAGAGCAATTTTGAAGTCGGTTCTATTTTTTTCCAAAATTTTTTTATCGGATCAAGTTCAGCATTGTCACGATAAAGCCTTTCCCTGCATGTTAAACATGACCAAAACACGTTATCAAACGATCATGTCGTAGCGCAATTTTCATTGTTGAAACACGCGGGTTACTCGATCACCGGCTATTATATATAAGAGGATGATTATCAGTGTCTCGGCTTATCGAGTAAAACCTTTTTCCCCCATTGGTGCTGATTGCTAGACACCAGTGCTGTGTATCTAGGGATTACGCATTACGATACACAATAAAATCCTCCACTACACGACCTCTGTCCCACTTAGTTTCTTTTGGTGGTAAACACCTGATATTCGTAATAGCATGGAAATTGGAGACAAAAAGTGCGGCGCTCATTTGCATTCGACTCCTTTATGAGGTCAATCCAATGTCATCGGTGCCCACTCTCCTGCGGGTTCCTGTTCCGATTTTTGAACACTGATCGACCTTGGCTCCATTCCGACCGCATCAGAACTAGATCCCGAAATCCCACGCTTTCCGCAGAAGTGGCATTTCTTTGTGGCTTGTGGGGTAGGCGGACACGTTCGATGACTCCCAGACGAGAAACTGTTGGATAATTCCGTGAGAAGGGCGTTAGAAATAAATTCCTCTATCTACGGGAATCAGAACGGTGAACTGGGATGGTATGGGGCGTAAGAAGAGCCAGAATTTTTTTCTTGAGGGGAGGGGGTGTTCATATCAAGTCGTATTTTTGCCTTTGTGGGAGTTTGTAGGCCAAATCTGGTCATTAGCTAAAATTTTCTCCTGTGACGGTTTTTTTTTTCATCGTAACAAGAAAGAATTTTTTTTTCTGGTAGCAGTGTGATAATAAACCAAAATATTCTCCTATGGTGAGTTTGACCATAACAAGCCACAATTTTCTCTTGTGGGAGTAGATTTTTGCCATAAAAAGCCATAATTTTCTCCTGGAGGGTCGGTAATAACTGAAAACCAACCGTACCAGCTTAAGTAATTACTTAAGACCCAGAGTTCTTGGTTCTAACCCCCTCTTCGCTGCGTTCCTGATATGGGGGTTCTTGCACCGTTACATTTTTTTGCACTTTAGCCTTTTGTAATGCTGAAATACGTGTGCAGTGGCGCAGTCAGATCTTTTTTTTTTTTCTGCGGATGAAGGTTCAAGTATTTACTAGAAAGATATAAGATGGTACTTTTGTGATGGCTTCAATCAAAGTCCTCCCCCAAAGTGCAAGAGATAATTCACACAAGGTTTCTGACACCTAAGTTTTTCACTGGTTTTTGAACTAACTATAGAAGGGAAAAACCTAACCTGACAGCATTGGGAAGGCTAAGCAGATTCTAATCACAGCATTACGACGCTGCCAGGTTAGGTTTGCCCCAACTATAGGTAAGGAACCACGCATGAAGATGAGGGCATTAATTGCAATGTCTTGATTTTTTAATGAATTGCTCAACAATCAATGCTGTAGAGTCTAGAAAAAAAAAATGTCAGAATGTGAGAAGAAACATTGTGTGAAGGTCAGTCAAGATCTTCTCGACCCTGCCGGTGAAGAATTCTTTCTTCTGTGGAGGATTCTTTCCTCTAGTGGATGATTCTTTCCTCTAGTGCAGGATTCCTTCCTCTAGTGCAGGATTCCTTCCTCTGGTAGAAGATTCTTTCCTCTGGGGTAGGATCCATTCCTCTAGTGCAGGATTCCTTCCTCTGGTAGAGGATCCATTCCTCTAGGGGAGGATCCATTCCTGTAGTGCAGGATTCCTTCCTCTGGTAGAGGGTCCATTCCTCTAGGCGAGGATCCATTCCTCTAGAGCAGGATTCCTTCCTCTGGTAGAGGATCCATTCCTCTGCTGGAGGATCCATTCCTCTAGTGCAGGATTCCTTCCTCTGGTAGAAGATTCATTCCTCTGGGGTAGGATCCATTCCTCTAGTGCAGGATTCCTTCCTCTGGTAGAAGATTCTTTCCTCTGGGGTAGGATCCATTCCTCTAGTGCAGGATTCCTTCCTCTGGTAGAGGATCCATTCCTCTAGTGCAGGATTCCTTCCTCTGGTAGAGGGTCCATTCCTCTAGGGGAGGATCCATTCCTCTAGTGCAGGATTCCTTCCTCTGGTAGAGGATCTATTCCTCTGGTGGAGGATCCATTCCTCTAGTGCAGGATTCCTTCCTCTGGTAGAAGATTCTTTCCTCTGGGGTAGGATCCATTCCTCTAGTGCAGGATTCCTTCCTCTGGTAGAAGATTCTTTCCTCTGGGGTAGGATCCATTCCTCTAGGGGAGGATTCTTCCCTCTGGGGTAGGATCCATTCCTCTAGTGGAGGATTCCTTCCTCTCGGGTAGGATCCATTCCTCTAGTGCAGGATTCCTTCCTCTGGTAGAGGATCCATTCCTCTGGGGTAGGATCCATTCCTCTGGTGCAGGATTCCTTCTTCTGGTAGAGGATCCATTCCTCTAGTGGAGGATTTTTCTTTCAATGGCTCAAGCCAAAGGATACGGATTTACTAAAAAAATATTCAGTTCGGGGATTTTCAGCTATTGGGGAAATCACGTTTCAGCAATTTTTCTTGCATTAAAAACGGTGATGGAAACGCGGGGTAAGTGGAAACAAACCCTATTTCTACGCTTGTGGTAAGTTTTAAAACTAAACTATTGCTGGGGGAAGACTATGTAACATATAGAAGAGAGATTGTGAAAGCTCTACGTGTTTACAAACAATTCTGTAGGCGTCATCATTGTTTAAAGATGACACTGTCAAAAAGTTTTTTATTAAAAAAATTTTTTTTTTTAAAGTTGAGTGATCTTGCATTTTCTTCTCTATTTGGTCTATAAATGCTTAGTAACTGGTTTTAACTCGTTTTACTTGTCAAGTACTGAAAGCTCTTAGTCGTTAATTTCACATTCCCTTCTATTTTTGGTGTGTAGTTGAGGTGTTTCCGTTTACCCCATAAATACTGTAGTCTGGTAAAAATTATAACAGTTTAGTTTCAAATTCTACCCCCCCCCCCCTTTATTTGAAGATGAAATTTTGGTGTAAACTAACTTCACTTTTGTGAGCATTTTACATAAATCCAATCCATAATTTAATTTTTTTGTATTATTTTTCTTTTTAAATGATTTCAGATTACATTTGGAAGATTTGGCGGGGGCGGTGTATTTCATGTATTTCTGCTTTAGCCCTGGCTAATGGGCGGTAATTTACTAATTTACTGGACATATTGAGTATTGTTGGCGGCTAATAAACAGTCATAAAATTAAGTTTTTCAACTTAGTCACTCCCGACTGACCTTACATCAAAATTTTATGTCCCAATTCACCCAGGAGAAAGGGAACGAGATGTCATCAAGTCGAAACATTGACATTTTGTTTTCTTTAATACTAACCTTACTTATAGTCACTCAAATCAACTCCTGGACCAGAATTGCGGCTCAAGTCCTGAACAATTCTTCTTTTTTAATTTTAACCCTTTGAATTTTACATCAGTTTTTAAGGCGTATGTAGTTTTAAATTTCATCGATAGATTTAGCTGTTAATAGTCAATGTGGAAGTTTATTCGGTTTGAACATAAAAATGTTTTTCACAATAAACATGGATGCCCATCTATTATAAGGAAAGGGTACATGGCGCAGACTGCGTCATTGAAATTTTTAGGAGGGGGGTGTTTTAAGGGATATTTTTCTCATTTACGGGGCTCTTGCTCTTGGGGAGGAGGGTGTCTCCGCGATAGTTGGGGGGGGGGGCACCCTTGCTCTTGGAGGGGGGGGAGGCATCCCTGTAATAAATGTTATTTGTTTTAAGCGTATTCGAATAAATATATTGGGTGTCCGAAAAGTCCTTGACACATTTTAAAAAATTCATAGAAAACTAACAAATTGTCGTATGAATTTGCGATTTGCACCAGAATACTTCACAGGTTCAAGAGTTTTTATGACATTGGGGGAAAAAAATGAAAAGGGTGAAAAAAAGAAGAAGAAAAAAGGCATTTCGCAGCCTGGTACGATTTAAAAGTAACTTTTAAATCGTTTTTGTTGACATGGCAAAACGCAAAAAGGAATGAAAATTACTTAACGAAGAATTACAAGCATAGCATATACTGACACCTTGGCTGCGAAATGCCTTTTTTCTTCTTCTTTTTTCCCCTTTTCATTTTTCCCCCCGATGTCATAAAAACTCTAGAACCTGTGAAGTATTATGGTGCAAACCGCAAATTCATACGACAATTTGTTGGTTTTCTATGAATTTTTTAAATGTGTCAAGGATTTTTCGGACACCCTGTATATACACCCGGTCCCCAGGAGCGGATACAAGGGGAGAGTCGTGGGGTCATGATGCTCTCTAAACCATCGACAATATTATCCGTCCACATTGTGTTCAATCACTTCATGAATTTCCTGCAAACATTTTGAGCAATGTTTTCAATTCATTAGTTATTTTCAATAGTAAATATTCGAAATACTACCTCGTTTCATTGCTTATGAAATTAATCTTTACTAATAATAAAGCTGAAAGTCTCTCTGTCCGGAGGATGTGTGTAGGATGTCTGTGACGCGCATAGCGCCTAAACCGTTCTGCCGATTTTCATGAAATTTAGCACAAAGTTAGTATGTAGCATGGGGGGGGTGCACCTTGAAGCGATTTTTCGAAAATTCGATGTGGTTCTTTTTCTATTCCAATTTTAAGAAAAAAAAATATCATAAGATGGGCGAGTAAATTACGAAATTATCATAACGTGGAACCGTAACATGGGCACAAGCCAATTGGCGAGATACGAAATTATCATAACGTGGAACCGTAAGATGGATACAAGCCAACTGGCGAAAAAATTCACCATACATTATTTGTAAATATACAGGCGAACCAAAAGACTTTTTGATTGTTCTATTACGGGCAAAGCCATGCGGGTATCACTAGTTAGTAATATTTATGCTCTGCTAAGTGCTTTATTACTGGCCGATTTGGTGCTTTTTAGTAACACCCAAGCAGTTTCAGAAATGTTTCGTACTTAAAATCGTAGGTTCGCTCATATGTGCGTGTAATGGGGCGGGGGGGGGGAATTCTTCAGCAAGGCCCTCCCCCCTAAAACTGTAGTCTGCATCCGCCACTGTCTCTCCCAAATGTATAGACACAAGTATAAAATAATATTCACAGTAAAAATGAGATTAAAGGAATTTTAATTCCATATGTGTATGAAAATAAACAATAAATGAAACACAAGTTCGAGTTCATTTTATTAGGAGGAAGCATTATGTGTCGAATTTATTTAGAAAATCCGAAAATATTGTGTCACATAATTAAAGACACTTTTAAATGTATAAACTTCATTTAAGGTTGAGAAATTCAATTAAAGTAAAAAGTGACTGCTTTTCGTGGAATGGTTCAATACATTATTTTTACTTTCTTCTATATCTATATATATAAAAATGGACTTTGGTAAATTTGTTCCCTAAGATCTCAGAAACTACCCGGCAGATTTGGCTGAAACTTTCACCGTTTGTTCTTTTTGGTACTGGGGAGGTTTGTAGACCAGTTCGATAAAAATCCGATCGATAGTTCCTTTTTTATTCTAATTTGTCCAAAATTTCGCATAAATGCCCCAATATGACGATTAAAAAATACGTGCACATATTAAAATTATGTGTCCATCGAAAGCGTTTATTCTTCTGCTGAAGATGGCATCTGTTAGAAAGTTCTAAGTTGTATGAAAAACGAGTTATGGGCTTTTTTTGTTCCATGTTCGAAGGCTTTCCTCAATACAATTCATTTTTAGTGTATCATCTCAACTCCAAGTTCAAAGCTAGAATTGTTGAATATTTTTGTGTTTCGTCTGACTGTTTGAGGCTTTTCTCAAGTCAAATCTTAAAATAACGTTTTTTTTCCCAAGATTGGCTAATAATAACTAGATTTGGCTGATTATTTTCCATTTAAACGGAACTTCAATTGTAATTACTGGGTTTTTTTGTAATTATTTGTACTGATTGGACACTAAATCATTATCCAATCTAACAGCAGAAACCTCGCCAAAATTTATGTAGAAAGATTTTAGTAGCGGATGCATTTGGCAGTTTCTTCAACTGTCGCGGTTTTTGAAGACAAAGACTATGTAATAATGTTTGTCAGCTTTCAGAATGTAAAAAAAATATCGCCAATCAAAGAATCTTCAAAAACTTTTTTTACTGTAAAATAATCCAGCAACTAAATTAGGCAAATCCATGAAAAGCACAAAAACTTCCATTAATGTGACTTTGCGCACAAATTCAAACCAGCGCCAAATTTTGCTACTTATTTTGGAAACATTACGGATGAAATTGTTTAGCGCCATTTTATTTTGACCAAAAGTATTTTAGCATATAGCGACAATATCTCTTTAACAAAAATTAGTAACGTACCGTTTTACAAAGTAAGGAGGGGGGGCATTATCCAAGATATCCCAAAACGATTTCTGCAAATTCGATAATATTTTAAATCGCACCAAGAACCCACAATAATTCAAATTTTCCAAAATAACTAAAGCAAGTTTAAGGGGATCACGGGCGCGCGGCTACATTTTTTTAAACAGTTCGTTCTTCAATAGACATACAGAGAAGGTAAGACTCAATATAAAAAAAAATTAAGTATTAACTGATAAAACTTTTTAAACATGTGAAGTTTAATTTCATATTTAGGAAGTTCTTCACATTTGTATACGCTTAAATTTCGTGTTTTCGTTTCTAAATGAATACTATTTTGCTCTTTTTAATTACTGCTACTTTAGTTTTATGAGTAAGGAAGAAGCTAGATTTTAAATCACGTTACAAAGGTGTGTTTTTAAGTTCTTTCACTTAAAACAGAAAACAAATGCAAGTAACGATTGTTTCTCATAATTATTGCTAACCCAGGCAACGCCGGGTATTTTCGCTAGTCTAATATATAGAAGAAAGTATTGGATTCGTGCAAATTTTCGAATTTTGACGGATTCGAACGTTTTGAGGTGTGCTGAGTCCATTTCGACCATTTTTGGAAAATGTCTGTGTGTGTGTGTGTGTGTGTCCGTGTGTGTGTCACGTATGTGTGTGACCAGTTTTTTGTGGCCGATCTACAGCAAAAACTACCGCATGAAATCGAACGAAATTTAGGGGCACACGTATGTGCCCCTATGTAAACTTGTGCCCATTGGTTTTTGGCGCGAATTCCTCCAAGGGGGGTGGAGCAATGGGACGTTTTTTGAGTTTTGCGTGACTGCTATTCCCCAAGGAGTAACTGGCGGAATCAAACATAATTTGGTCCATATGTTGCCCCTGACAGGTACAGGTTCTGATTCAATTTTGGTGTCAGTAGCTCAAACGGGGGCTGAGCTGTAGAGCGTTTTTTGTCGTCAATTGTGACTGCTGTATCTCAAGAAGTAATGAATGTAATAAAACAAAAATTTATCAACAAGTAGTCCTTAGAGAGTATAAGAAAGGATTCTATTTTGGCGTCAACAGCTGAAAAGGGGGTGGCGCAATCGAACGTTCTTTTTTTTTTCCATTGTGAGTGCCCTAGCTCAAGAAGTAATGCTACGTTCTGGATGAAATTTGGAATAAATGTGAATCCATATGTAATCAGGCGTTGGTTCACCTTTGGCGCCAATCGCTCCATGGGGGCTGATTTTTTTTATTTGTGTGAATAAAAATAGCTTTATAATTGCAACAATTAGAAAGATAAATTGTAATAGACTGTCGTCTGCGTTTATCTCGTGCTTTTAATTGCATGGAAATGATCGGAAATATTATCTCAATGATTTGAAATTTTTAACTGTTGCCATCTTGCGTTTGTTAATAAATAAATGTTTGTAATTATTTTAAGCAAGGCTTTTAAAATAATTTTCAATTTTCATTCTTTGCTTTGCTTTTGAGATAAATCAGGAATTGAAATGGTCGTCAAGTTTTGGCATGTGTAATATTGTTTTTGTTGGGAATATTGCTTCCTCGTTAAGCATTGTGAGGGATCAGAATTATAAAAAAAATATAGAAGAAAGTTTCGTGATGGCGACAACATACTAGTTTTCTATGGTTTAAATTATTGTTTCTGAACAAATGAGATATGTTTTCTTTGCAGTGGAACCTTTGCCCTCAAAATCTACAAATTATGTATTTTAACATTAAAGTATTAAATGCTTCAGAAGCAAGTTACAAGAAGTGGACTTTAGATGGCTCGCACGTGACGCATGCAAATAAATTAAACTGCAAGTAACAAAGTTGTTTAATGAAAATATAACTGTGTCAGGAGTATCTTTGTATCAAATGTAAAGATTAAAAAATTTGCTTAACCCATTGAGAAGGAATACTAATGGAGGGAGCCATAGCAAATGTCTCAGGAAAATGAGCGTGGGACCCAATGTTTCCCAGGTCAGGTGACTTGTTTGGCTGGGAAGTTGTCACGTTTTGGCACGCAATCGCTCTTTTGGCATTAAACATTTTTCAGACGACGCGACGGCGCTTATTATGAAGTCGGGGCTACAAATCAGAGCAACTCTGGCTCCAGCTCCTTTACCGCATAATAATAAATAAATAACGGATACAAATACAGGCCTATCATTCAAACTCCTTCTCCCCACTTCTTTCCGGATTTTAAAATATAATATAACTGCATTTTTCATGTATTTTGATGTTTATTTCTTGAAATGACGGCCATATACAAATAGTTTAAAGTGTTCTGTTATTGACTGAAAATTTATGGATTCATATGTATTGTAATCAATGTTTTGAAACGATTTCATACGCAGGCATACTAGTATTTAAATTGAAGCGTAAAAATAGCAAATCTTTATTTTTGCGCATCTGCTGTTCACGGGAGCTTGGCGAGAAGATACTCGCCAACAAAGCAAATGTACACAAAATGCTTAAGAGCCGTTAAAATAATTACTAGTTAAGTAAAAAATGTTTTTATGGAACTAAAATGTTATTTGCACTCAAGATATACAATGTTTTATAACTTTTATAGGTAAAATAAGTACAAAAATTTAAAAATTATAGGCAACTGTGGAATATGTACTCATTGAATGCATATAAATGTTATTTTTTCTTTATTTAGAAGTAAGAAACATTCGTACATGCTAGGGAAAAGTTACTGGACCTCCTGGTGTGGCTTTTTCCTCACAGTTTACAATGCTAGAATACTGCACTATAACTTATAAATCTAATTTTTCCCTTCCACAGTTAAAGGTTGTTGTCATGCATGGCTTCAGCTAATGAAAACTTCTTCAGCGGTTACGGTCAACTCGAAATTGCTCCCCAGGTCACATGGCACTGTTGCCGTATCGGGATAGTAGGGTTGCACTCTCTCCATCTATTCCTTCTCAATGGCTTAACCCTATTGAATTAAAATTTTTCGGAGATATCGCAAAATGTAACAATGAAATTTAATATTCTTTTCTAAGTCCAAATTTTATTGAAAATTTTAATGAAAATTTATATGTAATCTGACCCGTGAGGATTACTTTAATAAGAGGTTCGGCTATCGGGTAAGAAAAGCACCACTGGCACAGGCTCATACCTTTTGTATTGAAAAGTTTGTCATAATTCTTAAACACGTTTCTGCCTTTTTTTTAATGAATTATATTCTACTAGCAAAAATACCCGGCGTTGCCTGGGTCAGTAATAATTATTAGAAAAAATCGTTACTTGCTTTTGTTTTCTGTTTTAAGTGAAAGAATTTAAAACACATCTTTTTGACGTGATTAAAAATCGAGTTTCTTCCTTACCCATAAAACTAAAATAGCAATAAGTATAAAGAACAAAGTAATATTGATTTAGAAACGAAAGCACTATATTTAAGCACTAGCAAAAATACCCGGCGTTGCCTGGGTCAGTAATAATTATTAGAAAAAATCGTTACTTGCTTTTGTTTTCTGTTTTAAGTGAAAGAATTTAAAACACATCTTTTTGACGTGATTAAAAATCGAGTTTCTTCCTTACCCATAAAACTAAAATAGCAATAAGTATAAAGAACAAAGTAGTATTGATTTAGAAACGAAAGCACTATATTTAAGCACTAGCAAAAATACCCGGCGTTGCCTGGGTCAGTAATAATTATTAGAAAAAATCGTTACTTGCTTTTGTTTTCTGTTTTAAGTGAAAGAATTTAAAACACATCTTTTTGACGTGATTAAAAATCGAGTTTCTTCCTTACCCATAAAACTAAAATAGCAATAAGTATAAAGAACAAAGTAGTATTGATTTAGAAACGAAAGCACTATATTTAAGCATATACAAATTTAAAAAACATGAAATTAATCTTCTCATGTTTAAAAAGATTAATCTGTTGATACTTTTTTTTTAACATGGAGTCTAAAACCTTCTCTGTATGGCTAATGAAGTACGAAGTGATTAAAAAAAGTAGCTGCGCTCGTAATCCCCTTATACTTGCTTTAGTTATTTCGGGAAATTTCAATCATTGTGGCTCTTGCTGCGATTTTACCGAATTTGCGAAAGTCGTTTCGGGGTACCTTCGATGATGCTCCCCCATTCTTTCCTTACTTTGTAAAACGATATGATATTAATTTTCGTTACAGAGATATCGTCGCCAGATGCTGAGATATTTTTGGTCACCATAAAATGGCGCTAAACAGTTTCATCCGAAATGTTACCAAAATAAGTAATAAAATTTGGTGATTGTTTGAAATTGTGCAAAAAGGAAAATTAATGGAAGTTTTTGTGCTGTTTATGGATTTGCCTAATTTAGTTGCTGGATTATTTAACACAGTAAAAAAAGTCTTTTGAAAATTCTTTGATTGGCGATATTTTGTTTACATGGTGAAAGCTGAGAAACATTATGACGTAGTCTTCGGCTTCAAAAACAGCAACGTTGAAAAAACTTCCAAATGCATCAGCTACGGAAATCTTTCTGCAAAAATTTTGGCGATCTGCTGGTTGTTTGGATAATGAGTAAGTGTTCAATCAGCATAAATAATAATAAAAACCATTAATTACATTAAAGTTCCGTTTAAATGGAAAATCATCAGCCAAATCATGTATTATTTGCCAATCTTGTGCAAAAATCTTACTTCAAGATTTGACTTGAGAAAAGCCTTGAACAATCACGAAAAGCAAAGAAAGTAGCGACAATACAACAATTGTCGCTGTCGACAGGGAGTTGAGATGATACACTAAATACTGTATTGAGTTGAGGAAAGCCTTCGAACATGGATCTAAAAAGCTCATAACTCGTTTTTTATTCTACTTAGAAATTTCGAACAGGTGCCATCTTCAGCAGAAAAATCAGAGCTTTCGATGGACATATAATGTAAATATGTGCAAGTATTTTTTCATCCCAATATTAGAGAATTTATACAAAAATTGTATTTTATTGCCCCCCTAAGGGGGTTTTGCCCCCCATAACGGGACGAAAACTACCCTATGTGTTATTCTGATGCATAAGCTATATTATTGTAAAGTTTCATCAAAATCCGTTCAGTACTTTTTGCGTGAAAGAGTAACAAACATCCATCCATACATCCATACATCCATACAGACAAACTTTCGCATATATAATATTAGTAAGATTGAATAACGTGTAATTATTCAAAACTCAAATCAAAAGCAAAACATTCTTTGAAAATTTGAACTCGTATTTAAACATCGTTCAATTGCTGTTATCTCAATCTCATGGTCACGGCTCTTGGAACTTTTTTCATCTTGTTCGCGCGGGACTCTTTTAACGTCTTCTCCGGATAATGGAACAAGGTGGTTAAGCAGCACAAAAAAAGTTATGAATCATCCGCCAAAAAAAGTTATGAATCATCCACCAAAGAAAACTATCAAGAAACTGTGGAATTGCCGTCTGCATTCACCGATGCATGAAACGCCACTTTCGACTGACTTTTAGCTTCGACAAGCGAAAGGACCTTGGTAATCACCTTGGGCAGGGAGTGAAATGAAATCCTTACCTGGTCATGAATCTATCAAAAACAGTTTTTGAGAGGGAGCTTATTACGGTAGACTGAATCCGATAAGAAGTATAAAAACCGAAAGTAATTCATAAAAATTTACTCCAATCTTTCTCGTATTTTCAGTTTTCCCAACAATATTTTTCACTTGGTACTGCTCCGTATCTGGGCTCGATTAGGAACAAGTGGTTTCACTCCCATCCATTTAGGAATCAGTGGTCCTCCCCCCCCCTAAAACAACTTAGATCAGTGGTGCCCAACTTATGGTCCGCGGGCTATATTTTGCCCGCGAAGCCGATACATGTGGCACGTTGTTATGTTGAGTGTTATGAATCGAAGGCTATTTTCCGGAAACTTCCGAAACATTCGATATTTTTTATTACGCTTTAAGAATTATTGTTGTTAGTTTACAGCGAAATGGCTAGAAATGGATGCGCAAAATATAAATGGGAATTTCTTATTCATGAAATAAACTGGTAGTAATGCTCATAAGAATTCTTGATTTGTACACTGTTAAAACTACAGGTTGCATTCGGCACCTTTCAGGGGTGAAACGCTTGTTCACCAGCGGCACCTAATACGGAGCCGAAATTGCACCTCTAACTAGGGTGAAAAACAGGCACCTTTTAAAAAATAGGCAGCCGGGGTGAAAGGAATGAACCTTCGGAGAGAGAAATGGCACCCCTTACTGTAGATCCTCCCCCCCCCTCCCCCGTATTGTGTGCGTTTTTGAATACAGTTGTGTATTTTTCTTTTTTTAATAGTTTTGTTTTGATTCATGATAGTCTACGTTTTGCACACTTTTCACATTGCATGAATTCAGTACTGGAAATGATTAAAACTTGTAATTACAGCATTTGACCATATTTCAGAGTTTTCAACATAGTTAAGAAGTGCTCATTGCTTTAATTCATCTGATCATTCTCTATATCAGTGTTTCTCAACCTCTTTTGACCCACGGGTCGGTAAAAACAAATGAAAAACATTGCGGACCTGTGAAATTTTTATCCTTTTCTTAAAAATAAATAAAATAAATAATAATAATTATAATAACTCTCGGGGCGGTAAAAAATTTGTGAAAAAATTCTGCGTACTGATGAGTTTTTTTTTTTTTACGAAGTAATATTAAAAATGAATAAAACAATAAATATCTACAGACTTTATTTGGTATCAAAGAGTTGTCACAAATATATTTAAAGTTAAAGACGAGTAATTATTTGAATAATCATAGTTAAGTTAATGATCATTTGTGAGAAATTACCGCACCGAAAGTAAAGTGTAGATGTACTTATGGAATTTTTTACATGAACAGCCAAAAATATTTTTTGATATTAAAGTTACGGAAAAACAAAATCGTTTCTCAAACGTTCAAAATTTCAATCAAAATAACAATAAAATAAAATGCGCATAAAATTTTTCGAAAGTGAAAAATTTAAAGAAATTCCTAACACTATCGAATAACCGCTAACAGGAAATGATTCAAACACTTGAACGAAAAAGCAAAAGAAAAAGATAGACGGAGAGAGATTTCTTTTTTATTTTTTGCGCTCGCTACACAAAGCACTAGAATCATTTTTATTTAGGTTCTCACTTGTTGATTATTGAAAATATCATTGCGGTTACTATTTCGGTGATTAAATGTTGCTTATCGAGTACTCAAGAAAATAATGATAGATACATTTAGTAGCGTTTTGTGTGAATGATGGAATTTTCACGATAGTAACGGTAACCTGAAAATAAACAACTAACGGTACTACGGTATCGTAACGGACTAATGGTAACTGAAAAGCATTAAACGTACTTTTAACTATGTTTGAAAGCCCTAAAAGCTACAAAGTGATCAAAAGCTGTACTTACTTGTTATTTTAAAGAATTATCCTACAAAAGTTGAGATTTAATCCAATAGTGAACTTCATTCAATGTGAAAGACGTAGAAGCCACGCGTTGTGCAATCTATCATTCGTCCGCCATATTGAAGTGGTTGAATGGTGAATGTATGCCAGAAGCGCATGCGCCAGCAAGTCATTTAGCGATTGCTTGCTATTTTGGCACCCCTGTCTACGACTGTCTGCTACTTTCGCACCTCTGCTTTACTTCCTGGCCAGTATGGCACCCTTGGTCACCATGCTTTCACCTTAGGGGTAATATATTCACTCGTCTGGAACCTTTGGTTATAACAGTGTAATCTTCCGTCCCTCTCCGTATTTTCTCCCTGTCGTCTAGAAAAAAAATCAAATGTATTTAAATTTTACTTGTATTATGGCCCGCGAAATCCTTCTTAATATCAGGTGCTGCCCTCGGGTAAAAAGTGTTTGGACATCACTGCCTAGATGAATCTATTAAAATGCCTCTAAACTCGGCTGCCTCAATTTAAAAAATATAAAAATTGTACTATCTGCCCATATGGAGTTGGCAAACGTCCAGCTGAGACGAGCCTATCTGACTGAGGAGGAAAAATAAAAATTTGATGCTCGTATTTAGCTCATTTCAATGTAACTCTTCATAGAGGCTAACATACATCTGCAAAAGCTGGCATTTTAGTACGCCTTTCCATCTCATCATTGGTCAGACAGTGTAGATAATTATAAAGGAAAGTTACATGTCTTGACACATTGCTAGAGCTTTTTTTTAAGGGGTTACAGTACCTCAAAAATGATGAAACGATCAAAAAATTGTTTATTGCTTATTTCAAAACTAAAAACTATTCTGAACGTAGGGAAAAAGTTTCATTGCTTTAGTTCAAATATTTAAAAAGTTATGCGTGGTTTTAGGCCATGCTCGCTATGTGTTCTTATGCAAAAGAAAAACTTTAAACTGCTTTTTCTCGATGATGGTATTTTTATGTTTTCGTGTCATTAGAATCCCTAAGGATTTTTTTCCATTAAAGATACAGCTTTAAAGTAATACTTTTTGCAATTGGGATAACATATTTGACAAAACTGTGCATTGGATAAGCATTTTATAAATGACTCAAATGTTTAGAGCATGTTAAACCTTTAAAAACCAATTTTTTTAAAAAGAAAACTTTGATTTTTTCCATAATTAACCACAGAAAATTTTCTAGTATACTCATAAGCAAATGAATGCACAGATTTTTTGAGATGAATATAGTGATCGTTTAGCAAAAAAAAAATTTTTTTTAATTAGCGCAAAAATAAAAAAGCCTTAAGGATTTCCAAAAAAAAAAAAAAAAAAAAATGCAATTTTCTTCATTTGTTGAATTTTTAAAAAAGTAGGCAATATTTTTAAGTTTTGAAAATAAATTATTGATTAAGAAATAAGTATGCATGTTATAGTTTCAAAGAAATATAAAATTTACTTAAATTTTAAAAAAATGTTTGAAAGGTACTGTGAACCCTTGAAGGAGTAAAAATGTTCCCTCGTGTTTTCGGAGGAGTTAAGTTCATTTTGGAAAAGTGAGACATGCGAAAGCAGTCAAGCCCTAATAAAATGATCAATTCCATAAAAGAACTAAATTTTAAGGATGAGACGAAAGATGGGACAGAAATAAATTGTGGGGCAAAGTGAATTACCATAGCAAAGTGAAATGGTGAAATATTTACTCAGCTTTTATCGCCACCAATCTAGTAATTTTTACTTCCTTTTACAAAAAAGGAAGTATTGTATTCGCGAAAAAATTTTCATCCAAAAATCGGACTTAATTTCCATTTTGCTCACCCCCGAATGAATGTTGAGTTTGTTTTTTTTCAACCCGACCACCCGTGGATATGTGCCTAGGAACGTACAGACACCCGAAATATCCATTTTGACGATCCCCAAGTTAATTACAGCGAGTTTTCTCGTGACGTCTGTATGTACGTATGTATGTGCGTATGTGTGTATGTATGTCGCATAACTCAAGAACGGAATGTCCTAGAAAGTTGAAATTTGGTACGTAGACTCCTAGTGGGGTCTAGTTGTGCACCTTCCTTTTTGGTTGCATTCGGATGCTCCAAAGGGGGGTCTTTTTCCCCTTTTTGGGGGAAATCATTCTTAATTTCGATGTAAAATCAAGTGGTGTTATAATTTGGCGGATACTTGGCGATATATCGCCAGTCTTTTGGTCGCCAAGTTTTGTCGCCAACTTGGCGATTTTTTTTTTTTTAAATCTGGTTTCAATTTGGCCAGTGTTGGTGATATTTAGAGAGTAAACAATTGAATCATATTAAAACTGCCAATAATGAGAAAATCACATTAAATTGGAGCAAAAGGAAGTCATGTGATGCACACATCAGCTCGTTTAACTGTGTAGTTACACAAATAGTCTATTCCAGTCCAGAATAAATTACCTCTGAAAATCAAGGAATATGATATTGCAAGCAATTTTCAAATGTTGATACACATATTGTAATATTTTGTTGTAAGTCAAAAATTATTTTTTTTCATTATTGAAGGATAACGTTTTTGTTATTAACATTTTAAATATTAATTGCGATCTACTAATACTCAGTGCAGTATTTATTTGTTTAATTTTAAGCTTTTTTGTATTTTGAATGCTCTGTACAGTTAGTCAAGTGCGCGCGGGGCAAGTGGATGGGGCAAATTAAAATAATTCATTTCATTTAATTTTTCAGACTTTTATCAAATCGCTTTCGTTATCATTTATTAATTATTTTTTTCATTTAATCTTTCAATTAATTAGTCCCTTATGAATTCATTCATTCACTTATTTTCTTATTCATGCATTATATTTTTAACTGATTTATTTTTTCTTATTTATTAACTTGTTTTTTTTATTTATTCTTTTATCGTTTCATTTCCTTTTATATTCATTTATTATTTTATTTACTCATTCATTTGATCAAAAATATCTTTAATAATCGAACTGAAAATATTTCATTGGAAAAATATTTTATATTTCACTCTGCCCCATAAAATATCAAGTGAAAAATTTCCAACTTTTTTTGGAGGCATAAATTTACTGGCGAAAATAAAAATAATCTTTTAATGCAAGTTTTATTATAAAATACATTGTTCTGTTCTTTCTGTTTGTACCATAATGTTCAGAACAACGTTTCAACTTGTTCGTTTTGTAAAAAGTAAGTTATCATAACCATTTCACTTTGCCTCACATTCCCCTAGGAACCAATAAAATGCCTGGCACTAAAATTGAAAAAAAAAAAAAAAAAAAAAAAAGTGCATCACGGGACGTTCGGCAGAAGTGATAACTCTCATAGGATTAAATTATTATCATTATTTAATCCTATGAAAGTAACAATTGGCTTGTGGTAGCTATAATAAGCAACGAAATTTTTGCATTGTATGTTATCTAAAAATCTTGCAAAGATTGCATCAAGTACAGTTCCGTGACTTGTAGTGGCTTCTTCTGGCTTATTACTCATTTGTAATTGTAATTTGGATTGTAGAAACGATACTAAATTTTTAGCTCGATCAGAAGCAAAACTAACATTAAAATCTCCGGTTAAAATTAAAGGGATTGCATAATAATCTTCATTAACTAAAGCAGAACTTTCTTGTGCGTAATTTAAAAGCTGTTTATGAATAAATTGAAGAATACTTGAAGTACTTTTTGTTGGGAGATACACTGCTCGACATTGAAAATGCAACACCGAGAAGGAGTGTTCAGAAATTTATGCAAATTTTAGAGCAGAAGTACATTACTGAGTTATGTAAATGATGTGAAATGCGCAGCTCTCCGACGCACGTGAAGTAAGATATAAGGGAAGGAACTTGCAGAATGGGCAATATTCGTGTCGTTATTTCTGACTGGAGAATTATCGAAGAAATTTTGTAATTGTCTTGGAGGATACGTGTAACACGAGAGAATGCCAGGCCGCCGTCAACGAAGGCACTTCCGGCAGATAGACGATTTTACGAGGGGTATGGTGATCGGACTGAGAAGGGGAGGTTGGTCCGTACGTCAAATCGCAGCTGATACCCACATGGATGCGAGCACGGTGCATCGGCTGTGCCGAAGATGGTTGGAACAACGTAATGTGGCAAGATTGAGGGGTGCACGGGCAGCCAGAGTGACGTCAGAACGCGTGGATCGACGCATGCACCGACAAGCTGTAGCAGACCCACAAGTCACTTGTTCCTCGATTCCGCAGCAGGTGCAAGGTACCCTGAATGTTCCCGTGTCAACCAGAACCGTTTGGTCGCACGTGGTCTGCAATCACGGCGTCCGCTAAGAAGACTGCCATTGACCCCACAGCATAGACAGCAACGTTTAGTATGGTGCCGGACTAGAGCGACGTGGATGACAGAATGGCAAAATGTCGTGTTCTCAGATGAATCCCGCTTCTGTTTATCCAGTGATAGTCGCCGCATACGTGTGTGGCGTCGACGTGGAGACAGATCTAATCCGGCAGTAACTGTGGAACGACAACGTGGCATAATGGTTTGGGGCGCAATTGCGTACAATTCCATATCACCTCTAGTTCGTATTCAGGGCACTATGACGGCCCAACGATACTTGGATAACGTGCTGCGGTCGGTAGCAATCCCTTACCTTCAAGAGCTAACTAATGCAATTTTTCAGCGGGATAACGCAGACTCTGTCCCTGCCTCTTTCAGAAGACGAACTGTGGCAAATGGTTGAAAGGGAATGGAGAGCCATCCCTCTGGACACCATCCGCAACTTAATTAACTCTATGCCTAGACCTGTTTCTTCGTGTATCGCTGTCCGCGGTGGTCCTACATCCTACTGATCCGACGCCGTTCTCGCTCTGTATTTCGCCTATCATTTTGAAATTAAGATCATTTATTATTCCTTGCTGTCTCTGTCTTTTTTCCAAATTTCATCACGTTCTGACCACTCCTCTTGGTGTTACATTTTCAATGTCGAGCAGTGATATATGTTGGCAATAATAATTTGTTGCATAGCTTCATTGAGACATTCCACTATACACATTTCATCAATATCGTTTTTTGTAGCTGTATTAAAGCTTGTAGCATTATTAACATGTAATCCTATATTTGGAGTGACAATAATTATGCAATCAAGATCAACCTGATAAACTGCTACGGGGTCTCCTGCTCTTATATTTTGACGCTTTAATTGCACAATACGTTTAAAAGGTGGAAAAAATAGAACCGACTTCAAAATTGCTCTAAATGAAAAATAATTTTATCCTTTGATCACCATTCAGACCTCTTTTTAATCATAAGTTTTGATGTCAGCGCAAAAAACAATAGATTAAATGACGCGTCGTTTCTAAATATTTCGTTTATCAAAAAAAAAAAAAAAAAGAAACACTCAAATTTACGAAACATTTTAGATTTTACTTTGTGATGAACAAATTAAATGTTTATTTATTAGTTTTGTTTTCCCGGTTGTCCCCAACCCCCACGTTGCGGAATCTGCGGGGATGAAGTTCGTTTAAAATATGTACACCTTATCACAGTTAAAAACCCTAAATGAAGCGAGATATTTTTAGTATAACTAATCGCAAAAAATGTTTTTGTTTTGAAAATAAATTTAAAGATTAGATGCTGTTTTGAAGATATATATATATATATATATTGTTTACAATGTTATTGGTATTATATTATATTGCTAAACTCACCTGTCTTTAGGAGAATACTTTATGTTGCGACGATCATCCATCTTCTGTTAGTTTCATTACTTTTTCTACTATCACTTAAAGGTTAAAGCTGTGACCCAAAGAGTAAAGAAACAAAATTTATCCGACCATGCGTGCTTCTGTCGTATGCGCGAACGAAAGGAATGCCAGACGAGAGTTGCGCCGTTACGCGCGTTATGTCACAAATCGATTTACCCTCCCATAAAAAGTTATCACTTCAAAAAAAAAAAAAAAAAAATCAAATGTGATGCAGTAGAACCTTGTTTACTCGGCCTTCGTTTATCTTGATTAAACTTGTAACTTTTAAAACTAGTATGTTGTGGCCATCACGAAACTTTCTTCTATATTTTTCCTTTTTCTGATCCCTCCCCATGCTTGACGAGGAAGCAATATTCCTAACAAAACAAAATTACACATGCAAAAACTTGACGACCATCCCAATGTCTGAATTATTGTAAAAACAGAACAAAGAGCGAAAATTGAAAGTTACTTTAAAAGCCTTACTTGAATTAATTACAAATATTTTATTTATTAACAAACATAAGATGGCAACAGTTAAAAATTTTAAATCATTGAGATAATATTTCCGATAATTTCCATACAATTAAAATCACGAGAAATACGCAGACGACAATCTATTACGATTTATCTCTCTTATTGTTGCATTAATAAAGCTATTTTTATTCGAAAAAAAAAAAAAAAAAAAAAAATCAACACCTCTTGGAGCGATTGGCGTCAAAATTGAACCAAAGCCTGTTTACATATGGATTCACATATATTCCAAATTTCAACCAGAACGTAGCATTACTTCTTGAGATAGGGCACTCAAAATGGAAAAAAAGAACGGGTGATTGCGCTACCCCCTTTTTAGCTGTTGACACAAAAATAAAATCAGTTCTTATACCCACTAAGGGCTACTTGCCGATAAATTTTTCTTTCATTCCGTTCATTATTTCTGGAGATACAGCAGTCACAATTGACGACAAAAAACGTTCTATAGCTCAACCCCCGTTTGAGTTATTGACACCAAAATTGAATCAGCACCTGTTCCTCTTAATACCAACATATAGACCAAATTTTGTTTGATTCCGTCAGTTACTTCCTGAGGAATAGCAAGCACGCGTAACTCGAAAAACGTCCCATTGCTCCACCCCCCTTGGAGGAATTCGCGCCAAAAACTAATGGGCACAAGTTCACATAGGGGCACATATGTGTACTAAATTTCGTTCGATTTTATGCCGTAGTTTTTGTTGTAGAGCGGCCACAAAAAACTGGTCACACACAGACGTGACACACATACATACACACATACACACACACACACAGACAGACAGACATTTTCCAAAAATGGTCGAAATGGACTCAGCACACCTCAAAACGTTCGAATCCGTCAAAATTCGAAATTCGAAAATTTGCACGAATCCAATACTTTCTTCTATATATTAGATATAGAAGAAAGTAAAAACATGTTCACATAGATCAATTTTATTTATGACAGCAAGAACGTCACTAAGTGCACCGTACATTTGCGTTTTGTTTTTATTAGATCCTGCATAGATTGTACAATAAATTATGGTAATTTGACAAACACCACTGCAACTGAACTATAAAATGATAAAGCGTTTGATTGACCGTTCTTTATTCCAACGACATACGAGTTTGAACCAGAAGACAGTAGACCTATGTTATGGCAAGAAATTATGACAAAAATTGTTCCGATATTTTTTAATGCCTTGTTAACAATTCTATGTTATATTGTTAACTAGTGGTACCCGCACGGCTTCGTCCGTAATAGAAAAATTAAAAGGTCTTTCGGTTCGCCTGTATATTTACAAATAATGTATGGTGAATTTTCTCGCCAATTGGCTTGTGCCCATGTTACGGTTCCACGTTATGATAATTTCGTATCTCGCCAATTGGCTTGTGCCCATGTTACGGTTCCACGTTATGATAATTTCGTAATTGACTCGTCCATCTTATGATAAGTTTGTTCTTAAAATTGGAATAGAAAAAGAACCACATCGAATATTCGAAAAATTGCTTCGAGGTGCACACCCCCATGCTACAAACTAACTTTGTGACAAATTTCATGAAAATCGGCCGAACGGTCTAGGCGCAATGCGCGTCACAGAGATCCTGACAGACAGAGGGACATTCAGCTTTATTATTAGTAAAGATAAAGATAAAAAAAAAGTGTTTTTTTGTCGTAATAAATGGTAAGTCTGTTTATTGAAGGATTTGCTTTGCTTATCGCCATACCGCCTGGACTATCCGGATATCCGATCTTCCGGATTGCCTTTGGTCCCAATTAGTCCAAATAAACGCAGTTGTACTGTATTTTTTAAAATTCAGATTGATTTTTTTTCCCTACTTTCCACGATGATAAATTTTTATTCAAGATACAAAGCATGAAAATAGGCTTGGATAAATTTTTGAAGCATATTTTCAGTTTTCAATGCTTGATATACGCTTGCAAGGGAGTTGAAAATATCTCTGATTGTTCATATACAGGGTGATCCGTTTTAACCTGCAAGACCTCTATTTCTGCAACCGTTAGTCCTAGATGCATACTCCCAGTTGCAAAAATGTTCAAAATCAGATGCGGAGTTAAGATATTGAAAGTTTGAAGCAAAAATAAAAATGAGTCAAAAAATACAAGATCCTAACTTTTTATACGCGCCCTAGCTCCCCGACTTATATTAGGGAAATAATCTCCATTGAAAGATATTACTAACACAAAATATTTGACATTTGTGCGAGCAAAATTCAAGGAGATATTCGAATTCAAAGTTTTAAGGGACCATCGAGAAGATGAGATTCGAACTTATCGCCCTTTCAGAAAAATGACAGGTTGTCAAAGTAAAAAAACGAAGTATTTATTTTTTCATTGCTATTCAAAAAGAAATGCAAATGTTATGCCATAATACGCAAAAACACTCTAAAAAACCTCCATCAATTTGAAAAACCACACTCTATGCACATATATAGTTTTAAACACTTGTTAATTGCTACATTTCCCCCCAAAAGGTGTTATTGACGGCGAGTGAAAAGTGGTGTAAGTCACAAAAGGCTGCGTTTCATATCTCGGTGAATATTGGTCGTACGAATGTCAAACTTTTTGTGTTGGAATTATTCTTCAATGGAGATTATTTCCCTGAATATAAGTTAGAGGACCGAGGGCCCATATAAAAAGTTAAATTTTGTATATTTTGAGTAATTTTTATTTTTGCTTCAAACTTTCAATATCTTAACCCTGCATCTGATTTTGAACATTTTTGCAATTGGAAGTATGCATGTAGGACTAACGGTTGCCAAAATAGAGGTCTTGCAGGTTAAAACGGAACACCCAGTATATTATTAGGTGTACTGGAAAGTTCTGTCTCTTAATAAAGAAGAAAAAATCCTGCATTATTATCAGCACATTGGGGTCAATTCCGAAACTTTAAAAGTATTTTTTTTTCTGCAAGAGCATGTCTAAAAACATAGGATCTAACCATTTTTGAATGATTTGGCAAAGTTTAATATCTTTAAAAATTATTTTAATTGGTGCGCTTTCATTGTTTATTCTTCTGCCGATGACATCACACATGATGAAATGCCATTTAGTTTTGCCATTCGCAGAGCGCAATATTTAACTCGCTTCTTTACTCACATGGACTGGCAACGATATGGTTGACGGCAAGCGTAGAGCGCAATATTTAATTCGCTTCTTGATTATCATAACGTGGAAACGCGGTAGACAGATGCGCCAAAGTACATCATTTGCGACGTCATAAAGACCACACCTTGTTCGGAAAATCGGACATTAAAAAAAATTAATTAAAAAGTAAGAGTTGGGGAAAATGAAAGTTTTTTCTCGCTCCATGTTAGTATTATTATTTTTTTTTTTTTTGCTCATTCTATCAATTTCAATGACTAAAGGTTGTACTTTTGACTGAAGGAAACAACCCCATTAACGATATTTACAGTACGATATCGTTTCCATCGTTGCTTATGACTGATTGTCAGCAAGATGGCAATTTGTAAAGAACCCCTTTGTCGTCGGATGCGAAGGACTCAAGTAATGCTGTTTTGAAACCTTCATTTTTGAAGTGTTTCAGCAAATTTTCGGTATCAAGAAAAGCAACAATGGTAGGGTGGGAAGTATGGTGGATGCGAAAAAATTTCTCGTTCTGTGATTTCCCGAGAAGTCGCCAAACTGCATGTGGTCTAGCATTGTCGTGATTTGGTATGATTTGCTTCCCCTCTGAACATTGACGGCCATGCTCCAGTTCTTGCACTCTCCGGTTTCCACTTTTCTCAATGCAAAATTTGTTCTCGGGGTAAAAAAAAAAAATTAAGAAAAAAGATGAAAAAATAACATTATTTGAGTTTTTCGCAGCTATAGAAAAGGCTTTGTTCAAGAAGAGGATTTACATGTGGTCATCACGCTAGAAGGAAATCGGAAGCAACGATGGAAATGCTATCGTATGGAAAATATTGTTAAGCGTTCTAAACTCTACACCACGTTCGTTTTCTAGATCAGCGCTTCTTAAATTGTGTTCTGTGGAACCCTAGGGCTCCATGGAGATTAATCTGGTATTCCACGTTCCAATTTTCAAATTCAAAATCGTCATTTAAAATAATCGATAAATATAAAAACTGTGTGAAGCATTCAATCAATATTTAACGAATGAACAGCAGAGAAAATATAAATTTAAATTGTGGATTAATAACTCAAGTTTTGCCATGTATGACCTGCGACCATGTTATTACAAAGACATGAAATTTCTGTCGAAATGACATTAGTTATTGAAAAAAAAAATGCGAGTTTTTTTTTTTTTTCGCAGTAAGTATTATTTGGAACATTTTTTACTTCCTTTTACAAAAAAGGAAGTATTGTATTCGCGAAAAAAATTTCACTCAAAAATCGGCCTTAATTTCCATTTTTCTCACCCCCGAATGAATGTTGAGTTTATTTTTCAACCCGACCACACGTGGATATATGCCTAGGAACGTACAGACACCCGAAATATCCATTTTGACGACCCCCGAGTTAATTACAGCGAATTTTCTCGTGACGTCCGTATGTATGTGCGTATGTGTGTATGTATCTCGCATAACTCAAAAACGGTATGTCCTAGAAAGTTGAAATTTGGTACGTAGACTCCTAGTAGGGTCTAGTTGTGCACTTTCCCTTTTGGTTGCATTCGGATTGTCCCAAGGGGATCTTTTGCCCCTTTATGGGGGGAAATCATTGTTAATTTCGATGTAAACTCAAGTGGTATTATAATTTGTCGGACACTTGGCGATATATCGCCAGTCTTTTGGTCGCCAAGGTTTTTCGCCAACTTAGCGACAAATTTGGCGATTTTTTTTTAAAATTTGGTTTCAATTTGTCCATTGTTGGTGATATTTAGAGAGTAAACAATTGAATCACATTAAAATTGCCAATGATGGGGAAATAACATTAAATTGGAGTAAAAGGAAGTCATGTGATGCACACGTCAGCTCGTTTCTTGTAACTGCAGCCTTGGTTCATCTGCATTCAAACTATACTAATAAAGATGAACCAAGGGTTCCGTGGAAAAAAATGGATCTTTAAAAGGGTTCCAACTATCAAAGAAATTAAGAAACGCTGCTCTAGATGAAAGTACAAAAAATGCGGTAAGCCTATTATATTGAATATATATGTTTCTTTCTCCCTACTTTTTTCACTGGAAAAATTAGCGTTTTGATTGGAGGTCCTCAATTTCCGTTTCAGTAGTGGACTTTGAAAGTTTGCTCAAAGTTAAAATGCTACAGTATTTATTTTTAACTAGTGGCACCCGCACGGCTTCGCCCGTAATAGAAGAATTAAAGGTCTTTTGGTTCGCCTGTATATTTACAAATAATGTATGGTGAATTTTCTCGCCAATTGGCTTCTACCGACGTTACAGTTCCACGCTATGATAATTTCGTATCTCGCCAATCGGCTTGTGCCCATGTTACGGTTCCACGTTATGATAATTTCGTAATTTATGATAGTTTTTTTTTCTTAAAATTGGAATTAAAAAAGAACCACATCGAATTTTCGAAAAATCGCTTCGAGGTGCACATTCCCATGCTATAGTGCTCTTTCTAGGCACTATACCCATGCTACATACTAACTTTGTGCCAAATTTCATGAAAATCGGCCGAACGGTTTAGGCGCTATGCGCGTCACAGACATCCTACACACATCCTACAGACATCCAGACATCCTCCGGACTCTTAATCCTACCAATCGCTGCATGCAATTCACTATCGAAATGGAAACGGATAGTTTTCTTTCAGTTTTGCACGTTAGTAAAACTAAAAGTAATAGCGAATTTATTACTTTGTTGTATTGTAGATATGACTTTCGATCATAGTAAAAGTTAGGGTTTCCAGCACACTTTTTTGGGTTGTTGAAAAGACTCGCTAAAAATCTCTCCCAAATAACAACGTATTTCTACAGAGAGACTTTCTGCTTTATTATTAGTAAAGAAGGTATGACACGTTCATGTACAAAATGAAGTATAAAAACTTGTCATTTAATTGAAGATACTCACTAGAACTAAATTGATTTCGCTACAGTTTCCAACTAAAGCAGCCCTGACTAAAGGTTTTATTCATTGATTAGAGTTTCAATAAAAAGAATTCATCCCAGAAAATGTTTTTAATACTTTAACAGCCTCGAAATTTTTTTTTTAAACTTCGACTTTTCAATTTTCTTGCGACAGAGGACGATACATATACAAACGAGAAAAATAACAAGGTGCGATATGACGAAAGGTCTACATAAATTTGCTGTTCTTGTTGTGACAACTATTTAAACGAGCTAATGTGTGCATCACATGACTTCCTTTTACTCCAATTTAATGTCATTTCCCAATTATTGGCAATTTTAACGTGATTCAATAGTTAACTCTCTAAATGTCACCAACAGTGGACAAATTGAAACCAAATAAAAAAAAAAATCCGCCAAATTTAGCGCCAAGTTGGCGACAAAGCTTAGCGACCAAAAGACGCGATATATCGCCAAGTGTCCGACAAATTATAACACAACTTGAGATTACATCGAAATTAACAATGATTTCACCCAAAAAGGGGCAAAAGACCCCCTTAGGAACATCCAAATGCAACTAAAAAGGGAGGTGCACAACTAGACCCCACTAGGAGTCTACGTACCAAATTTCAACTTTCTATGACATACTGTTTTTGATTTATGCGAGATACATACACACATACGCACATACATACGTACATACGGACGTCATGAGAAAATTCGTTGTAATTAACTCGTGGGTCGTCAAAATGGATAGTTCCGGTGTCTATACGTTCCTAGGCATATCCACGTGTGATCGGGTCGGAAAACAAACTCAACATTCATTAGGGGGTGAGCAAAATGGAAATCAAGGCCGATTTTTGAGTGAAAATTTTTTCGCGAATACAATACTTCCTTTTTTGTAAAAGGAAGTAAAAATCAAAAAATGACTTAAAACGTAGAGAACTATTCCCTCCGCCCTTTTCTGCACAATTGGAGAACGGACCATACATGGTTGAGGAAAAAAAAAAAAAACAATGTTGATTCTTTTACCAAGACGACTTTCTTCTTTCTTATTTGTTCAGTAAGAAGGAAAACAACAGAGGAAAATTAGCGCACCAAATGCTTTTTAATATTAAGAAAAAAAAAATAATTAAAATTATTTATGCTATTTTGGGGGAAAGGAGAATCTTTGGAATCTTTTTTTTTTCTTTTGAATTTGATTGAAAAAAAGTTTTGTTCATTGATTGAAAATGAATTTAAAAACATTTTTCTGAGAAAAAGTGTTTCTACTACTTTCAGTAGCATCAAAAAAAAAAAAAAAAACCTCGAATTTGTTGGGGCAATATGGAGGAATAATGGCGTGGTGCATCTCACAAAAATTAAATAATGAGGGGTTCCTGAAAAATTTGTAACTCTATGTTCAAGGACTATTCATTTTTCAAATTTCAAAAACTAAATCTCTTTAGTTTCTATGGTTCTTAAATTTTTCGAAGTCCTTTTGGGGCTGCCCCGCGCAGAAGTGGAGGGAACTTCTGAAGTTTTTTTTTTTGGTGTGAAAAGTGAAAAGACAAAAGAGAACTTACTTGAAGCGTGAGGACCAAGGTGCCGAGGAGAACCGTTACCGACCGCATGTTCGATTCGGTGTCGAGAACCAGTTCTGCCGAATCGGAACCTGCAGACGACAAGATCGGTGGATGGTGGTGGTAAGCAGTGACACCTGGTGGATCGACCACTTTCCATGACCCACTTTTTGGAGATGGGATGTCTTGCAGAACGGAGCCTGTTGATCCCTGCCGGACACCTTTGTGAAGACTGCTTTTCATCATTTTCTTGAAGATATTCGGGTACTTTTAACTTTTCAACTGTTCAGTCGTTTCAACTTTTACCTGGGATCAGGGGCGTGCACAGAAATTTTGGGGACCGTCATAAATGACTTTTCTAGCCTCCCCCTCCATATTGCTTACCTCTATATTTCACGACTTGTTTCAAAAATACTGGGCGCTTCAGTCTCGGGCCTGGGCCAACAGGTGTCCCTTCTCTCCCCCCCCCCGGTTCAAGCCCCTGCCTGAGATGGAAAGTTTGAGAGAAGGGGGGGGGGGAGGTCAATAACATGTATCAAATGCATATATAATATAAAGGACGTATAGACAAGGGATCCCCCGAACTCAAATTTTTGGGAGGGCGAAAATTCTCAACTTGCCGAATGGAAATCAAATTTCGCCAAATGATGGTAATTTTGCGGAATGGAACTCCACATTTTGACGAACGTTGATAACTTTGCCGAATAGAACTCTAAATTTTGCCGAATCGGGAAATTTTTGGGAGGTCACGGTGACCTCCGATGGATACTTCGATGCAATGTTTTTCATGGAACTGCCGAAAAAAAACGGGAAAACGTAAGAACGAGATGTCTCAAAAACATCATAAACATTTATAAAACATTTTTTAAAGAAGTGTATTCAATCAATTAAATGTATTTGTAGCTTATATATACAAGGCCGGATTTAGACTTACCGGGGCCCGAAGCTATTTCGGGTATGCTGCCCCTTTTGTAGTTTGAACAATGTTTCTTTCGGTAGTGTAAGAGAGGCAATTTTTTAATTTTTTCCGCCTTTACTACGTGTTGTCTCTTTCCCCTAATACATACAACAGTACTTTTACTTGTTTGATCATTTTTTTATGTGTTTTCTTTTATGTCTCATTGATTGACCTAAAGAGGGGGAATAATATCAAAAGGGTGACCTAGGACTTCCTTTTAAGTGGAGCATAGAACATCCTCAATTGTAGGGGCCCTGGGGTTTCTCCCCCGGAAGAAATTTTGAGAGGTAAAATTCCGCATTTTGAAGCCTTATGAGATGTAGTGGGAACTACAAAAATATCAGGACAGAAATAGGCAAACAAAACTTTTTTAAAGTTATATTCTCTTTCGCAAATTAAGATAATACACACTGAAAATTGCTTTTAATTTGACAAATCATTGACAGCAGTTGACAGAGAGAAAGAGCACGGGAAGTGAAAAGACAATGCATTGTTACTTGCTCATATTGGCTTTCGGTACAATTAGTTTTGAAACACCCTTCCAACCCACCGACAAATACAACAATGAATTTAGTATAAAATAAATCAATTTCAAAAAATGCTTTAAATGAAATGGTGTACAGATTTAGGAAATAGGTAACGAGAGAGAACATACTGCCCGTTTGAACAATTCATAATTTATACACTTGGTAAGAAATAAAATCGGAACCCACTTAGCTTAGGATTTTCAAAGACTTATCTAATTATTTTCAATGATTCTAGAACAATGCGGTGGTTTCCTTCAGTCAAAAGTACAACTTTTAGTCATTGAAATGGATAGAATGAGCAAAAAAAAAAAAAAAAAAATTAAAAAAATTAATTTGAATTTTGTCATCTTGAATTCAAATTATGTTTTTCGCAATCACGAGTGTGCGTGTGTGTATGTAGGCATGTGTGGGGGGGGGGTATGTGTATGTGTGTGGGCATGTGTGTTTGTGTCTGCATGCAGGTATGAGTGTGTGGGTAGTTGTGTGTATGAGTGTTTGTGTCTGTGTGCAGGCATGAGTGTGTGGGTAGTTGTGTGTAGGTCTGTGTGTATGTGTTTGAGTGTGTGTTTGTGTGTGTGTGTATGTGTTTGTGTATGTGTGTAGGCGTATGTATGTGTATGTGTTTGTGTGTGTGTAGGTGCGTGTATGTATGCATGTAAGTGTAGGATATTGACGAAACCTGGAGACGGTTTTCGCTAGAGGAGCAGCATCGTGAGGACCCGGTCGACGGTGATGCTGCAGAGGGTGGCGGTGGGAAAATAAAATGATAGGAACGCCAAAAACAGTCAAATGAAAGCAATAAGCAATCGTGATTGCTCAAAAAAAAAAAAAAAAAAAGCATGGACCCAGAAAATACTTTCATTTTCCCAACAGTTTTTTTAAACTAATTTTTTAAAATGTCCGATTTTTCAAACAAGGCGTGGTCTTGATGACGTCACAAATGATGCTGTTTGGCACATCCTTCTTCCGCGTTTCCCCGTTATGATAGTCAAGAAGCGAATTAAAATTGCGTGCTACGCTTGCTATCAACCCTGTCGTTGCCAATACACTTGAGTAAAGATGCGAATTAAATATTTTTCTTCGTGAATGGCAACACTGAATGGCATTTCATCATTTGTGATGTCATCGGCAGAAACCGTAAACAATAAAAGCGCTCCGATTTAAATATTTTTTAAAAAATAAAAAATAAAATTAAACAAATTATTTAAAAAACGGTCATATTCTATATTTTTAAGCATGCTCTTTCAGAAAAAAATACTTATAAATTTTTGGAAACAACCCCATTAAACTTATTTAACGCACTTCATTTGTGCTTTCCACTCTCCGATATTTTAGTGCTTGATTGTAAATTTTTACAGTCCAGTTCTAACTTTGTAAGGGAAGCTATTTATATTTAAAAGAAAAAAGAAACTATAGATTTCTTATGACAACTTTGCTTCAGTCGCAAGTGGGGCAGAAAACGAAAAGAAACAGAGGTAGTGTTTTTTTCCAAGCTAAAGAGATCGACATTATGCATAAGACGTAAGCTAAAAGCAAGCAATAACAAAAGAATTTCCAAAATACTGCACTCGGGATTATATAAATAGCAAGATATGAAGCATGTGAGTCACATAATTTTGTAATATGTTTCAGAAACATGAGAACCATGGTTTTTAAGTTTTTGGTGCAGGATGTAGCAATTAGCTGAATTTGACAAAAAACTGGCATTCCTTCCCCCTACCCCCTCCCATTTGTGGTTTGTAGCCACACTTTCCCAAATTTTCAAGGCTTTCAAGCACTGGGAAATGAAATTTATATTTTTAAGTAGTTTCCTTTTTTTTTTTTTTGGAATTAATTATTTTCAAGGACTCTAGAACAGTTAAAATTATTTAACGTACTTCATTCGCACTTTTCAGTCTCTGATATTTTAGTACTTGATTGTAAATTTTTAGTCCTGTTCTAACTTTGTAAGAATAGCTATTTTAAACTTAAAAGAAAAAAGAAGCTATAGATTTCTCATGATAACAACTTTTTTTCAGTTGCAAGTGGGGAAGAAAACGAAAAGGAATAGTGGTAGTGTGTTTTTTTCCGTGCTAAACATATTGACAATGTGCAGAAGAAGTAAGCTAAAAGCAAGCAATAACAAAAGAATTTCCAAAAACTGCATTTGGAGTTATATGAATAGCAAGATGTGAAACATGTGAGCAACAAAAATTTGTAATATGTTTCAGAAACGTGAGAACCATGGTTTTAACATTTTTTGGCGCAGGAGATGTAGCAAGGAGCAGAATTTGACATATATTTATTGGCATTCCTTCACCATACCCTATCCCATTTGTGGTTTGTAGCCATACTTTTAAAAATTTTCAAAGTTTTTAAGCACTAGAAAATAAAATTTATATTTTCAAGTACAGTAAAAGCCCTCTAATGCGGACACTAACGGGACAATTTTTTTTTCGTCCACAATAGAGGGGTGTCCGTTAGGAGGGGTTTTACTGTACTTTTTTTTATTTAACGACTCTTGCTAGTTTCCGGGAGTAGGGGGCCCCTAACAAAGCGGGGTCCCTAAGCTAGAGCTTGCTTACCTTGTGCGTAAGTCCAGGCCTGTATTTATAGAATGCTAAATTTTATTGTATGCAGCATGATCTGACAAAATGTGAGAAGCTTAAAAGTTTTAACTAGAGTAGAGGGGTCCAAAAAACCGTCCCTTAGTCGGATCTTTAGCAGATATGCTACAAAATACCAAATGATTATGGCATCCAGGAACTGCAGTTGCTCTCTTGTGAGGGATCATCAGTCTGGAGTAGTCAGAACGGAGCTGTAGGCAGTAAATCTTTCAAACAAGCTGAGAGTACCTTCACACTGGTAGCTAATGATTTACTGCCTCCTGCTCTGTTATGACTGACAGACGATCTCTAACAAGGGCAAAACTGCAGTCTCTGTAAGCGTTTTTCGCTGTTAGTATTAGTGATGTTCCGGATATCCGTATCCGCGGATATCCGAGGGAAAATGAAGATCTGTATCCGTTACTTTTTTGACGGACCTTAAACGGATCTATTTTAAAATTTTTTAAATATTTGAATTTAAGACTCTTAAATTTCGTTTAAATTAGGTTTTATTCCCTATTTAAATTATAAGGTATCATTTCAGAAGCCTATTTGTATCCCCCCCCCCCCCCGGTTCCAAAAAGGAAGGGGAAATAAGTTTTGAAAGTGTGTATCAGTCTGTCTTTTTGTGGCATCGTAGCTCCTAAACAGATGAACCAATTTTGATAGTTGATTTTTCGTTCAAAAGGTGACCTGATCTAAAGTGTTCTTAGCTTGGCCTCGTTTTTGTAGAACTTTAATTACCGTAGATATTAATTAAAAACCGACTTTGCGTTTTTCACAATTATGTTAGTAAAAATTTACCCGTACGTTAAAAATGATGGCCCTAATTGAAAGAACGAAGTTTTCTGCGTTTGTTATTTATTTGAAACTTCCAACTTATATACAGTAGGAGCTATAATGTTGTTAAGTAAATTTTAAATGCAATTCTAAGACTTTATACGCGTGAATGGTACCGATTTCATAGTCGGAAGATAAGGAGAAAAAGCTCAATGATTTAAAATTTTTACCTGCTATCAGTTCGTATTTGTTAACAAATGTGTAATCTGACCCGCGAAATTCATCTTAATATGAAGTCGGCTCTCTGGGACATGTTTTGTTTTTTTAATTTTTAATTTAATATTAGGTTTTGTTATTGATTTGGGGTTTCTGTCATTCTTTATTTTTGTTTTTCTTGGCATCCTTCAAAAATAGTGAAACTAAATTCTCTATTTACTGTTTGTAAAGCTGTTCCCGGTTCTGTATTTGGTCGGTCGGAGTAAGTTGGGTGGAATGGGTCAGCGCTGCATTCATGCTGAAACAAAATGCGAAAAATTATTTCTAGCCTATCGAGTAGCAGCTTTACACTCTTGCTCCCGTATCCTACATCTACCGAGTAAGCTAGAAATAATTTTTCGCATTCCATCGAAGCATTAATGCAGCGCTGAACCATTCCTTCCAACTCTCCCTCAATTTTAACGGAGATTTCTTTAAAGAGTAAATCATAGTCTTGATTATATTTTTGCCGCAGTTGACATTTTTTGAAGAAACTGCCATTATTCTGACATTAATACCTTCCGTAACAAATTTTACACTTGAATAGTTGAATTGGGTTAGAAAAAAAATTGAGATCCGTATCCGCGGATCTACTTTTTTAACGATCCGGCACATCACTAGTTAGTATTTGTCTGAAAAATTAACGAGGTTAAAAACCAATAGCCAGTCATATTTTTCTTTTTATATTTCAAAAGATCTGCCAACCCCTGACAAGTATTGTGAATATGAATAATGTCGGTTAAAGCAGTTTCTGAAGTCTTCATCCAGCCCTTTCACAGCAGCATCGAAAGAAGATCCAATTCTCAACTCAGCATCTTCACTGTCGCTGTCAGATGATTTCCATTAAATCTGATGTTTCAGACATTGCTGAGGTTTGTGCATCTGCATTACAATCACTTAGATGTTTCAAAACGAAACTCAAAACTTTTTTAAGCCATCAAAGAGTTCAGTTGAATCCTCAAACAATATTGAAGGAAATTCAGATTAAATTAAATTAATGAGATTTACTGTTACAGTAGCCCCTCGTTATATCGCTCATTCGGATATATCGCTCTTTTCTTCTGTCTCCCGAAACATTAAAGCATAAAGAAACATTAAGAAAGGAAGAACAATCTGGGCGGGCAAAAGAGTTTTCTGTAAACAATGTGGTTACTTTTACTTTTCCATCCTTTCTACAGCAAGTCAAACGGATTAGAAAGTCTATTGGGAATAAGAGGGTATTAGAATGCGGCCCTCTTGTCTCGCGGTAGCTCAGAAAGACCGTCTTCATTCGCCATTTGATGTTTTTAACTTTCTGACGGTGAAAATTTACTTAAATTTCAATCTTGTTTAAATTTCAATAGGTGTGATAGTACGTACAAACGTGAGCGACATCGAAACCATTAGAAAATCTTGTCAAAAAGAACGAATGCTAATTTACTTGTGTATTGAACTTTTAACTGTTTTTAATGACCACCTTTATATCGCGCTTTCGGATATATCGCTCTTTTTCTTTGTCCCCCGAAAAACGCGATATAACGAGGGGTTACTGTATTTTGTTACAATTTATACTATTTGTTTTAAATGCAGATTTTCTCCTAGTGGTTATGAATGTTGCCCGTCACCTACGCTTCCAGTATACAGGGTTAGACCAAAATAATATCCCGGTTTTAAAAATTTATGTTTCATAAATTATTACACTTTCCACTATAAATGATACATAAAAATAAAGTTAAACGGTCAAAATTTATTTGAACTAGAGGTGGGCAATGTCGTTCTTTTCAATGATCCGTTCATCAAAGGATCGTTCATTCTTTTGATCCGTTCATTCAACTCGCTCATTTGAATAACTTCGTTCTTTTAAAAAACGTTGCAGGTGATCTCTCTGCACGACATACTCGCGTACATTCGAAATGTTTTATTTGATCAATAATGTTCTTTGAAGGAAAAATAACTAAAATGATCTAAAAGTAAGAAAATATACCTATAAAAAATGAATCAAAATTTTTTTATTCAGGTTTAGATGTATAGTGAAGCAATTATATTTCATTTTGTAAGTTATTTATCAGTTGCTATATGGTAAGGTATGTTTGCCATTCCAAAAACCGCAGGTTCTATTTCAGCATGTCCAAAAATTAAGATATTAAATTAAATCAAATAAGTAAGTTTGTTCAACAAAATTTAAGTGCAAGTCGAAGTCAGAGGGAAAATCACCGCCTCAGACTCTTGGAATCTTAAATCTTCGACTTCCGACTCCAGCTTTGACTCCTTTGCCCCTAAGTCAGTGAAACATTGACTGCACAAATAGTGGCAGAGTTGCGAACTTTGGAAGGAAAATGACTGACTCCGGCTCTTGGTATTTTAAGCTTTCGACTTACGACTCCGATTCCTTTACCCCAAAATCAATCCGACTCCGACTGCGCAGCCTGATTATTTCGGCGACTTCCTAACAACTGTTGTATCATTGAAATTGGAAATTTTTTTGTAAAATGTTTAACCATATCAACATGAAATACACCGCCAGCTCAGTCAATTCCAGCCGAGGACTGCAGTTTCGTGCTTATTAGCACTCATCAGCCCGGCGTAGGAAGTGAGTGATCTGGAGGTGGAAAACCAACTTAAGGAAGCCAAGAGTGCCAAAAAAACTGGTAGCTAATATAGAATTAGCACTGACCAGACGAGTGACCGAAGCTATGGTTCGGTTCAACTCGAAGATTGAAGGCAAGGCATGGTATGGTATATTCAGTCAGTTACCGGCAATCTTGGCTTCCTTAAGAGGTTTTCCACCTCCAGCTCAGCCACTTCCTAAGCCGGGCTGATGAGTGCTAATAGGCACGAAACTGCAGTCCTCGGCTGGAATTGATTGAATAGGCGGTGTATTTCATGTATTTCTGCCTTAGCCCTGGCTATAGGGCCGGTAACTTACTGAATATACCATATGAACATTATATTGATTTCTCCATAAAAGTAGGTGGAACTGAATTTTCTGTTAATTTTCTTGGAAGGTCTGTTGCATGTTGCTTCACTTTTATGTATCCTGGAGAATTTTGAATAAAAAATAACAATGCAAAAAGTTGCCAGACATCACAAGGAAGCAAAAAATGTCAATTTGGAAATTTTTTAACGGTCAGAAGAAAAAATATGGAAAAATGCATTTGTAAAAAGCGGGTCAGACCTCCCTAGTTCCTCTACAATTTTTGTTACATTCAAATTTATAGTTTACTTACATTGGTTATGAACACACGTACAGAGATGATAAAATATAATTTGTATCATTGAGAATGTTATTCTTTCTTTTTTTTTTCTGGTGGAAGAAAATTAAAAATAAATAAATAAAAATATACATAATAAATAACTAATGTAAGCGTGCTAGGAGTTATAAGTCTTAAAATTTACATACTTTAAAGGACTTTTTTATTTATGAAGTTTTGGATACTTTGCTATATTAATAAAGTGTAATAAGTACACAGAGAAAGTCACTTTTAAACTTAAAGAAATTTAACATTTTTATTAAGGTCTAAAACTTGAAGAAAAAAAAAACATAATATGATGTAGGCAAAAATACAATATTATTGTTGCTTAAATTTAAATAATGATATGTGGCCTTGTAAACACATTCATTGGCATTTCACAGAGATGCCTAACCTTTGGCCGGTGGGCCACATCCGGCCTGCGAAGCTGATCCGTGTGGTCCGTTGTTTCGTTCAATGTCACAAATCAAAGAGCACGATTAGTGACAATATCACAAATTTGCCGTCAATTGTTCAGAATTTGGTTTCTGAAAAAGAGATGTTATTAATAAAATCAACACCAAGTAATGGTAACAACAATTATTTGTTTGTAATTTTCTTTCCCCTTTTATATCTTCCAATGTTACTGAGAAAAATTTCAAATGTTTTGAAGTTTTATATGTCCACTAGTGGTACCCGTACGGCTTTGCCCGTAATAGAAAATTAAAAGGTCTTTTGGTTCACCTGTATATTTACAAATAATGCATGGTGAATTTTCTCGCCAATTGGCTTGTACCCGTTTTACGGTTCCACGTAACGATAATTTCGTAATTTACTCGTCCGTCTTATGACATTTTTGTTCTTAAAATTGGAATAGAAAAAGAAACACATCGAATTTTCGAAAAAGCGCTTCGAGGTGCACACCCTCTCGCTACAAACTAACTTTTTGGCAAATTTCATGAAAATCGGCCGAACGGTCTAGGCGCTATGCGCGTCACAGAGATCCTGACAGACAGAGATCCGGACAGACAGAGGGACATTCAGCTTTATTATTAGTAAAGATAAAGATAAAAATGATAGTCATTTTAACATGAGGTGCGGTCCACGGGGGTAAAAAAAAAGTTAGGCAACACTGACATAACTAACTATAAGAAGCGAATAAATTATTTAAACACACCATCTAATAAAAGTTTTAACACTCATATCTTCGAATCTCCTTCGCGATTCGAAGGGAATTTTGGTGTGTGTCAATCCGTGCGAGAAAGCGCACACTCTGCTGTTATGTAAACTTCCGCACTATGGGAGAGAAAAAAAAAATAGTTCTGCTCCGCCAGATCCATCCTCCGTTTTTGGAGAAAGAAGAGGAATAGTTTAAATTTCTACACTTCTCAGTTTGCTTCGCACCGGTGCAGGAAAGACAGTTTTACAGAGACAGTCGATAGAATTTTCGCCAATGGCTTAACTCGTCAACTATCGCCAAGCAGATACTAAATCTGGGAGAGGCAAGTTGCTTATCTGGGATGCGGATGCTTCAAAAAAAAAAAAAATAATAATAATTTGAGTTTTGACATCTTGAATTCAAATTATGTTTTTCGCAATCACGAGTGTGTGTATGTAGGCGTGTGTGTTTGTGTGTAGGGGGTATGTGTATGAGTGTGTAGGCATGTGTGTTTGTGTCCGTGTGCTGGCATAAGGGTGCGGGTAGTTGTGTGTATGAATGTGTGTGTGGGGTGGAGGGTATGTGTGTGTAGGCATATGTGTTTGTCTGTGTATGTTTTTGTGTGTGTATGTGTGGGTGTCTGTATGTATGCGTGTGTGAATTTGTATGTGTGTATGTGAGTGTAAGCGTATGTGTGTGTGTGTGTATGTTTTTGTGTGTGTATGTGTGGGTGTCTGTATGTATGCATGTGTATATGTGTAAGTGTCTGTATGTATGTGTTTGTGTGTGTGTAGTTGTGTATGTATGCGCGTGTGTGTAGGACATGGATGCAACCTGGAGACGGCTTTCTCTATAGGAGCAGCATCGTGAGGAGCCGGTCGACGGTGATGCTGCGGAGGGTGGCGATGGGAAAAATCAACAGACGCCAAAAACAGTCAAGTGAGAACAATAAGCAATCGTGATTGCTCAAAAAAAAAAAAAAAAAAAAATGTTGAGGTCCAGGGGAAAAAAATCAGATACAGGTATCCATCGTATAACACGGTTAATTCGTTCCGTGTAGTATCAAAACCGCTATACGAGACTTTTTTTATAAATGGTCTTTTTACTTATTTTTTAACCTAATTAATCACGTACATATCATAAATCATGACAATGTGTACCGTGTTATATCGATACCATGTTCCGTGTTATATCAAAACCTTGTTATACGAGACCTTGAAATAATGTAAATAAAGGAATGTGTACCGTGTTATATCGAAACCAAGTCATAAGGTGCAAATTTTATAGTAGCTGAAATTTCGGTTCAATAGAGCATACGAACGAAAACAGGTAACCAGAACATGCAAAGACCCACTGATTTAAGAATAAGAGTTGTTATAAACGATAAAACTTAATTATTTTACATACCTCAAATTAAAACTGTGATGCATAACAAGAAAAAAACTTTATTCGCTTTTCTTTACTAAGAACAAAACGCATTCTATAAGAAAAAAAATCTGAGCTTTTCTATTCGTAACTCCAACAAACAATAGGGGGCACTGCAGTCAGTGTCTAATGGCGGATGAAAAAGGTAAAACAAACGCATGCCGTAGCGTAGAAAACTCTCATAAGCCTAGTAAATTTTGTTCATATGCATGATTTTTTCGCTTTATTCTTTTTAAATTAATTTTCAAAGTCTTGTGGATATTCTGGCCCACGTAGAAAGAAATGAGAATTCAAAAAGCATTACTAAACGTCAAAAATTAATGCAAATTACGTAGTTCGTAGTTCTAAGTAGCCATTTCCACGATATTGAATTCGGTATTTATCAATTCTTCATAAAACTAAATAATAATTGTGGCCTGACAAGAATAACAATTAATACTAGATAATTTATATGAAATTACGAATTATTATCAAAAGAAGATGATACTTCTTTTCCTCGCTTGGCTAGCGCTAATTGTTTTGCATTTGTAGCTGTTATTTTTCTCAAATTGCCGAATTAGTTAATTTTAAATTTTTCTGTTTCGTATGTTTACGATATCAAGAACGGATTTATAAATGCGTCAAACATTCGCTCTTTATTTTGATTAAATGTACTCTTGCATTGGTCGAGCAGTAAATAATAGTAATTTAATAAACCGCAGGGTGTATTTTGTTGTGTCAGTGCGACATCACCGTAGCTAAACTATCTTTACTAATAATAAAGCTGAAAGTCTCTCTGGTCCAGAGGATGTCTGGATCTCTGTGACGCGCATAGCGCCTAGACCGTTCGGCCGATTTTCATTAATTTTGGCACAAAGTTAGTATGTAGCATGGGGGTGTGCACCTCGAAGCGATTTTTCGAAAATTCCATGTGGTTCCTTTTTTATTCCAATTTTAAGAAAAAAACAATCATAAGATGGACGAGTAAATTACGAAATTATCATAACGTGGAACCGTAACAGGGACACAAGCCAATTGGCGAGATACGAAATTATCATAACATGGAACCGTAACATGGGTACAAGCCGATTGGCGAGAAAATTCACCATACTTTATTTACGAAATTGTCATAACGTGGAAACGTAACATGGGTACAAGCCAATTGGCGAGAAAATTCACTACACATCATTTGTAAATATACAGGCGAACCAAAAGACCTTTTAATTTTTCTATTACGGGAAAAGCCGTGCGGGTACCACTAGTAAATAATAAAGCTCTTGCGAGTCCTACGCATTTTTGGTACATAGAATCGTTTTCTGCTGTACCGTAAACGCGGGGTACTTTGTTCCAAATTTTGTAACTTTTCTCATTCTTTTCTCTAACAATTTTATACTTGTACTACTATTCATATTTCCAAGCTGTGGACACTTGTTTTACTCATCTAGAGATCTCTTAATTTATGTTTTGAATAGTGATCAGTTTATTTCCAAGTATTTTTACCCTTTATTATTGTTTTTTTTTATTAGAGCCAATGTTACCCTTGCGTTTGGGTTACTTCGGCCCTAAGTGGTTTTCCCTATTTAAAACCATTGTAGAACTTACTATAGCTTAAGAAAGAAGAGTACTCATATTGGAAAATATTTATTTGAAAGAAAAATACATTTTTTACAAGAAGTTTGAGTCACACGTAGTTGTTATTAGGAAAATTAATTTTTTTAAAAATGTGTGTGCATACCTAGTTATTGTTTCAGAAATTGCCGACAGAGAACAGTCATATTTCCATCAGTTTTGGAGGCTGAATACTTTTGAGATAACACCATTCTTAAAACAAAGGATCCTAAATTTTTGGTCACTTCCAAAACTTTTTGATGCATTCCTTTTTTACTTCCTTTTACAAAAAAGGAAGTATTGTATTCGCGAAAAAATTTTCACTCAAAAATCGGTCTTAATTTCCATTTTTCTCACCCCCGAATTAATGTTGAGTTTTTTTTTCGACCCGACCACACGTGGATATATGCCTAGTAACCCATACACACCCGAAATATCCATTTTGACGACCCCCGAATTAATTACAACGAATTTTCTCGTGACGTCCGTATGTACGTATATGTATGTGCGTATGTGTGTATGTATCTCGCGTAACTCTAAAACGGTATGGCCTAGAAAGTTGAAATTTGGTGCGTAGACTCCTAGGGGGGCCTAGTTGTACACCTTCTCTTTTGGTTACATTCGGATGTTCCTGAAGGGGGTCTTTTCCCCCTTTTTGGGGGGAAATCATCGTTAATTTCGATGTAAACTCAAGTGGTGTTAAAATTTGTCGGACACTTGGCGATATATCGCCAGTCTTTTGGCCGCCAAGAAATTTTGCAATTTTTTTTTTTTTTTTTTGAGCAATCACGATTGCTTATTGTTCTCATTTGACTGTTTTTGGCGTTACGCTGATTTTATTTTTCCGCCAGCACCATCGTCGCGTCGACCGGCCTCACGATGCTGCTCCTCTTGCGAAAACAGTGTCTAGGTTGCGTCCATATCCTACACACACGCATACATACACGCACCTACACACACACGCACCTACACACACACACACCTACACATACACACACTCCTATACACACACTCATGCCTGCACACAGACACAAACACACATGCCTACATAAACACACACACACACATGAACGCCTACACGCACAGCACTGCATACACAACACTCACACACATGCATACATACTCACACACACACGCACCCAGACACACACGCGTTCGTGATTGCGAAAAACATAATTTGAATTCAAGATGCCAAAAATTCAAATTAATATATAATTTTTTTAATTTGGTTTCAATTTGGCCACTGTTGGTGATATTTAGACTAAACAATTGAATCACATTAAAACTGCCAATAATGAGAAAATGACTTTTAATTGGAGTAAAAGGAAGTCATGTGATGCACACATCAGCTCGTTTTTTTTTTTTTTTTTTTTTTTTTTTTTTTTTTTTTTTTTTTGCTCTCAACATTCACTCCTTCTCTCGCATGAACAGCTACCTTTGGAAACCCGAGCTCATTCCATTCTAAAATACTAAAATTCCGTAAATTTTCCAACAAATTTAACAATATTTGTAAGAAGTAGATGCAACTGGGTAAACCTTTTTCTAAACCTCCTGCATTTTTTAATTCCTTTTCATCTTCCATAGTGAAAACCATGCATTTGAGCCCAGATGAATTGAGTCTCTCTTTATCCGTTGCCGAGAATTCTAGGTTTTTTCATGTGGATTTCCTGTTTCGAGTCTTAGATTTAGATATTCTTTACTTTTCCAAGTCTCTCTGGCGGATTATTTCAAGTTTTTATGCCGGGCCAAAGTAGGTCGTAATTTTTAGGTTTAGAGATATGTTGTCCATTGTCAATTAAAAAAAAAACAAAACCTAAACAGAAATGAGAAGTACAACTATACCACAGCATAGAATATTAAATAGTGCTCATAAATAGGTACTTGAAAACATTTTAGCTGATGTAGAGCTGCTTCTTCAAGGCGAAGTTTGAGAGGTTATGAAGGCACGAGTGATTGGAGATGCTCTCTAGCGGAGTTTGTCAAAATATGTCGAAAGAATAGGGAAGTTTTCGATTTTTCAATTTTATTTTTAGATGATAAAGTAACATGTATGAACATCATAGGTGAAAAAAATTTTGCGATACGATAAGTAGTTTTTTTTAAATTATTTTTTAAAGTTCAAGCGCTTGTGACGTCAAATGGTACAGGAAGTGACGTCATGCGCTCTTCCGTCGCGGGAGAAGTCGTCTCTGGTGCAGTTGGCTTCGAAGACGAAACGTAAGGCTTACCTCCTCGCATTTAACTCCTCGCGTTTCTGGAGCATTAAACCTCTCATCCTCTCGGAAATATTCGAATACCATCATTGATATTACTTGAGGAAGATTATTAGATTGTGTTTTAACGAATCCGGCCCCCATAGTGTGTTCAAAAGGATTATTGAATTTCTAAAAAATAAAAATATCAGCGCGCTCAAAATGTCCGTAGCGAAAACAAGGGATCATAGTGCCCTGTGACGTAAACTCGTGACGTTTCAGAAGAGCGCAGTTTTGCGAGTGGATTTTTAAAAATTCATTAAAAATCAATAACGGTGCTTTAAAATTCGGCGATGGGGAATTTTTTAGTTTTGAGGGTCAATTAACAATATCCAATAGTCAAAATATGAACATTTAATAGGTTGCAACTTCCCTATTGCGCCCTGAACGTTTACAGAGGACGTTGTATCTTTTTCTCCTTTGGGTGCATAGAAAGACCGTAGGGTGAAAATAGCCTGCGTTTACGGTATAATAAAAGACTAGTCTGTTTATTTGCAAACGTGTTTTACTTACTGCTCACATTATCTGGAATTTCGTTTTTCCGGATTGCTTTTTGTCCCAATTAGTCCGGATAAACGAGGTTGTACTGTAGTTGCGTTCAAAACTAAACGGGAGGAATCAAATTTGCAATGAGGTTCACTTATAGAGCCAGCTTATGCAAAGAGTGTTCAAAGTGGGCGGTCGTTAACTTTGAGCAATATTTGTTTTTCAAAAGTTTCCCTAATGCTTGTGGAAACGCAGACAATAGCCAGGTAAACGGCTCAAACTACAGGGTGTCCAGCAAAGGACTCTCTGGTTTAAAAATTAAATATCTGGAAAACAAAGGAAAATATTGGAATAAAACAAGCGGTATGTTTATTGTGAAACCCATAAGAATCATATAGAGGAACTTGGAAATTAGTTTAAAAAATTGCCAACAGGTGGCGCTGCACGCTGTTATTGCAATAGAAGTCTCCATAAATAGTGCTGCGAAGAGGTTGGACGATAATTTCTAGTGCATATGTTAGCATATCTGAGAGGCTAAACTGGCCCTGAAACAACTAACCTTTTAGCAGCACTATTTATGGAGACTTATATTGCAATAACAGCGTGCAGCGCCACCTGTTGGCAATTTTTTTAACTAATTTCCAAGTTCCTCTATATGATTTTTATGGGTTTCACAATAAACATACCGTTTGTTTTATTCCACTATCGTCCTTCTTTTTCGAGATATTTAATTTTTAAACCAGGGAGTCCTTTGCTGGACACATTGTAGTCACTTAATGAAATACTTGAATTTATTGAAAAAAAAAAAATTGATAAAGGCCCTCTGGACCGCGGTCCGCCAGTTCCCGTCTGCTGCACTAAATGCACACTTCAGTTCGCCCTTTAACAGTTGCTCTTGAGAGAAGTAGTCTTTTCTTTTACTAATAATAAAACTGAAAGTCTCTCTGTCTTGATCTCTGGATCTCTGTGACGCGCATAGCGCCTAGACCGTTCTGCCGATTTTCGTGAAATTAGGCACAAAATTAGTTTGTAGCATGGGAATGTGCACCTCGAAGCGATTTTTCCAAAGTTCGATTTTCTTCTTTTTCTATTCCAATTTTAAGAACATTTTATCCAGCAAATTATCATAACGTAGACGAAGTTAATTACCAGATTATCATAATGTGGGACCGTAACATGGGCAAGCAAATGAACATAGCGAATTGGCGAAAAATTTACCATCCATTATTTGTAAATATACAGACGAACCAAATGACCTTCTAATTTTCTACTACGGGCAAAGCCGTGCGGGTACCGCTAGTGCATAATATTTCTGCATATCGCAACATTATTGTAACAAAATCATTTGGGGTCAAAGTAGGCACTCGGAGGTGGGAAATATTCTGGTACAGGTGTCCCTCGTATAACACGGTTAATTCGTTCTCTGTAGTATCGAAACCGTGTTGTACGAGACTTTTTTTAAAAATAACATTTTTACTTATTTTTAATACTAACTATGAATGTGCATCAGAAAAATCAGGTTAAGATGCATCGTGTTATATCGAAACCGTGTTCCGTGTAATATCGAAACAGTGTTATACGAGACTTAGAAATAATGTAAATCTAGGGATGTGTACCGTGCCATATCGAATCCAAGTTTCATAAAAACGAAGTAAAAACTTATTAGAGTTATCAACCATTAACAGAATGTCTTGAACAAAAATGAAATTCCACCTTTTATAAATGTAACTCCCGCGTTAAATCAAAACCACGAAGAATTAAATTCAAGTTTCGTACCGTGTAATATCGAAACCGTGTTGTACGAGGGACACCTGTGCTTGAAATTGTACCAAGTTTTGGGATCTTATTGTTTCATTACGGCAAGATTAGTAAGGTCAAAAAAATTTAGTTCCCAGATTATGTTATTACTAGTGGTACCCGCACGGCTTTGCTCGTAATAGAAAAATTAAAAGGTCTTTTGGTTCGCCTGTATATTTGCAAATAATGTATGGTGAATTTTCTCGCCAATTGGCTTGTACCCATGTTACGGTTCCACGTTATGATAATTTCGTAATTTACTCGTCCGTCTTATGATATTTTTGTTCTTAAAATTGGAATAGAAAAAGAACTACATCGGATTTTCGAAAAATCGCTTCGAGGTGCACACCCCCATGCTACAAACTAACTTTGTGCCAAATTTCATGAAAATCGGCCGAACGGTCTAGGCGCTATGCGCGTCACAGAGATCCAGACATCCTCCGGACAGACTTTCAGCTTTATTATTAGTAAAGATAAAGATGAGCATACTATATTGAGATGTAGTTAATTTGCGGTACAGTAGAACTCCAATTATCTGAGCTCCGATTATCCGAAACGCTGATTATCTAAATCGCTTTTAGAATTTTCGGAAAGAAATGAAGACGAAAACGTTCTGCGATTTGCAAAATAAATGATTCTGTCAATGCGCGATACTGTCCTTCCCTCCGTAAAGCTAGCGCAGGCGCAGTGCGTACATTATTGGGATGATGTGTCACCGTCTCATAGGGCAATTCAGTTACTATTTGCTTCTTATATACAAGGTATGATTCAGAAGTTTCAAGACTGATTTTTTTTTTCCTAGAAGGGGAGCACGCGCGGAATGGGGCGGGCTAGGGAAGTTGTGGGCGGTGTCGGTGAACGAACGGAAGCTGCGGCAGTTGGCTGCGGAACACTGGAGAGTGCGTAGGAGAAGCTGCTGTATCTACGGACGGTTGTACCTACGGACGTTGGTCGGGAAATTCCAGGTATCGTCGAGAGGGATCCTAATTGGGGTTCATCGTGTGTGTCACAACCCTCTCCAATACCCCCAGAAAGTTTTAACGCCATCAAACGAATATTTAAGATTCTTTCACATTTTTCCAGTTCAGTAGGATCTAAGTAAAAAAAAAAAAACATGAACAATTTCTTTTTTTTTTTTTTTTTTACTCCGTCGTGGATTGTATTATTCATTTTTGTTGTAGGTATCATGATTCCCTATATTTTGAAGGTTTGTTTCTGATTTTTAATGTTGTAAAACTGTGGTCTTGTCGATGTGACTGCCTTGCAAAACCAAAATGGCGTACCTTTGTACCCAAGGACGCATAACCATATGTACCCACGGACGGCAATTTTTAGTCTCCTTGGGTCACACCTGAGTCTTCTTGCGATGTGAAGTACCTCAAAACGGTGCCTCGTCATCAACGTCCAAAATTTGCTTTTAACGATGATGATGAATTTGAAGTACGACTTGAAAATATAGTGTTGCAGTAACCACCATACCTGTTGTAGGATCTACAGACCGTCAATCCCACCTGTTTTCATTTGAAATCGACTTCTCTAGATTTTTGTTGGTTAATCTAAACTGGGTTTTTTTTTTTAAATGGGTAAATTTTGGTTAAAAGTTTCAATCTGCATATAAATTGAAGTTATTATGTAGGTACATAGAGAGCCATACTATCATGAATCTAGTTATTTTTTTGTTTAAAAACATATTAATTATTCATAGCATCATTAACTCTCTTAAGACTTGTAATTTTTTTAAAGAGTTCACTGACGTTAAAAATTAAGGAAAATTAAAAAAAATTGAAAAAACCTTCGATTAATTTTCTAAGTTTAAATTTCTGTTGGATATGTTATTTAATGTCATTCTCAGTGGATGTTTGAAGTAGTTCAATATAAAATGGCTTATGAATATGCATTGAGTATAAATTAGTTCCTCAGACCTATTTATATATTACTAGCAAAAATACCCGGCGTTGCCTGGGTCAGTAATAATATTGAGAAAAAATCGTTACTTGCTTTTGTTTTCTGGTTTAAGGGAAAGAATTTAAAACACATCTTTTTGACGTGATTAAAAATCGAGTTTCTTCCTTACCCATAAAAGTAAAATAGCAATAAATATAAAGACCAAAATAGTATTGATTTAGAAACGAAAGCACTATATTTAAGCATATACAAATTTCCAAAACATGAAATTATTCTTCTCATGTTTAAAAAGATTAATGTGTTGATACTTTTTTTTTAACATGGAGTCTAAAACCTTCTCTGTATTGCTATTGAAGTTGCTCGTAATCCCCTTATACTTGCTTTAGTTATTTTGGGAAATTTCAATCATTGTGGGCTCTTGGTGCGATTTTACCGAACTGGGTGCGATACCGTTTTGGGATACCTTCGATGATGCTCCCTCTTTCTTTCCTTACTTTGTAAAACGATACGATGTTAATTTTCGTTACAAAGATATTATCGCCAGGTGCTGAGATACTTTTGGTCACCATAAAATGGCGCTAAAGAGTTTCATTCGAAATGTTTCCAAAATAAGTTGTAAAATTTGGCGATTGTTTGAAATTGTGCAAAAAGGAAAATTAATGGATGTTTTTGTGCTGTTTATGGATTTGCCTAATTTAGTTGCTGGATTATTTAACACAGTAAAAAAAGTTTCTTAAAGATTCTTTGATTGGCGATACTTTGTTTACATGGTGAAAGCTGAGAAACATTATGACGGAGTCTTCGGCTTCAAAAAGAGCGACGTTGAAAAAAACTGCCAAATGCATCAGCTACGGAAATCTTTCTGCAAAAATTTTGGCGATCTGCTGGTTGATTGGATAATGAATAAGTGTTCAATCAGCATAAATAATAATAAAAACCATTAATTACATTAAAGTTCCGTTTAAATGGAAAATGATCAGCCAAGTCATATATTATTTGCCAATCTCGTGCAAAAATCTCACTTCAAGATTTGACTTGAGAAAAGCCTTGAACAGTCACGAAAAGCAAAGATAGTCAACAATACAACAATTGTCGCTATCGACAGGGAGTTGAGATGATACACTAAATACTGTATTGAGTTTAGGAAAGCCTTCGAACATGGAACTAAAAAGCTTATAACTCGTTTTTTATTCTACTTAGAAATTTCGAATAAGTGCCATCTTCAGCAGAAAAATCAGAGCTTTCGATGGACATATAATATAAATATGTGCAAGTATTTTTTCATCCCTATATTAGAGAATTTATACGAAAATTGTATTTTATTGCTCCCCTACGGGGGTTTTGCCCCCCATAACGGGACGAAAACTACCCTATGTGTTATTCTGATGCATAAGCTATATTATTGTAAAGTTTCATCAAAATCCGTTCAGTAGTTTTTGCGTGAAAGAGTAACAAACATCCATACATCCATCCATACATCCATACAGACAAACTTTCGCATATATAATAGTAGTAAGATTGTTTTATATGTCTATGGGTACAAAGGCACCTGTCCGCGGGGTGAACGGGTTGCTGTACCCACGGACAAAAGAGATGGTTTTTAAGAATTTTTTTTGAGGTTGAAAGCTTTGAGATTTTCACCTGACAAAAATTTCCAAATTAGATGATAAGTTGTAGTATCTGCCAGAAAAGTTTTCCGATCGATTATCCATTCCCAGAGACCAGCAAAAATTGAAAAGTAAATTTTGTCCGTGGGTAGAGCAGCTTCCCCTATCGCTTGTTGCGTGAGTGCTTGTCATTGACCTCGGTCGAAAAGTGGCAGATACGAAAATGGAGTGGCTCTTAGAGCACCCCACTGCTTGTGAGATCGAGTCCACCGTATCCGCCCGCGATCAAGGGCGATTGGAACTCCACCACGAGAATGCACCCGCTCACACGTCGCACGCCGCCGACGAAGTTTTGGTCGCGTTCAATGGGACAACACTGTCGCAACCACACTACAGCCCCGACTTGGCTCCAAATGACTTTTTCCTATGGAAAAAAAACAACAGTCCAGCCGGCTTCGACGAGAGCCCTTAACAGCATGTCACCCGAGGACTTACAGAAGGACTACGAACAATGGAAGACGTGCTGGCAGCACTGTGATGACGCTGAAGGATCATATTTGGAAGAATTTCAGTTCTGAGATCAGTCTTGAAACTTTTGAATCATGCCCAGTGCAGCACTTGTTAGTAAAATCACATGTAAAAAAGTTAACTTTCATCTAATTAACTAAGAGCTCTTTTTCTTTAAAAAAAAAAAATAAATAAAAAAATAAAAAAAAAACTTTTCCTTCTATTTTCAGCATTAGAGTAATTAAATAAAATAAATAAATTAAAATCCAACTGTCCGAATTTTTGATTATCCGAATGAGGTCCGGTCCCAATTAATTCGGTTAGTTGGAGTTTTACTGTGCGTGGTGAACGAGAACGACGATTGGTACTGCTTGCTATTTCCGGGGGTTGGTAGAGTGAGAGATAGCGGACAATTCATAGTGACCCCCTAGTATTCAATGAAGATGTTACTGATTGTTTGCCACTAAATGGATCTTTACTAATAATAAAGCTGAAAGTCTGCATCTCTGACTGAACGTCTGTGATGCGCCTAGCTCCTAGACCGTTCGGCCGATTTTCTTGAAATTTGGCGAAAAATTAGTTTGTAGCATGGGGGTGTGCACCTAGAAGCTATTTTTCGAAAATTCGATTTTGTTCTTTTTCTATTCCAATTTCAAGAACATTTAACCGAGCAAACTATCATGACATAGACGAAAAAATTACCATAACGTGGATGAGCAAACTACTATAACATGGGGGAGCAAATTAACATAACTACTTGGCGTGAAGTTCATCATCCGTTATTTGTAAAGAGACGAACTAAATGACCTTTTAATTTTTTTACTTCGGGTGAAGCCGTGCGGGCACCGCTAGTAAGTATATCTATATATATAAAAATGAATGTTTGTCTGTATGTCATCCATGAACTCAAAAACTACCCGGCAGATTTGGCTGAAACTTTCACCGTTTGTTATTTTTGGTACTGGGAATGTTTATAGACCAGTTCGAAAAAAATCCGATCGATAGTTCCTTTTTTATTCCAATTTCACAATCCATTGGATAAATACGAATAAAATTATCGGCTGCAGAAATTAATTCGCGTGAAAGATCTCATTGATAAGAAGTTAGCTGTTGCCATTTTTCTTGAGTTTGAACAAATAAATTCTTTCTTTATTGTTTTATGGCTTTTCATGCAACGGGGGGATTTAAAACTTTTTCTATTTGATATTTTTAGCGATGGATTGATCTTGCAAACTGCGTGAGTACAAAATTTGAGTATAGTCACGGCTTCACTGGATACATGGACCGATTATTATGAAAATTGCTATATATATGCATTTTTCCACGGAGAAGGTACATAATATGCTCATTGAAGCCACTCGCCACCAGGTGGCACTGCAGAGTAGCAACTTCTGCCCCGTTCAACCGATTGTCATGAAAATCAGTATAATGATGTATTTTTTTTGTTGGCGTAGCAACGCGCGTCGGGTACAGCTAGTAAACAATAAAAAATGACAAAAATAACTTGCAAGTTATGCCGCATCTGCTTCTTCAAATTTCGATATTTGTTTCGTAAACTTCATTTCAACCACCCACTGACATATGGCCACCGACCTCCACGGGTCACTTTCTTCGGAACACGCATCGAACCTTGCCGTCGGAATCCTCCGTCCTCGCGACGACAATAAATCAGCAAAGACGAGCAAGAAAGGGGTGACGAAGAAAGGAGTAAAACTGTCGCCGCGACATCAGGACCGGAGTGGTTGTGAAGGACTAACGATGTTGATCCAGAGCCTCACCCCCTCCAGAGTTCGAAGGAAGGCCGGAATTAGAAGAGGGCCCGCCCGCAGAGATTCTAAGAGGAACAAAGATATATCCCGCACTTGAACTAACATCCGCGAGATGTCTTCGGCTCGTGCGTAGGATCGGCTTTTTTGGACGATCGTATTTACTCAGGCTGGCAAAGAAAATTTGACTGAAGGTTTGAAAACTGAACTTGCCAAGAGAAGGGAAAATGGAACGATTAGAGAAGCAGTTCCCGACCTGGGGATCATTACACCCCAAAAGGGGTACTGTGCAAGGGCGCCCATATGCAAAATTTTAAGGGGGGGGGGATTCAGATATTTTCCCCATGGTTTAGCAGGATATTTTCCCCATAGAAACCGATTTCAGTACAGATTAAAGTTATTAAAGTTTGACAATTTTAACAAATTATTCATTAATGGCTGGAGAAGAAATGTTTTTACATTTTTGCAAAAGAAAAAAGTACTGAAAGCAAGGAAGTTCTAATTTCTAAGGAGGAGGGGGGTTGAGCCTCACTTGCCCCCTATATTTGCGCCCTTGGTACTGTGGGATTTTTTGAGGGTTAATTGTACGAGGGTTGATCCAAAAGTAAGGTTTTCATCAATTTTACAAATATACAGCACTCTGTCTATTCTCATTGAAATTTACATCGTTGGGAAGAAAAAACATTTATCTGTTTTTATACACGGTCGCCATCTTTTTTGAGCAATCACGATTGCTTATTGTTCTCATTTGACTGTTTTTGACGTTCCTTTGATTTTTCCCACCGCCACCCTCCGCACCATCACCGTCGACGGGCTCCTCACGATGCTGCACCTCTTGCGAAAGCCGTCTCCAGGTTGCATCCATGTCCTTCACACACGCGCATACATACACAACTACACACATACACACACATACACCTACACGCACATACACAAACACGTACACACAACTACCCACACATTCATGCCTGCACACAGACACAAACACACATGCCTACACACACATACACATAACACGTACACACAAACACATACCCCCACATACAAACACACACGCCTACATACACACACTCGTGATTGCGAAAAACATAATTTGAATTCAAGATGTCAAAATTCAAATTTTCATTTTTTTTTTGCACATTATTGTCGACGGTGCCCTAACTCCTGTATCGAGTGTCACAAAAATACACCGCCAGAGTGGGATTTGACAGTCAACGAACCACTACGTTCTTGATTCCCGTCCTGAGCTCGAGTCCAGTGATTACCACTTGTTTCCTAAGTTTAAGGAACACTTTGATGGCCAACGTTTCTGGAACGACGAAGAAGTCAAAGGGGTAAAACGCTTCCTCAACTGGTTGGCGGTGGATTTCTGTGACACTCGATACAGGAGTTAGGGACAATAGAACACAGAAAAAGATGGCGAATATGTATAAAAATAGAGAAACGTTTTTTTCTTTCCAACGATGTAAATTTTAATGGGAGTAGACAGTGTTGTATAGTTGTAAAATTGATGGGAACCTTACTTTTGGATCGACCCTCGTTAGTATGAAGATTGGGTGATTGATCGGTCATACAAAAAAAAAAAAAAAAAAAATCATGTATATACCAATTATACTTAACCGATAATCATTATTGATTGATAAAGAGAAAAAAATAAAAACCAACTTGGAGTTCTGGTTGAACCTGCAGTCTCTCCGGAAAAGCTGTTTGGTTAGGGTGGTTCAAAAAAACCATTTTTCAGCTAGAGTCTAGGACAAACCCTATTTTTTTAAGACTAACTAATAGTATTACGCTGTAAAAGTTTTAGCTTCTTACTCAAATTTTAAGAGGGTGCTCAATGAATGACCCCTTCATTTAACAGTAACCGTAACATAGAAAATGACATAAATTTAGAATCATTTAATTTCTCCAGCTTTTTTTTTGTAAATAATTATTTTATTGCAATGTATATGCACATTACTAGCGCATATTATAATTTTTTGCATTGTTTATTCAGTTTTATGTATTTTTTTAACCCCCATCCCCATAGTTTGGAGGAGGGGGTTGAGCACCCTCTTTCAGTTGCAATAGGAAGCTAAAATTCTTCCAGCACATTACTATTCATAAGTTTAAAAACATTGAGGGGGGTCCCGTTATCTAGGAGAAAGTTTTTTTTTTTTGCATGTATTTTTGAACCACCTCACTGTTTGGTATTTGCTTGGAGTTCTGCTCAAGTTCCAGCTAGGAGACGTTAGCTTACAACCTTTTATTTGCTACAGTTCAGGTTAGATTAGATCCTGGTGAAAAAGATAAAGTATGGAAAACAAATCTGTTTGGTTCTGACTACACATGTTCTGGCTACTTTTTTTTTTAAATCAGTGTATGTTCAGTGAACTCGTTTTCAACGGACACATGAGTAGTTAAAAAAAAAAAAGAAAAGAAATTTATTTTAGAAAAGGTCTCCTCCCCCCACCCTCTCCTCACAATATTGCTTTGACTGTTATTGACTTTCAGAAGCTTGAAACTAACCCGACCCTAAGAAGTGTGGTAAGCTCGATCTCGTAATTCAGGTGCTTATCTACGCTTTCATAACAGCGGGTAAATGATGGCGAAGACCTGTCAGCCATATTTTACCCCAAGACGGTTCAACCATCTATTTGCGCGTTGAATCGAAGTACCTTGTTTTCACAATTCTAAAAATTCATTAATTTTTCTTTTTTGAATTTTTAAGTTAAAAATTGCGCTGAATTTGTTTTGTTTAGCAATGCTTCACAAAGAATACGGAATCCGGGGATTTTGCAAACGTACATTAAACTTTTTTTGTTGTAAATAATGCCTGAAATCTTGTTCTTATGGGTGTCAAAAACTTAACAACATCAAAAACAATAAAAAATAAAACTTTACACTGAGAAAATTAACAATTAATTTTGGAATCAGGAGAACATATGAGGGAGTGAGAAGCAAAGGGATGTAAGTGACAAAATCAAAAGTTTGGAGATTACCAGTACAAATGGTAGGTGAAACTCTCCTCTGTCTTGGGGCAAGAGATGGTACTGGTAGCCCTGGTAGTTAATGCTATACAGCATGATTTAGAAAAAAAATTGAATGAAAGTCTACCTAGGACGTTATCTTTAAACGCGTTTTACTCAAAACTTGAAAATATCCACTTACATTCCTTTGCTTCTCACTGCCTCATATAGAAAACAAACTCCGCGTTAAACAAAAAGCCTTCAAGAATTATCAACATTTTAAACAAGCTTTCACTATTTTTTTTTTCATCTGGTAATTACCGTATAAATTTAATTCTCAGAACTATATTTTATTTTGTATGTGAGAGTGTTTCTTTCTTATTTTCAGCTTGTCCAGTAAATACCTGTTTTTACTAAAGTGAGAGGAATGACAAAACATAGTTTCCTACTTTTTTCGATAAAATATTTTTCTTATTGGCGAAAAAAGTTAGAAACCTCAAAAACAACAAATAAAAACATTACACTGAGAAAATTAATAATTAATTTTGGAATCAGGAGAAACATATAAAAACAAACTCCGCGTTAAGCAAAAAGCGTTTAAGAATTATCAACAATTTCAACAAGCTTTCACTAATTTGTTTTCATATGATAATTACCGTATAAATTTAATTCTCAGAACTTTATTTCATTGTGTATGTGTGTTTCTTTCTTTTTTTTTTTCAGTTTGTGCAGTAAATATCTGCTTTTACGAAAGTGAGAGGAATAAAAAACTTGTTTTCCTACTTTTCTCGAATTGGTGCAATCTCCTGAACTGTAGTTTCATTGCAAATTTGAAACAAGTGCATACAGTCTTCAGTTTAATGTACCCCTTACTCCCACGCTGGTTCTGCTTAGTTGTTGTACTGTCATCTATTTAAGAACATAAAGCTGTACTTTCAATTGGAACAACAAGGTTAGAAGGAGCAGTTTCTAAAATTATTGGTAGTTTCTTCCCCTCTCTTTACTCAAATGTATACTAATTGACGTCTTTTTACGTTTCCTTTCAATTCTTGATTGAAGAAGTTCTTTGTAGAGCCACTTCACGGGCTTAGGTTAAAGGAAATGGGCTTCCAAATGGAAAAAATATTTCAACCATGAAGACTACAAATCAGCTTTTATGTAATGAGTTTAGAAAAATGCGAAATTTATGGTATTTTCAAGGAAAAAAATTGGTTGTTTGAGGCTGTTAGCGAAAATTGAAACTTTTGCAGGATATCATAACTATTCTATGCTGATTAGAATAATCGAAAATAGTTGAAGAAGATAAATCAGTTGCAATCGTTTTCCTTACGTAACAGAAAATCTGCCTGAATCAATTGCTAGTGAAGCAACTAAATAAGTTGAACTCTCTTAATACGACCACTTTTAATACGAAATCACTGCTAAAAGGGACATTTTGTTCGCTAAGTTTGGTTTGCATTCTAATTACATTAAAAATTTCATGTATAATACGTACATTAAATTGAAAGTCTCGGCTATGACAAACGAAAATTTCTGACCTCTTTACTTATAATGTTCGTAATTGAATACTGTAATTTTCTTTTTTTTTTTTAAACTATTCATTATTTTATTAGGTAGTTGAAGTCCAGTTGTGTAAAGAGAAAAATCGAAAATGAAGCTCGGTGTTGGTTTGTTTGTCTGTGGACATTTTAATTTTCTCGGAGATAAAACTGTTCCATCTTCCATTGGAGATTACAACCTATTCCGGGATTGCCGATTATCATTTTCCTTTTTCAATATTTTTCAAAAACACTTATTAATAGAAATAAGTGATTTTTACTTCCTTTTACAAAACAGGAAGTATTGTATTCGCGAAAAAATTTTCACCCAAAAATCGACCTTAATTTCCATTTTGCTCACCCTCAAATGAATGTTGCGTTTTTTTTTTCAACCCAACCACACGTGGATATGTGCCTAGGAACGTACAGACACCCGAAATATCCCTTTTGACGATCCCCGAGTTAATTACAACGAGTTTTCTCGTGACGTCTGTATGTACGTATGTATGTGTGTATGTATGTCGCATAACTCAAGAACGGAATGTCCTAGAAAGTTGAAATTTGGTACGTAGACTCTTAGTTGTGCACCTTCCTTTTTGGTTGCATTCGGATGCTCCAAAGAGGGTCTTTTGCCCCTTTTTTTGGGGGGGGGGGAATCATTGTTAATTTCGATGTAATAAAAGGAAGTTATGTGATGCACACGTCAGCACGTTTTTTTCTGAAGGTACTAATAGTTAGATGACAATATGTGTATTAGTAGTAATGTTTTTTAAATATAGGTAAGCATTCCTTCGTTTTTCGCGGTTGTTACGAATAACGGCTAGTACGGAAAAATTCGTGGATTTTTGTCATTTCGTATTAATCGAGTTAAACTATAAAATGAAGAAGCCATGTCAAGGCACTTGACATTATGTGAAAAAATTCTGCTAATAGATTTTGAACAACTATATATAGTTCTTGCAAGATATTGACTATAGTCAATATCTTGCAAGAGATGTTTTATAATGTTGTCATTAAATCAGGAACGATTGCAGGGGGAGAGTTATAGGGGTCATCTCCCACCCCGATTGAACCGCATACAATTACACTGTACGAGTACTTAGCGAACACATTATGTTCGAATACTTATAAATAAAATGTAAACGGTTGCCGTAATATTTTCAATTCATTAATTTTTTTATTAAAGTGAATATTTAAAATACTACATCTTTCCATTGCTTATGAAGTTAAGTTTTAACGTTTATGCTATACTAAGTGCATTATTCCTTTCCAATTTGATGCTTGTTGTGGACAACCAAGACCTTTTTCGTTCCCTAAACCCTGTATTTTTCAGTGTGGCCACCCCCCTAAAAGAGTAGTCTGTATCCGCCTCTGAATTAAGGCAAGTATAAATGTATCAATTACGATATAACATTGTAAGTAATTGCAACTAGAGTTGTAATCAAATTGTTTAGTAGTGCAGAATGGGGTTTTCTTCCTTCAGTCAAAAGTAGTACTTTTTGTCACTGAAATTGATATAATAAGCAAAAAAAAAAATAAATAAATAAATAAATAAAATAACATGGACCCAGAAAATACTTTCATTTTTCCAACAGTTATTTTTTAATTAATTTTTTAAAATGTCCGATTTTTCAAACTAGGCGTGGTCTTGATGACGTCACAAATGATGCTCTTTGGCGCATCTTTCTATCGCGTTTTCACTTTATGATAATCAAGAAGCGAATTAAATTGCGCTCTACGCTTGCTGTCAACCATATTGTTGCCAATACACGTGAGTAAAGATGCGAATTAAATATTTTGCTCTGTGAATGGCAACACTGAATAGCAGTTCATCATTTGTGATGTCATCGGACAGAAGCTTAAACAATAAAAGCGCACCGATTTAAGTATTTTTTTAAAAATATTAAACTTAAACAAATTATTTAAAAAATGGTCAGATCCTATATTCTTATAAGCATGCTCTTTCAGAAAAAATACTTCTAAAATTTTGGAAACGACCCCATTAATTAAATATTAATGAAAAAAAAAACCCATTGAGATCTCTTTCTATTAATTAATTTTTTACTGTTTTCAGTGAAATAAGTCGCAATAAAAATCTAACTTTTCATTAGAATATTTTCGCCGAAATTCCAACTCATCAAAGAAACAGTCTTCAATATCCGTTAAAAAACGTTGAAGGACTGAGATTAAAATGTATCTCCTCCAGCACAATTAATTCTTTGTGCAGGGATAGAACAGTCTTGCTCTCCCTCTTCGCGAGCCCACCAAAAAAGAACAGCGGTCTGCGAAATCGCTTCTAAAAACGGATCCCGGTTTGTTTTAGAAAGGGGGCGATGCAGCCACTTTGTGAAAAGTTCGAAAGCCCAAACATCAACAAACGGAGGACGGGGCAGAGAGAGATGGTGTGTCTTGGAAAGAGCGTTCCACGAGTGTGGATGGAACATTGAAGCTTTGCAGCGGTTGCGGATGGAAGGAATCGGTTAAAAGGTGTCTGCGACGGACGAAGTTCAGATGTGTTTATGGAAGCTATTCTCATGTAAATTGGTTTTTAATGTTGGCCGAGTATGTCTCTTGGGAAAGCTATCAGCTGTTTAAAGCTAAAGATGGTTGATACGCAAAGGAAACGAACTCCAAAGTTAGTCTAGGCTTAGAGATTGTATCCATTCCCTCTGGCAGTCAAGGTAGCTTAAATGGCTTTCTTGGTACAGCAGGGGTGGCAAATAGGGGGGGGGGGCGAGAGGGGGCAGTTGCACCCCCAAATTTTTCACTAAGAATAATAAAGAAATGGGTAAATTCAATTTAGGTAACCTGCATTTTCCTGCGTTTTCAGAACTGAAAAAACTGATGGAGAATAATTGTTTGCCTTAACTAAAGAAGTAATCTCTTCATATGGGTTAAATATTTCAAACATGTGTACTCTATGTTATGATGGTGCATATTGTATGAGATGCTCGTACAGTATTGAGACTGCGCAATTTTTACGCGTAAACTCCTTGTCATTTTACATAATTTTTTATGCTCATATTATAACTTAATGTTCAGCTGGTAAGTGTTCATTGATGCCTTGTACTAGAAATACATTTTGGCAACTCGATGAATTATAAGCTTTCATGGAAACTTTTTGTAAAGAAATTCTATTTTTGAAAAACATCCCTTATCAAAAAAATACTTTCATATCAACAAATATATCTTGAGGCTCTTTACTTGACAATCTCTGAGTGACACAAGATGATATTCAAGAGTTGAATCTATAAAAGCCCCCTGGAAGAATTACTGGAAAGCGACCTTTTCATTGATAAAAATCAGATGTCATTTTAATATGTATGACTATGTTTGAATTTTTGTTTACTTTATTTATACTGCGGTGCGTTTTTTTAACACGCTTTTATTAGCTTCACCTGTATGTATGTATGTATCTTGTAACGGAATCTTGCAGCTAAAATTTCGCCCACTTCCTGCGATCGGATTCTTTTGAAATTTGGCACGCGACCTCAGACCCGATGACAATGCAATATTCTATAATCAAACTAATTAATTAACTCTTTTAATTGTTAGTTTCCTCCAATTTTAATCAATATTTTGGCATAAATCCAACAATGTGAAAAAGGAAAATTTTTTAAAAATACATTAAAAAATGCTCTCAAAAATTATTTAAAAATTTCTACAAAAACCTTTAATTTTTCTGCATCAGACAAAATTTGTTCCGATGTTCCAAGGTAATTAGAACATGAAATATAATTGTTTTTAACCAATTTCATGCCAAAATTTAGGTGAGCCTTCAATTGGAAATTCATTGCTGATCAGACCATTGTTGAACAAAACTTTTATTCAAATGCATCTCAAATTTTCAAAGTAATATAAATATGATTTCCGCAAACATACATCGATGACTCACAGTAACTTCCCATCGGGGTGCCCTAGTCTTAACTTTAAGATATTACCTCGCACTCGTTTTATAAATAATTTCGTCAATTAAGTCCCAATCTGATTAAAATTTTCATATACCGCACAAAAAAAAAAAAAAAAAAAACTTTGCCTGATAATTCTCCAACATAAGACTAAAAAACAGAAAAATAAAATAATTGTTTAAAAAACTAAAAAAACACGCTTTCGTAGCAAAATGAACTAAAAAGTGAAAATAATCTTTGGATGATAGTTGACCAATCACTTAATTTTAATGTAATACAAAAAAGCGTGGGGGGCTTCTTATCAGTTGCCTTGAATTTCTTCCATTTGTTGTCCAAGCAAAAATGTAAATAGACAGCACCCCACGCTTTTTTGTATTACATTAAAATTAAGTGATTGGTCAACTACTATCATCCAAAGATTATTTTTCACTTTTCTGTTCATTTTGCTACGAAAGCGTGTTTTTTTAGTTTTTTAAACTATTATTTTATTTAACAATAGTTCACACTATCATAAAAATTTCAATCCGCTAATCTTAATTCTTGGATTGACAATTGAAACTCTTAGTAATTTTCGCACTAATGCATACTTGAACCAAGTGTGGAACTTTGTGACAGAACTTTCTACAGCAATTTTTACTGTATGCCAATGTAGAAGAGATGACAAAACCCACATGAAGTTTTATGAGAGAGAACAGTTCTCTCGCAACTTTTGGTTGTGTTGGTGAGCACTCTGCACTGATGAAGAGGCTCCATTGCAGCCTTGAAATAGCTATATGTTGTATCTTCTCCAATATTTGTGCTTTATTTACGTTGTTTTTCACTTCAATCATTTTGAGTAGTATTTTTTAAAAATTAAATCCTAAAATCTGTACTTTAGAGCCAGAGTAACGTAAGTCATATAATCTCTACTTTACAGGAGAGAAGAAAAACATTTGCTAGCGCATGCAAAGGATGGGATGCGCGCTCTTTTAACACTGGTAAAAAAATTACAAAGGTTTTTTTTTTTAGAATTACGTCCACATGGCTCGATGCAGAATGTGATTCTGCATACAATGCACCCAAGGGCGTCCATATATTGGGGCAAGTGGGGACTCAAGCCTTCCCCCCCTTAGAAATTAAAACTTTCAGGCTTTTAGTCCTTCTTTCTTTGCAAAAACGTAATAACATTTCTTCTCCAGCCATTAATGAATAAGTTATTAAAAATGTCAAACTTTAATGACTCTAATCTGTACTGAAATCGGTTTTCATGGGGAAAGTACCTGAGCCCTCCTCCATTAAAATTTTGCATATGGGTGCCAATGCAATGCAATAAGGAACGGAAAATCACGATTTTTGCACTTACCTTAGTCCAGCTCTGAAGTGCAGAATTGTCTGTTATATAATTGAAAAGATTGGAACTTTAAATGATTAATTTGATTATTCTTCTGTTGGGAACTCTTATGAACAAAATGACGTCAAAATGTAAAGAAATGAGATCCAAAATTTTACTCAATTGGTTCAAAAATACTAAAAAAAAAACTTAGTCTTATCACAAAGATGGTTCTGACACAACTGATGGGCCTTGGTATTTTATTACTGACAGTAAGAAACTGACTTCATGATTCTGAAAAAAAAAAAAAAACATTTTAATTGAACTGCCACAAATTTGTTGTCTGCCCGGGAATTCGTCAATGAGGCGCTAGAGGCTAACCTTTCTTCGTGAAGTTATAATAAGTTCTACTGTGTGTGTCAATCAGTACCCACAGAAAAGTCTCTTACCATTTCTACAAAAACACAGAGGTTCGGCCTAATTTAACAACTTCATATTACGTAAAATTGGCAAGGGAGTGGATAGAATAAAAAAAAAGATTGTTTCGTCGTCTTTTGATACATTGCAAAAAGGAAGTGTTCATGATCTTTGAAGATTTCTTTTGTCAGGGCGGATTGTTAAAGAAAAGAAAGTCATTCAATGTCAAAATGCTTTATAGGTTAGAGAACAGAACGCGAAACAATGACTCTTCAGAAGAAAGTAGTGTCTACGAAGAGTCATGAAAAAGTAAGGAACGAAAAAATAATAAATAGACAGTCTAAATTTACACGCAACACCCCAGATAAAGCAAATCCTGTTCGACTGAATTGAAAGGAAGAAAAAAAACCCTACCCAGAAATAATGGGGGGAAAGGAAGGTAAAAATCGGTGGCAAGTGGAAAAAGTGACTGTTCATTTCAGAAGAAAACGGCAATAAAAAACAAAAACAACACAAATTCTTTTTTTTTCTTCCATTTCGTCTTTGGCATTGCGCCACCCCCAGTCAACGAACGCCCCTCATGACTAAGCGCTCGAATATGAAAATGATATTCTCTGGAAGAATAACGATCTTGAACACAAAGAAACATTAGCTGGCGATTTCCGTCGCAGCAGAGATATTAATAATTATTCCTCCAGGGCGGGAAATTTCACAATACACCCTTCCCTCTTCTCGAGGACTTCTCTGTGTTGCTAACCCCCCCCCCCCCCCCCAATGGCGTTAAATGTCGTGACTATCTTTCGTTGTAATTACGGAGAAGGTCTTGTCACGTTATCAGGAAGTGGGGGAGGTGGTGGTTTTAAGTAGATAATCGTGAGTAAACATGCCTTTGTCCTTCTTGTCCTTCGAACATCTTAAAGATCCGTTGAATGAACCACAGCTGTAAAACACAGCAGATCGATTTATCCAAAATTTTGTATTCAAAATTTTGAAAAAGTGTCTAAGATCCACATTCTACTTATCGTATTTGAGAAACTGTTGCAACTTTGAAAAACTGTTGTGTTGCAGGAATCTCTTTATGTTGCGTCTCAAAGATCAAGTTCAGTAAAAAGCTATTTCGAGCAAATCGAGCAAACAAAACGAAGTTTCTAAATCCGGCCACTCACGTGTAGTCTCAACTGACAGTTTGAACTGAACAAGTTGAAATCGCACACTGCAGAAGCACTTACTGTGGACGGTTTCAATTGCCTTGTTGAAAATGTATTTTTGTTGAAAATGTGTGACCCCCGGCTTGACACAAATTTAATCGAGAACTATACAATTGAACTTCACACATGACATAATAATCAGTTGAACTTTTAAGTTTAAAAGAAACTGAAATTCATTCGTCTTATTATAAGTACAACGTACAGTAGAGTTTAATTGTGACTGAAATACCTACACACGTAGAAGTTAATCTGTGCAGTGGAACTCTTTAATTCAAGTCCTCAGTTGAAACCGTACCTGTGTGGACAACTTTATGCAAAATTAACTTATCAGATTTTTTCGGGGGGATAGTCAAAATTTATTTTCACATTTGCTTCAAATGTGACTTAATCCCTTTAGCCGGAATTATGAAACAGTTATGTTTATTTGGTAAACAGAGTACTATGTCAAAGAGTATCTGATAAACAAAATTCCAAGATTGTAAGGGGAAAGTTGAGAGTCATAATATGTTCAATATACCGGACATAAAGTTTGAAACCAGTATTTCAGCTAAAAAATCCGTAAACTATCATGCAAAATTCATTGTAAAATGTTCTCTCAACGAATATAAAAATTAATACAGTCGAGTCCGCTTATTGGAATATCGGATAATAGAATATCCCGCTTAATGTAATAAAATTTCAGCGTACGCCACCGTAGATGTGTGTTATTTGTAACCCGGATAATGGAATATCCCGCCTATTAGAATAGTTTTTCGTGGCAAATTGCCTATTCTATTACTCACTCGACTGTATAAGCATTTGAAATGATAAATAAAATCTATATTTAAAAGAAATCACAAGCAAACTTGCCATTCTGACAAAAAACCACTGTTCGACAAACGTACCGATAATAATCTCCCAATCCTTCATTGGGGGGGGGGGGGGAGAGATTGAGAGTCAATCGCAAAACGAGGAATTCTTGCATGCTAAGCAGTGTGTGAGGAGTCAACCATAAAAAAATCAAGTAATGTACTGTTGACCGCGGATTGTATGTAATTTGGCAATCAGTCAAGTGAAGGCGATTCCATCTAAATGAATCCAATAGGGGAGATGAAAAAATAGCGATGGGATTTTGATGCACGCCGTTTCATAATTTCATCAGGGCCTTATTTATTTATTGTCTTTATTGAGGTGAAAATAAGTGGAAACACAATGAGTTTCTATGGAAACAACAAAAAGGAAATATAATGTTTTCATTTCGTTCGGAAATTTAAAAGCAAAATCGTAAACTCCAAATTATGTTGTAAACAAAATAAATCTATTAATTTTTGAGTAAGAACATCGATCGAATATAGTTTGATTTAAAAATTATTGCAGTGAATAAATTGCAACTTTTATAAAACTGAGTAGAAATAATTTAAGGGACAAACGCGCACATCTGTCAGAAAAACTACTATCCCTAAAAGGTAATAGACGCGTCCATTTCCGACTGTAAACCGGATATTAGCCTTTCCTTACAATCCGTGGATAGACAGTAATCAATCATTAAATGATTGGCAGTTGTCCAATGCTTATGTCCAGTACACCCGGTACTAGGTCTGAAGGGTTGAAATTTTATGCCCTGGATTAAAATCAAGATTGAAACGTACACGTAAGTTTTCATCTACGTTCATCTCGTACGCGGATTTGTTCCAGGTGATTCTTCTTCTTTATCTTCTTTACTAATAATAAAGCAGAAAGTCTCTCTGTCCGGAGGATGTCTGTAGGATGTCTCTCTGGATGTCTGTAGGATGTCTGTGACGCGCATAGCGCCTAAACCGTTCGGCCGATTTTCATGAAATTTGGCACAAAGTTAGTATGTAGCATGGGGGTGTGCACCTCGAAGCGATTTTTCGAAAATTCGATGTGGTTCTTTTTTTATTCCAATTTTAAGAAAAAAAAACTATCATAAATTACGAAATTATCGTAACGTGGAACCGTAACATGGGCACAAGCCAATTGGCGAGATACGAAATTATCATAACGTGGAACTGTAACGTCGGTACAAGCCAATTGGCGAGAAAATTCACCATACATTATTTGTAAATATACAAGCGAACCAAAAGACCTTTAATTTTTGTTCTTTACTAATAATAAAGCAGAAAGTCTCTCTGTCCGGAGGATGTCTGTAGGATGTCTCTCTGGATGTCTGTAGGATGTCTGTGACGCGCATAGCGCCTAAACCGTTCGGCCGATTTTCATGAAATTTGGCACAAAGTTAGTATGTAGCATAGGGGTGTGCACCTAGAAGCGATTTTTCGAAAATTCGATGTGGTTCTTTTTTTATTCCAATTTTAAGAAAAAAAAACTATCATAAATTACGAAATTATCGCAAAACGTGGAACCGTAACATGGGCACAAGCCAATTGGCGAGATACGAAATTATCATAACGTGGAACTGTAACGTCGGTACAAGCCAATTGGCGAGAAAATTCACCATACATTATTTGTAAATATACAAGCGAACCAAAAGACCTTTAATTTTTGTATTACGGGCGAAGCCGTGCGGGTGCCACTAGTATAAAATAAAAATACAGATAAATTTTCGCAATATTCGCAGTTTTAATGTGATTCTATGGTTAACTCTCTAAATATGTCCAAATTAAAACCAGATTGAAAACAAAAAAAAAACGCCAAATTCGTCGTCAACTCGGCGAAAAAACTTGGCGACCAAAAGACTGGCGATATATCGCCAAGTGTCCGCCAAATTATTACACCACTTGAGTATACATTGAAATTAACAATGATTTCCCCCCTAAAAGGGGCAAAAGACCCCTTTAGAGACACCCGAATGCAACCAAAAAATAAGGTGCACAACTAGACCCCACTAGGAGTCTACGTACCAAATTTCAACTTTCTAGGACTTACCGTTCTTGAGTTATGCAACATATATCCGCACATACGCACATTCATACATACGTACATACAGACGTCACGAGAAAATTCGTTGTAACTAATTCGGGAATGGTGAAAATGGACATTTCGCGTGTCTGTACGTCCTTAGGCACTTATCCACGTATGGTCGAGTCGAAAAAAACTCAATATTCATTCGGGGGGTGAGTAAAATGGAAATTAAGGTCGATTTTTGTGTGAAAATTTTTTCGCGAATACTTCCTTTTTTGTAAAAGAAAATAAAAACATATCAAAAAAAATAAATAAATAAATAAATGGTTTTCGGATTTTTTTTCCTCAAAATTCTCCAAAAAGACAGAAAAACTACGTATCTAATTTTTCTTACTTCGAGATATATCAGTTCCTGAATACTGAGCAAATTTTCAAAATATAAATAAACACCTAACAGTTACATTAGTTTGTTAGACGATTTTTTTAAACAATTTTTATGAGAACCGTATTTGTGTATAAACATAGGAGTGGTACTTTACAGCAGTAAATATTTTAAACCTTTAATTAAACATTTTTTTAAAATAAATTCCTTAAGTGTCTAGAGTAAGCTTTCACTTCTTCTTTATCTTTATCTTTACTAATAATAAAGCAGAAAGTCTCTCTGTCCGGCGGATGTCTGATGTCTGGATGTCTGTGACGCGCATAGCGCCTAAACCGTTCGGCCGATTTTCATGAAATTTGGCACAAAGTTAGTATGTAGCATGGGGGTGTGCACCTCGAAGCGATTTTTCGAAAATTCGATGTGGTTCTTTTTTTATTCCAATTTTAAGAAAAAAAACTGTCATAAATTACGAAATTATCATAACGTGGAACCGTAACATGGGCACAAGCCAATTGGCGAGATACGAAATTATCATAGCGTGGAACCGTAACGTCGGTACAAGCCAATTGGCGAGAAAATTCACCATACATTATTTGTAAATATACAAGCGAACCAAAAGACCTTTAATTTTTCTATTACGGGCGAAGCCGTGCGGGTGCCACTAGTGTTAAATAAAATATCAGATGTGCTCGCTTCTGTACTATAGTTATTTTAGTTCAAAGCGTCAAGAGTCCGCTCAATGGTTTTCAGCAGTCGCACAGTGTTTTGACTAATACAAGCTAGTTGGACAAAATTCAATTTCAGAATTTATCATTTCATCGCACAAAATTAAAGTGTTCCAAAATTCACATGATTTAATTGTTCAAGATGGATATTATTTATACTGGCAAGTGCTTTTTTCCCCTAATTTAATTACTCTATCTGATGATTAAACAATATTAAAAAAAAATTTGAAGCTAAACGAAGGAGTTTTTGCTCGTTTAAAACCTTTCAAGTGATGGTAATGATTTTACCCATTTGTACCCGGGATAAATTTTCTGTATATAATAGCTGCACTTTTCCCATAATTAATACGGCGTGTTCTAGTCAGCACACTCGAGTACAACATTTTTTTCCCCTCTAGAGTACTTTCTTTCGAGTAGGGATTTCTTTGAAGAATGATTGAAGCACCCAAAGCGCTTTGGGTTAAAAAAAAATATGTTGTACTCGAGTGTGCTGACTAAAATGCGTCTTATTATTAATAGGAAAACTGTAGCTACTATATACAGAAAATTTAGCCGGGTACAAATGGGTACAAGTCATTGCCATCACTTGAAAGTTTCGAAAAATGCAAAAAATCCGTCGTTCATCTTTGAAAAATTTTTCAATAGTGTTTAACTTTCACATAGATTAGTTAAATTGGGAAAAAAAGCACTTACTAGTATAAAAAATATCCATCTCGAACAATAATATCATATGAAATTAGGAACACTTTATTTTTGTGTGATGAAATGATGTCTGGAACTTAACTGATTTACTCAATTACAAACGGATACGTACCTTTGAACTTTATGACTCACGTGACGGAAGGGAGTTAGAAATAAACAAAAGGGTAAGTATAATGTTTTGGTTTATTGTTTGCATTATCCCAATACCAAAGTTAAGAATTTTGAACATGACTTTTGTCCACCTAGCTTGTACTAATCGAAACACTGTGAGTCCGTGTAATTAGCGCAAAAAATGCTCCACTTTTTTAAAATTGTACTTTTAACAATAAATAGTGCCAAAAAAGCGATGTAGCAATAAGATGTTGCAAACATGCCCTCTTGCAAAAATCAAGGCTCTTGAAGTCATTGCGAGTCCTGTGATCTGGCATTTACAGATTTTGGCTTAAAACTGAATCAGTACTACGACTATAAAACTGAAGAGGAAAAAAAAACATTCAAGATTCAACCCCGTGGTATTGATTTGAATAATGAATGCCATGTAATCAATACCAGTGTTAAAGTTTGAACATATTAGCTGCAACTACTAATTAAGAGGCAAAGATAGACACATTGTCGCATGGGCCATCTTGGTCGATTGCGGGGTAAGTTGACCCACGTCCTTTGTTTTTGGCACTGTAGTAGTTAAAGAAATTGACGAACCTTGATCCAAGTTTACATTTTATTTCGGAAAAATGAAGTAATAAGAACTAATATCGTAAATAAAGATATTTTTCATACACCATTGTTTCAAGTTGTCTCACTATAATACACAACTAACCTGCGTCCATCCAAAAAATGTTGCATTGCTCACATTGGATGGTGCGCAATCTGGACTGCAAGCTGGGTGCGGCAGATGCCGCAAACTTGTTTATGATCTTCATAACCGTGTGCTGTTTGGCGTTGTCTTCCTGCATCAAGGAACGCTTTCGGTTCCATCCTTCCAACAAACTCAATCCCAACGAAATAACAAAGTTATGAAAAAAAGAAGAATAAATTTTCAAGTTCATCCGTGAATCTTTTTTCCACAACCTTATAACATGATGTTGCAAATATAGTGGGGGTACGCCTACTTCTGGACCACTCTGTACGAAAGTAGAGAAAGCAACTTCATTTCTTCAAACCGTAAACGCTAACTATTTTCCCTATTTCTGTATAGAAGTGATGAATTTAAATTTTACTTTTTGGTCGCCAAATGTATGCTTATTCCAATATTGAAACTTATGGCGCAATTGATTTTTTGAAGTGTTATTTCATGTAGAAGTTTTGAACAGATATTTTGCATGTTAAAGAACAGAACTGAAATATAATTTAACGATTATTTTGCAGACGATATTCTGTATTAGAAACTGTAACCGTATTTGATTTGGAACTCTAAAATAATTATTGTAGTAGAACGTGTTAAGTAGGTTTTGATACTTCTTTCATAAAAGTTTTTGTATGACTGGAATTCGATCAAATTGCATTTTAAGGAATATTATGCGGCATTTGATTCATCACTGTTCCATTAGTTCAATAGACAGATCACTTCACTGGTAAGTGATATAGGATGATTTTTTTGCTCTAACTTTGTTTCGACATATAGCAGTTTTGAATAGATTTTTTGCTTGTTAAAAAAACAAAACAAATATAATTTAATTATTATTTTGCAGACGATGTTCTGTATTAGAAACTGTAACCGTATTTGATTTGGAACTCTAAAAGAATCATTGTTGCAGAACGAGTTAAGTTGATTTTGATGTTTCTTTCATAAAAGCATAGAAGTTTTTGCGAGACAGAAATTCGATCAAGCTGCATTTTTAAGGAATGCCGTGCGGAATTTGATCCATTATTGTTTCATTAGTTCAATAGGCGAATGATTTCATTGGTAAGTGATGATCTTTTACTTTAACTTTGTAACGAAAATTTTGTTTCTAGATAATTTTTAAAGCTGAATGTAAATATTTAATAAGTAGAATAATCATGAAAGTCCCTTTGAAAACTATCCGTAAGCTTTTGAAAATGTTTCAGACAGCACATTTTGATCTACATTGATTTTTTTTAGAAATCGAGTTGTCCTAAAAATTATAAATCAGAGTTTTTTGTTCAAAAAGAACACGTTTTAGCTGTTGATGTTAGGATGTTATTGATTTTCGTAACTTTATGTCTTAAATACAAAATTGTTCATTAATGTTTACCTCTTTATTAGGAATGCTTTTATTTTTCTATGACTTAAATAGATCTTTCTACTAAACTGCAATTGACGTTGACTTTGTAGTTCGGAACTTAAATAATTGATTTGAAATTACAATCTAATGTGTTAAAAAAAATTCAACCGCAAGACGAACAAGACTAGCTTTTACCGCTAAATTGTTTCTTTTTTCTTTCTTTTTATTTTTGGTATGATTGATGACAAATTGAACCTGAAAACTAAACTTTCATAAAGGACAAGACTCGTAAAAAAGTAAAATACTTATTTATTAATATAAAATAAAAATATTTTGAACATATTTTGTGAAGATAAAGGGTTTTTGCAAACAAATGTTTTTGATATTCTATTAAGTGCTTCAACTGTGTGTTCGTGTTTAGCTATAATTTAGAACTTTGAATCCTTACTATAATTCTATAAATGCGAAAGTGACTTTGTTTGTATGTAATTCTTTCACGCCTGAGCTACAAAACCAATCATTACGAAATTTTTTACACACATTGTCAGGGGTGCTAATAGAACATAAGCTACCTTTCATCAAAAAAAAAATATATATATATATATATTCCAAGATTTTTATTCCAATTTTATAGAAAATCATTGAGTTGCAAGAATTTCATCGAAAAAAGTCATATTTGTTTGGTTTTTGCTGCCTTTTAAAGTCCTTAAAAAGCTGCTTAATATGAACTTTATATGAAGTTAACTAACAACCTCCAATTCTTCATTTAAAGTTGATTTCATATTCTAAAACGATGCTTAAATCTTCATTTTCAAGTATCGTCTGCGATTTCTGGTCACAGAATTGAAATTTAATTCTCAACTTCAGTGCTCGAATACGCTAACTTGCGGTGATTAACAATACTAAAGAAAAAGGTAAAACATTCCATTCCACGTGTTTTCTTTGGGGTAAATTACAGATTTCAGACAGTTTGTGGTGTTATGTAGTTTCAGAAGAATAGAAAAGAAAGCTTCCCACAAACACGATGAAAAATTACTGCCATTTACTAAGGGTCAAAGCAAGTTATAAGTTACGGCATTTGTGTGATTTACCTTTTTCATCCGCCATTAGATAGTGGCTGCAGCGCTCCCTATAGTTTATAGGAGTTGCGAATAAAGTGTAATTTCTGATTTGTAGCAGACGATATTTTCGTGAAGGAAAATAATAAAAAACAAGCGCAAAGATTTTTTTCAAAAGAGGGATATCTTCTTTATTATTATAACATGTTATATACTAATAATAAAGCTGAAAGTCTCTCTGTCCGGAGGATGTCTGGATGTCTGTAGGATATCTGTAGGATGTCTGTGACGCGCATAGCGCCTAGACCGTTCGGCCGATTTTCATGAAACTTGGCACAAAGTTAGTTTGTAGCATGGGGGTGTGCACCTCGAAGCGATTTTTCGAAAATTCGATGTGGTTGTTCTTCTATTTCAATTTTAAGAACAAAATTATTGTAAGATGGACGAGTAAATTACGAAATTATCATAACGTGGAACCGTAACATGGGCACAAGCCAATTGGCGAGATTCGAAATTATCATAACGTGGAACCGCAACATGGGTACAAGCCAATTGGCGAGAAAATTCACCACACATTATTTGTAAATATACAGGCGAACCAAAAGACCTTTTAATTTTTCTATTACGGGCAAAGCCGTGCGGGTACCACTAGTTCTTAATAAAATATCACCTGTTTTCATAGCTATTTGTGGAAAAATGAGTCAAAACTTTTTTATGCAATCAAAAAGAGTAACGAATTTCATTTTCATGTTTTTAAAATATTGACTGAGGTTTCTGTCGGTTTCAATAGATTTTTTTGGAATACAATAGATTGCCAAAATTCCGTTCAGTTGATGAACGTTAGTTAAGAATCTTTTTCGGTCTAAGCATTTAAATATTTTTCTGAAATTTTCAGAAGATAATTCATTACCACATGCGAATTCATCCAACTAGCAATCATCATTCTAACGGTCATATCAATGTGGAAAGATCACGTCTGACTGACGTTTTGGTGACTGTTCACTTGATGGGATTGCGTTAGACTGCCTCGTAAACTCACCACGTGAACGGACCTAAATTTGTCACAAACAAAAGCTTTTCTTCCTTTCTTTTTTTGACTACGCTACGATATAAACAGAACAAGATCTTGTTAGAAGTAACCCATAACAACAAAGAAAAAAAAATAATTTGAATTTTTGGCATCTTGAATTCAAATTATGTTTTTCGCAATCACGAGCGTGTGTGTGTATGTATGCTCGTGTGTGTTTGTGCAGGCGCATGTGTGTGGGTGCGTGCGTGTGTGTGCATGTTGTGTATGCAGTGCTGTGTGTGTACGGGTGTGTGTGTGTGTGTGTAGTCGTTCGTGTGTGTGTATGTATGCATGTGTGTGCATGTTGTGTATGCAGTGCTGTGTGTGTGTACGCGCCATAGGCGTCGGAACCGGGGGAGCTGAGGGAGCTTGAGCTTCCCCTGGAATATTTCAGACCGGCTTAGCTCCCCCGGAAAATTCTTGCACTGCTGCTTTTTGCCGTACATTGTTTATCTCAAACCTGATTTCAAAAATGTGATCGGCCTTTTTTGGGAATTTCTACCCAATGAGCAACAAAAGCAGTGAGCAGACGGAGTGGTCAGTGCACTTGAATTCACCTTCACCTTTTTTCACTGTTTAAACACTCTTGATTGCTGAAAAGCGGGGAAAAGTGGACTCTACTCCGCGGCCTGCGAAAATCAGTACCAGACAGAGGCGTAGCATAACTAAACTTTTTTTTTTTGGGGGGGGGGGGGGGAGGGGGCACCAGAGCCATCACTAAGAAAGGCTTTGCTACCCCCGCCGCCCAGTTTTTCAGAAATGACGTCACCAATTTCATATTAGTTATGAAAAAAAAGCAGAGAGGAAACCTTTACGATCTTAAGAACATGTAATAGAAATGAGAAATGAACAAATAGAATAAAAGTGTCAAAGAGTTTTTCTGCAAAATTTAAAAGCAAATGCAATCTCTGAATATTATTTAGGAACATCCAAGCAAGGTTATGCATTATGATTTACCTCTGAGGAGCGCTGAAACGAACGTTTCGAACATTTTTTAACGAAAAGAAAGTATTCAGTGTTTAGTACAAATCTATGACAAGTGTCGGTCAAGTAAAAAATGAATACGTAAATAAACATAACTTCATAGGGGCTGCCGGCATTTTTAAATTTCTTTTTTTCTTTTCTTTTTTGTAAAAATATCATCATGAAAATAGTGATTAAGTAGAGAAAAATATATGTGCCACCAAAATACATTTTAATTAGAGAAAAAGTTGAAATAGAGTAAGGAGAGATTAAAAAATGTCATGACTAGTCACACCACTACTAGTGTTCTAGTTCTAAGTGTTTAAACACAAAAGGCGAAATTAAACGCAAATTCTATAGCGATGTTCTGGAGACATGACATCCAAAACAAAAGAAAGTGTAAAAACTAAGATAAGTCTAAACTACCAAAAAATTCAAAATGTTATGTTTTTTTTTTTTTTTTTTTTGACGGGGGCCGCAAACTTTTGTATTTCAAACAAAAATATAAGGCTAGAAATTGAAAATTTCATTATGGAAAAATCAAACCACTCAAATAATTTTGAAAATGAATAGCAGCTGAGAGCGAAGACACATTGGCTTGGTTGGATAAAGCAGCGTGCTAATGAGGGAAAGGGTGGGAGTTCAAATCTGGGCCGAAAAATATCGTTTTGATGGGTTTTTGTTTTTCAGCAGAATTTTAATCCAAGTTTCCACTAATATGCAAAATTCTAAGCTGTATATATGTTGTTGTTAAAATCAGGAAACAAAACATTGATTTTAAGAGGGTAAATCGAAGTTTGACTTTGCAGAAGGATAAATTTCAATTTATTTTGCTGCTTTACTACGCATTGCTTTGGTCTATAGCATCTCGAGGTTGCATTGAAATCAGAAAATTCTTCCTTTGAACTCGAATGCTTCGCGTGGGTCAACTAGTCATCTAAAATTGCGTTTCTGGAATTTCACTATCGGAAAATTGCTGAAGACGGATCCCGAACCTCTCCTCCCAGTAACATAGCCAACTATCATCTAAAACTGCGTTTTGACAACTAACTTCGAAAATTTTATTAATGAGCTTCAGCCCCCCCCCCTCCACCTCCGCCAATATAATTTAAAATAATCTTAAATTTCGTTCAAGGTCTTACCTTTCAAATAATTACTGGGGTAAAGCACTCGAAAACTCACCCCTAACATCATTAAAAGTCAAATAAAATTGTTTTTGGAGCTCCAATTTGGAAAATTTTCCTGTCTTCATAACGATATCAAAGATGGCACACAGCTGCGTTTCTTAGATTGTCAATTTTCGACAAATTTCTGGGAGGGGGGCCCCGGATTTCTCCTCTAATTAACATCTCCGAATAATGTCTAAAATTGCGTTTTCAGAACAACAATTTTGAAAAATTTCCAGGAAGAATCCTAAAATACCAACCTCCTTAACGTAATTAGAGAAAAAATATAAAATTTTTCAAGTTTCAATTTCGAAAAATGCCGAGGAAAACGCTCCTAGGCCACTTTTCCATCCTAGCATTAACAAAGATCATCTAGAATACATTTTTAAGACCACACAAATTAGAAAAAACATCCTATTTTTTGTTTTGGGGCTAATTTCTCTATAATTCTGGAACAAAAGATTAAGTGTCTAGCAAGCTGGGAGTGATGAGTCAGTTTGGCATTTAAATATGAATAGCATGAGTGCTCCAGACATAACTAAAAAAGATTGCTAAGGTTGTTTGTACTTGTTCAAATAATTTCAACTTTCCAAAAACTTATCTCATTTTAAGTTATTCTGACCCCTCAGATTATACTTTACGAAGTTACAATTATTCTTGTTTTTTTGCTTTCTAAATTACGTTTTTTTCGTCACTTACAGATATATTTTCATGAAAAATTGTTACTTTTCATCTACTATTGCAGAAAAAAACCCCAACAATATTATTATATTAATATTTTATAGTTTCTATCAAAGACTTTTACAAAAACTTATCTGAACAATATAATATATAACGAACACTTCATTTTAACACATTTTCAACGTTCTGTTTCTCCGCCCTCCTGTTTCATCTATTCGCCTTTTTCTAGTTCTCAGAAAATAAGAAATTCTAAATGCTACGCTGTCGAAGCCTCCCCTTTCCTCCAAAATTATTACAGAGCACCTCAAATTTTGTTTTCAAGGCTCCGATTCCTTAAATTATCGGAAGAGAGTCCCTGCATACCTTGCCATCCAACAACATAGGAGATTATGTAATGTTCCGTTTTTGGGACTTCAATTTAAAAAAATTGCTGAGCCCCTAACGCCAACAAATATGATCCACAGTCGCGTGTTTTAGCGATTACAATTTCGAAAAAATTAACGAGAAGGAACCTCTGAACCTTTTCTGATAACACCATTGAAAAACGCTCTCTAGTAGGACTTCAAGTTTAAAAGTTTCCAAAGTAGAGCCCTAGTACAGTCTTTTCCTCTGACATCATTGAAGGTTGTCTACAATTACGTTTAAGACTTCAAAATCGAAATATTGGGCGGGAGATGTAAATCGATTCGAAAAATCGATCGAGGACAATCCTTCGAGTCATATTTTCACTAAAGTCAACAAATATGGTATACAATCGCGTTTTTAAGGCATTAATTTCGAAAAATTTTCAGGGAAGGTATTCAAAACTTTTCTCCCCTTAACATTACCAAAGATCGCCTAAAAATTCATTTTTAGAACAAGAATTCTGAAAAATTTCCGGGGGAGGATCCCCGAAACTCCTCTATTTCTACGTGCTCATCATCGAGTACTGACTGATCTTCTTTCAAAACCAGAAGTTTTATCACCTCATTCTCTCCACAAACAATTGATACAAGATAAAAAAAAAAGAGATGGAAGCTTCGAAGCTAATTTCATATGTAGAAAAAAAAATTAAAGCCCCCCCCCCACCAATTATTTTAAGGGGCCACTGCTTCTGCCCCTTACATACCAGACACTTCTCATAATGTGTCCCAACTCCCCCTACATCTACAAAGTTCCTACGCCTCTGGTACGCGCGTGTGTGTAGGCGTTCGTGTGTGTGTGTGTATTAGGGTGGGCCGAAATAAGCCGAAAAAACTTATTTTTCGAAATCAATTTTTGGATAGCGCTCAAAAGTTGCGTAGTGAGCTAGTTAGCACCCACAAAAAATTTCTTTGATATTAAAAAATATCTAGCCGACGCTATTTGACACTGAAAAACCGAAAAAAAAAAGAGAAAAATGAATTTTTGTGAAAATTTTTTTTTAAAACTAAATTCCAAATATTTTGCTGGAATGCACCAAAAATGTTATATAATGAGCCAGTTCGAGCCCATAAAATGTTTCATTGATTTTAATGAGCATTTAACCGCTCCTTTCCGACATCAAAAATTGGAGAAAAATGAAAAAATATTGAATTTCTTTAAAAACCAATGTGAAAATTATTTTTTCAAAATTAAATCATAGACTAATTAATTAAATAGCGCCATTAATCATAGTAATTATTATCACGCAATAGTATCATACATTTTCGAGAACTACACATATAGATAATAAAATTTTAAAAAAGAGATCTTCAAATTTGATTTATAATACCTCATGCATAATGAATATTATTTTTTGGAATAATATTGTCCTTGTTATCAAATGATGGAAGTTCTTTCCCAGATTTAAGTTTATCTCGAATGTATCCATCTCGTGCAGTTTCACCACAAACTTTTATTACAGCTTCGGTTATCAGTTTCACACAACGTTTCACAGCTTGCGTGTGACAGGGAAATTTCTCGAAAGTAAACTCTGTAGAATGTTCTTTGCACATTTCTTTTCATTGTTGGTCTTTTAGATGCATTGTAAGAGGTGGCTCTGTTACAACACAGTTTGCCCAATCAACTAAATCAACATAATCAATGGCTTCAAAATTAAATTTATGACGATCAAAAAATCGTACACCATCCGAGCTCTTCGTCTTCTTATTTCTAGAGTTCAGAATGCGCCTAACAGCTAATTCCCGAATGTATTTTCTTGAGTCAAACAACATTGTCAACATTAGATGTTCAGGATGAGCGAAATATGCATTACTTGAGAGAACTTTGAAAATTATCTCCTTAACGTTGTCTGGAAACTGCCTAGCAAGAGAAATCATTTTCCAAAAATGTTGGGCGCGGTATTGGCAGTTCAGTTTCATTTTTATTTCAAACCACATTGGAGCATAAACTAAAATTACATACTTTACAAGCATTGTAAGGTTTTCTGATGGAGTTGGAGTGCCTATATACAAGCGTAACAAACGGTTTGTAGTTGTCAGCCATCGCGCATGACTGACTGAGTTTGCCTGGGCTACTGTCAGCCACGCTTGAAGGACAACTACCATCTTTTACGGCAAGACATATTCTATACAAATATTGTTGTTCAGTACTTAAAGTTTTTATATCTTTCATGTCCAAAACCAGAAGATTGCAGTCAATTTTATCAAATTTGACCACCGGATTTTTTTCACAATCTCTAAGAAGTTGTTCGATAGCTCCAGAATATGAATCTGGCCACTTTGTGCAACCGTCCAATTCCAGTATAAGATGCCTCAGTGGCAACTCATTGTGAACATTGGACACAAAAGAGGACCCCTTTAATTGCATAATTCCCAGTTGTGGAGGTGTCGAATTACAGCATTTCTTGTCGGGGGGTTTTGTCTCTTAAGTGGGTTATAAAGTCGAGAGGAAGAAATGGCTTGAGAAAAAGAAGAATACTTGGGTTCAATTCATTAATCAGTTTAAAGTACTTCAGAGGATTCACATATTTTTAATACTCAAGGGTTCTATTTGTCAAATATATATAAAATAGTTATAAAATAATCTTGGGAATAATAGAAGTAGTTGAGCGCCGTTTATTATCCAGGAGAAACAATTGGAACCGAAGATTAAAAAATTAGCATCTTATGTAACTATTTTTTATTTGAGGGTGTGCATTTTTTTAAAACTGGCGTACAAATGTCACATAAAATTGATTGAATTTTCACTGTTTTTTCTAAGTAACGTATTGCGTAACATTTCAGTACTTACTTATTTCGAAACTACTTTTTTTTTTTCATTTTTCCAATGTTTCAGTTTTAAAGGAGCGTAGCCAAATATTCTACGAAATGTATAAAAGTCTTTGAGGATTTCAACTAATTCACTGACAGATACTTCTAATATTTGCAGAAAGTAGCTTCAAACTTTTATTTTCGCCCCCCCCCCTTTTTTTTTTGAAAAAAAAAATGCATTTTTGCCCTTTTTTTCAGTTTTTCAAGGTCAAATAGCGCCGGCTAAATATTAAACAAATTTAGCGAAATTTTTTATGGGTAATAACGGACCCATATAGCAACTTTTCCGCACTATCCAGAAACAGATTTCCAAAAAAAGTTTTTTCGGCCCACCCTAGTGTGTATATGTTTGTAGGAGTGTGTGTATGTGTGTGTGTAGGTGTGTGTGTGTGTGAGAGTGTAGGTGTGTGAGTTTGTACGTGCGTGTGTGTGTAGGATATGGACGCAACCTGGAGACGGTTTTCGCGATAGGAGCAGCATCGTGAGGAACCGGTCGACGGTGGTGCTGGCAAAGGGGTGGGAAAATAAAATGATAGCACGCCAAAACAGTCAAGTGAGAACAATAAGCAATCGTGATTGCTCAAAAAACAACGTGTTTTGTGTTATCCCCAAATATTTACGTCCTTACTTTCACTTTTCAGTCCAAAGTCCTCCGTACCTACCACTATTTGTGGTTTAACCAGTTGAATGGGACCCTGAAGACAGCTCTGATATTTCGATCCGGACCGGAAACAAAGCAAATTCCTGGTCTAGCATCCCCAGAGGTATCGTTTCAACTGGAACACTATGTGACTACGAGCATATTTAACATCCCCCAGTCACCATTAATGAAGACAGAGGATCTTCGACTATCTTGGATCGAACCCGGGATCCTCCGGTCACAAGTCCGATACCATACCCTCAGCTAATAGGGCTTGTTTTTGCTGAAATTGCAAGGTGAAAACAGATTTAACGGTTATCCAAAAATAATTTTAGAAAATGTATTTAAAATAAAAATAAAAAAAAATGCACCAGAGAGAAAAAAAATCAAAAATTCAGCATTTCACGAGCAAATAAGAGCTTTATTGTTTTAACCAATCAGGTGAAAGTTTGTGAAAATGAGGTGTGACATAGCTATAACGGAAAAGTGCCACCCTTATCAGGGCTTTTGTTAACTTTCATGGTTTACATAAAAGTACAAATTTTTTCCCGCTGAAATTATTTGTCTTTTCACCTTAATACAACAACATATGAAAAATCATAACTTCAAAAAGATTACGATAAATTACGAATTTTGGTTTTGAAAGCATTTTTAAATAGTGTATTCATGTTCGATGTGAGATAAGCTTAACTCAAAGCTGGGATTTTTTCTTTCTTTTTAACAATTCCAAATATTCAACATTTGATTCGGCAATAGCTGATCACTTTTACGTTAAGAATATATTTCAAATAAATGTACCCCAACATTTGTGTGTTAGCTGTTTCATTTTTTTTTTTTTTTAGTTTTTTTTTATGGCAAAAGAGGCATTATAGGCCATGCTATGCCAAACTATAGTTTGCAAGTCGAAAAAGAAGCCAAAAGAAAAAGAGAGAGAGAGAGAGAGAAAGGCACGAAAAAAGCAGAAAAGTACCAAAAATGAAAATTTGCTAGAAAAGGGAAGAACATAAATCTTCTAGAATGTTGAAAAGTTTTGCCGAAAAAAACGCATAATCGAAGTTTTGAATTTTGAATAATAAACCAAATGAATGAACTGAAAAATTAGCTTGATTACCAGAAAAACCGATGTAACAATACAAAGATCGTACGAAAACAAGGAGTTTGCTAGCGTGATATTTGCTTGTTCTCTCATCGTTCAGAGTTACAATTCTTGTAAATTCGTTTAAAAATCCAGCTTCTATCTTCATTAGAATTTTGATTCGAATTGCTATCGGTTCTATTTTTATTCGAATTTGATTTATTGCGTGGATGTCTATTTTCGCTCGAGCTCAATGCTCAAAGAACGTCAAAGACTGAACTAAGTTGGGTGCGAGTAACTTGTTTCGAGTCGGGAAGAAATTCTCTTTTGCGGGATTTTTCATATCTTGCGCACGTAGGATAACATTCCGTACATACTTCTGAAGGTATTATTCTAATGTGATTATAATCTTTTTGGATATGAGCCATAAGTTGGTTTTTGGGCTGAAACAGGGGCACCACCAGCTTTTTCAGCTATGCATTTTTACTTTCTTCTATATCTAATATATAGAAGAAAGTATTGGATTCGTGCAAATTTTCGAATTTCGAATTTTGACGGATTCGAACGTTTTGAGGTGTGCTGAGTCCATTTCGACTATTTTTGGAAAATGTCTGTCTGTCTGTCTGTGTGTGTGTGTATGTATGTATGTGTGTGTGTGTATGTATGTGTGTCACGTCTGTGTGTGACCAGTTTTTTGTGGCCGCTCTACAGCAAAAACTACCGCATGAAATGGAACGAAATTTGGTACACATATGTGCCCGTATGTGAACTTGTGCCCATTGGTTTTTGGCGCGAATTCCTCCAAGGGGGGTGGAGCAATGGGACGTTTTTTGAGTTACGCGTGCTTGCTATTCCTCAGGAAGTAACTGGCGGAATCAAACAAAATTTGGTCCATATGTTGCCATTAACAGGAACAGGTGCTGATTCAATTTTGGTGTCAATAACTCAAACGGGGGTTGAGCTATAGAACGTTTTTTTTGTCGTCAATTGTGACTGCTGTATCTCAAGAAATAATGAACGGAATGAAAGAAAAATTTATCGGCAAGTAGCCCTTAGTGGGTATAAGAGCTGATTTTATTTTGGTGTCAACAGCTAAAAAGGGGGTAGCGCAATTGCCCGTTCTTTTTTTCCATTGTGAGTACCCTATCTCAAGAAGTAATGCTACGTTATGGTTGAAATTTGGAATGTATGTGAATCCATACGTAAACAGGCTTTGGTTCAATTTTGACGCCAATCGCTCCAAGAGGTGTTGATTTTTTTTTTTTTTTTTTTTTTTTTGCGAATAAAAATAGCTTTATTAATGCAACAATAAGAAAGATAAATCGTAATAGATTGTCGTCTGCGTATTTCTCGTGATTTTAATTGTATGGAAATGATAGGAAATATTATCTCAATGATTTAAAATTTTTAACTGTTGCCATCTTATGTTTGTTAACAAATAAAATATTTGTAATTAATTCAAGCAAGGCTTTTAAAATAACTTTCAATTTTCGCTCTTTGCTTTGCTTTTGCAATAATTCAGACATTGGGATGGTCGTCAAGTTTTTGCATGTGTAATTTTGTTTTTGTTGGGAATATTGCTTCCTCGTCAAGCATGGGGAGGGATCAGAAAAAAAAAGAAAAATATAGAAGAAAGTTTCGTGATGGCCACAACATACTAGTTAATGATTATCACGAAACCTCTCTACAGTCAAGTGCCCATACTTGGGACAGTTTTGAATTTTCACCTTCAATGGCATATTAATCATATGTTTTTCATTTGAACGAAGTATTCTATTTTTAGGATAGTCTTCCCTTTACTTATATAGATGTGTAGATATGTCCCTTTAAAAATAAAACAAAAAATGTTCATTGTCACAAGTAGGGCCGTCAAGAAGGGGGGGGGGGGAGGCAAGCCTATGCATTGCATAGGGGCCCGCGAAGTGGGCCTAAGGAAAAGAAAAAAACCTCCCACCACTTTTTTTCTTTCTTTCTTTTTTTCTTTAAAGCTTTTTAGTTTGAAGAAACTCTTTCTCCTAGAGATTACAAGTTTTCAATCTTGCAGGTTCGAAGTGAGAATTTTTTTTGTCCTTATCTTCAAAGCCCTCTATCAACCAAAAATAAATATGATTTTTTTTTTTTGCTTAAATTACAAGTCTAAAAAGAGAAAAAAAAAAAAAAAAAAGCTTATTTCTGAAAGATTGCCAGAACTTTAGTGAGATGGACACAAGGGGTAAAAAATTATATATATATATATATAAAAAAGAGCTTGCATTTTTAGCGTTCGAAACTTAAAACATTGGCAAACGGCTCAGTTTGATGAAATATTTTAAAATATGTATTGATTTGAGTTTTAAGTTCAGTGATACAAAATGAAACTAATTCTAGCGTTGGTTCAAGAGTAAAAACGGTTGCCTAATTTGAGAAAACATTTTGGACGAAGCACTTCTCATCAAATGTCTAAATGGGCGCTGTTATGTCACTCAAGGGTGCCCACGTAGGAGGGTCAGGGCCATTAATTTTGGGGGGGGGGAGGGGGTGCCCTTTCCCTTGGGGGGGGGGGGAGGGGCTTCCCTGTGTCACTGTAATAATTACAGTCAGTGTTGAATTTACCTATAAGTTAAACAAGCTATAGCTTTAGGTGAATTTTCTGAATGATTAGGGTGTTGCTGTCTCATTAGTACCTATTTTTTTAACCGACTTCAAAAAGGAGGCGGTTATCAGTTCATACCGTATATATGTTTTTTTTTTTTTTTTTTTTTTTTTTTTTTTTGTCCACTCACAGCGTCTCACCTAGTGAACCGATTTTGATGATTCTTTTTTTAATGGATAGGGGATGGCTCAACTTAGGTCCCATTACTTTGTTTGACCATATTTGTTCTTTAGAAAAAAAGTTATGAGCAAAAAACAGTAAATTTCATGCACTATTTGAATGAAAATTTATTATAAAAGTTTGGTGCCATATAACAGTAACATTAATAGTAATTGTAATGATAATTTTGAATAAAGTCTTCTCGGAAGCAAGCATCAAGTTTCTTCAGTGTCATTGCTCCATAGTGGAAGCGAGATGATGCAGTAATCAGGATCTGCTTAGCCTTCACAATACTAACAGGTTATGTTTGCCTCAACTATACAGGACTGCATCACAAGCAACTGGTATGCTGTGGAATGCAAGTTAGTTAGGGATATTTAAATGGTTATAATTAAATTAACACATAAATGAATTCCAGAGAGGAACGAAAATAAATTTTTAGTGCCAATCGCTTAAAGTTTAAGGCGTGCTTATAGTTTTTTTTTTAGTATGGAGCATTTTTATGAAAAAAATAAGGTAAAGTTTCGTGATGGTAACTTCTTTCTTATACTGAAATATCTACATTTACACTAAAAAGAATAAAATAAAAAAAAATAGAACCGACTTCAAAATTGCTCTAAAAAGGGAAAAATAATTTTATTCTTTAAACACCATCGATAATACTTTTAAACATAATTTTTGAAGTTGGCGCAAAAACGACAGATGAGATCATTCACAGCCATAACTCAACTACAACTATAAATTCAACCAGGCCTAGTTTCTTCACTACCACATACATTATGCATTGATGACAGCATATTTGAGCAACGATATAAATGTTTCGCTCCTAACTTTGGATGATTTTCTGAAAAAAATATGAACGAAGCATGGTTACACTGGATTTTACTTTTTGTTTTTGCGCCAACTTCAAAAATTATGTTTAAAAATATTATCGATGGTGTTTAAAGAATAAAATTATTTTTCCCTTTTTAGAGCAATTTTGAAGTTGGTTCTATTTTTTTCCAAAATTTTTTTTAAATATTTCCACCATTTCTTTTAAAGTATTTTATGCATTGTTTAATCTAGATAATTTTTCAATTGATTCAGCGTTGTGTTTGTCGGTGGGTAGAAGGGATAGTCAAAACTAAAAGGTCTAAAAATAAAATATGTAACCGAAAATTGATGTGAGCAAGTGATAGACTGTGTCATATCGTTTCTTCTCTCTCGCTCTTCCTCTCTGCCGATAAATATCAACGATTTGTTGAACCAAGGACAGTTTTTCTTTTGCATTGCCTTAATTTGCAAAAGAGTGCATAAGTTTAAAAAATTTCTGTATTTTGTTTTCCTATTTTTGCTGATGTTTTTGTAGTTCGAGTTACCTCTTATAAGACCTCAAAATGCAGAATTTTTTAATGCATTTTTCAAAAACATTTATGGGGGAGAAACCACCGAACCCCCTCAAATTTGAGGCATTCTACCCTCAACTCAAAGGAGGTCCCTGTATAACTCTCCTGAAAACCCTCCTCGTCCAAGGTAAAAAAAAAAAGAAAAAGACAGTATAAAAAACATTTTTACTTCCTTTTACAAAAAAGGAAGTATTGTATTCGCAAAAAGATTTTCACTCAAAAATCGGCCTGAATTTCTATTTTGCTCACCCCCGAATGAATGTTGGATTTTTTTTCGACTCGACCACACGTGGATATATGCCTAGGAACGTACAGACACCCGAAATATCCATTTTGACGATCCCCGAGGTAATTACAACGAGTTTCCTCGTGACGTCTGCATGTACGTATGTATGTGCGTATCTCGCATAACTCAAAAACGGTATGTCCTAGAAAGTTTAAATTTGGTACGTGGACTTCTAGTGGGGTCTAGTTGTGCACCTTCCCGTTTGGTGGCATTCGGGTGTTTCTAAGGGGGTCTTTTGCCCCTTTTTGGAGGGAAATCATTGTTAATTTCGAGGTAAACTCAAGTGGTGTTATAATTTGGCTGACACTTGGCGATATATCGCCAGTCTTTTGGTCGCCAAGGTTTGCCGCCAACTTGGCGACAAATTTTGGCGATTTTTTTTTTTTTAAATTTGGTATCGATTTGGCCATTGTTGGTGATATTTAGAGAGTAAACTATTGAATCACATTAAAATCGCCAATAATGGGAAAATGACATTAAATTGGAGTAAAAGGAAGTCATGTGATGCACACATCAGCTCGTTTAAAAACACATTCATGGCTATATCGCTATATGTGCCAGAGGAAAAGACACATAGTTAAAAAAAGCCTGCTTTGCTACTAATATAACGTTGTCCGAGTTACAAAAAAGGTCCCCCATACTTAAAATAGCCTAGGGCCCCATTAAGTCGAAATCCGGACCTGTATACAAGACTTTCGTTCTAATAACATTACAAAGTTTGGATTAAGAAGAAGCACAGCAAAGCAATTTTAATTCAGAAGAAAAAACTTTCAGTTAAAAAAAAAAACTTTTTATTAGACCTAGACCCATTGACAATATTTAGGATATTTATGTAAAAGCAGAGCGAAGAAAGAGGAGATTCAAGTAAAAAGTTAGGGGCTCTGAAGAAAGTTGCATAGGGGACCATAAATCCTGTCGACGGCCCTGGTCCCAAGTTAGGGACCCGCTTTACATATTTCTCAATTTAGTTTTTTTCACTCCACTCTAATGTGTATGTTTTGCCCCACAAGGGTACAGTAAATCTTTCGAAATTCACATAATGTCAGCCCCGCTTAATCGGGTAACGGATAAACGAATACCCCGCTTATACGAATAAAATCTGCCGGAACCAAATATTTTCCCATGCATGCAATGTTAAAGATCCCCGCTTAATCGAATAGTTTCCCGGATAATCGAATCATACTGATGAGTTTTCGCGAATATTTTTGCTGCGAAAATTTTTGAATGAATTTGGTACAAACAATAACTGACATAAAAATACAAAGTAGTATTTTTTTCCAACAACGAGTAAGAAAAACAACATTCATATTCCATCAAAACATTTCCTATATTCTACCAAATTTCTTTTGTCTTTACCATATTATAAAATAAAAAAAAAAGTATTCGATAATTATATTAAATAACACAAAGAAATAAATACACATTTTAAACGATAATAAATTCATAAATATTAAATGTAAAACACGGTACACTAGGAGGAAAAAAAGGGGGAGTCCGAAAGTGTTCCCCGAAGACATAGAGCAAGTAATTCACTATTAAGGACTTTTTCAAAAAAGAATGTACTTAAAAAAGGTACGAAAACAGATTTCATAACTCAAGTTTTAAGTATAATTTTCATACGTACTTGTAATATACATACTAATTGTTTACTATTTGTTCCTTAACTTACTTCATAAAACGTTTGGCCAATATAACTTTATTTATTTCCTTTATATAGTTATTGATTCATTATTATAGGGTCATTCCACGGTATTTTTGACATTTATGTAGAGTCCGTAACGTGACCTTTTTCGCCATAACTTTTTAATTTACTGTTTGATTAGCATATTATTTTATTTTGATCTTTTCCTACCAACACACCAGCTCAAATTAAAATAATTTGCAAAGCAAACGGTAAATTAAAAAGTTATGGCAAAAAAGGTCACGTTACGGACTCTACATAATGTCAAAAATACCGTGGAATGACCCTATAACGTTTTAAGACAAATGTTGTCAATTTAGAAAGGTAAAGAAAATTAATCGAAAATTTTTTTCTGGAACCGACGATATTCGATTTAGTGGGGTCGACAGTAGCAGAAAACGCGGATCCCACCAAAAACATTCTGTAAAAAACTAGCCAAGTCTCGATGGAGCTGTTTGTTTATCTCTAAAAAGTAATGAAATCTAAACAAAGTCATGACAAGTCGAAGGTTCCTTACTGCGATTTCTTTATTGTTATAATTAATGTTGTGTGACTTGGCCGTTAAGCATTCTTTATACGTTAGTGGGTACAAGTCAATTTTGTTTACACGTTTTCCAAGTGGAAATTTTCCATCGTCAATGGGTAGCGGTTCTGGCGACAGATTGGTGCAATCGTGTCATGGAGCACCTGTTTTTGTACCCTTGTGTATACTCTTTAACGGCTAAGTCACACAACATTAATTATAACAATAAAGAAATCGCAGTAAGGAACCTTCGACTTGTCATGACTTTGTTTAGATTTCATTACTTTTTAGAGATAAACAAACAGCTCCATCGAGACTTGGCTAGTTTTTTACAGAATGTTTTTGGTGGGATTTCACTTCTTTTTGTAGAAACATTTAATTTGTGTGATGTTCGAGTAGACTAAAGTTAGGCTAGATTAAATTAGAAGATGTGTCCCACTACGCTGGACTTTCGCAATGACAGTCGATTTTTTGATGTACCAAGAGTAGAAGGGGGCATTACCATATCTAATACAGCTGAGGGTTCTTCATTAGATACTTCAGACTTTCGATTTTTGACATCAAATGAAGCGGCCCACCAAGTTGAATATTTTTTGTAAAGGCGGTTAGCCTAGTTTTTATAGTTTTCCCTTTATGTAGTCATCAAACCCTAACTCTGTACCAAATTTCACCTCTCTGAGTTTATGGGAAGTACTAGTTCTATTTTGATGATCACGAGTGAGTGAGTGTCATAAATGCGAAACTTTGCTTTCGCTTAACTTCGGAACTAAATGACCTACAGACTTGAAATTTCGGATTTCCAGTGTGTGATTATAGCTTACTGGATGACGAAAATTTCTGCGTTCTGGTCTCATCAGAAGGTTCTCAAATAGGGGCCTGAAAATGCGACGAAATGGTTCCAGTAAAGATGGTACGGCAGTGTTTGCTTCGCGCTCGACTTGGCTGGGGCACTGCCGTGCCCCTCGATAGTAAAGGAAAGAAACACAGCCGACACTGGACGCTTAGTAAGGTGTGAATGGCGGCTTCTTTTGAATTACAGTCGAGCTCGCTTAGTGGAATAGCCAATTTTCTACGAAGAACTATTCCAATAAGCGGGATATTTCATTAAACGGATTAAAATAACAGACATCAACGGTTTGGTACATTGAAAATGTATTACATAAAGCGGAATATTCTTTTATCCGATACTCTAATAAGCGGGCTGACTAGTTTTTTTTCTAAAATTCACGGTTGAAATTAACTGGGACCGAAAGCAATCCGGCTAAGTAAAAATCCGGATAATCCCGGTAATATAGGTAATAAGTAAAGCACATTCGTAAATAATTCGACTTATCTTTTATTACAGTAAAAAACGATGCTTTGTAACAAAATCATTCAATTTTGTTACTCGCAAACACTTTAATTTATACATGAAATACACCGCCAGCTCAGTCATTTCCAGCCCAGGACTGCAGTTTCGTGCTTATTAGCACTCATCAGCTCGGCATAGGAAAGTGACTGAGCTGGAGATGGAAAAACCTCTTGAGGAAGCCCAGAGTGCCAAACAAACTGGTAGCTAATATAGAATTAGCTCAGGTACTTAGGTGTAACTTACTGAATATACTTTAATTTATAGTTCAACTGCTGCGGTGTCGGCCTGACGCTCCAAATGTGACATGTTTTTTAATGACTATAATTTATTATACACGACCTATATGCATGAGTTGTACACTTAATCAAAATAAAGAGCGAATATTTGACGCATATCTATAGCTCCGTTCTGGCTATCGTAATTTAGAATTATTATTCAAGTGAGAATACATTCTTTTAAAACTTGACACATTTATTCCGCATAAACCTTAGATCCGGATAAAAAATTCGGAGGAAGTATCTACTTCAAAGGTATTTTTTGCGAGCTTTCGGATGAGATTGAAATCAAGACAACCGGATAATTATTTTGGGTAGAAAGAGCCATTGTCGGGACCTAAAATTAAAACTCGAACGGTTCGGTACTATTTTGATGTTCGAAATCCCCCCACGTTCCTTCTTTGTTGCCCGAGTACCTCCCTGCCGAAATTGGTCAATATCCGACATAAACTGTGGATTTGTATAGGAAACATACGCACATACTCATACGCACATACTCAACATATTCTCTGTTTTATTTATGTGGGTCATTCTTCAAAAAGTGTAACTTTTTCTGTCACGCGCCTTTTACAGAAAAAACTTTAAAGAACAATTCATTGAACAATACTTTTTAATTTTATCAAAAATATATCTATTTAAACCTGCCAACATTTTTTTAACAACAATTTTTATTTTAGTATATTTTTGGTTCACAACATGTGAATTCGGACCTCCGTGGCATGTCACACACCTTGTGTGACTGTTTATGTTGCTTAATAACTTGTTTAACTAAAAGTATATGCTTATTTATTGTTCCTTTCACAAGTGTCTCAAATACTAATTGTTTAAGAACATTTAATTTTTTAATATTGTGTTTTAGCTCGTTTTTTTAGGTTAAGTAGTCATGTCACACGAAAAACTCACCTCCGTCACCTAAACACAAAATGTCATTCCTCACTAACACGTGGCAGTAATGACATCACATTTTATTTTCCATGATACAAGGGAACAGCCACCTTGTTTATTTTCAGCCATAGTTGAAGATTGTTGTCGAAAAACAAGAAGATTTTGCTTTAAAAACTTAGTGTGGTTATTATGATTTCTCACCTCCGTGAACTTGAATTTCAGGGATGTCAATTAATGTAAAAAAAGTAGTGAACATGTTTTCATATATGAAATACACCGCCAGCTCAGTCAGTTCAGCCGAGGACTGCAGTTTCGTGCTTATTAGCACTCATCAGCCCGGCATAGGACTAACTGAGCTGGAGGTGGAAAACCTCTTAAGGAAGCCAAGAGTGCCAAACAAACTGGTAGCTAACATAGAATCAGCACTGACCAGACGAGTGACCGAAACAATGGTTCGGTTCAACTCGAAGATTGCAGGCAAGGCATGGTATGTTCAGTAAATTATCGCCCTATAGCCAGGGCTAAGGCAGAAATACATGAAATACACCGCCAGCTCAGTCAGTTCTCAGTTCAGTTATTTCATGTATTTCTACCTTAGCCCTGGCTATAGGGCGGTAACTTACTGAATATACCTGCCTTGCCTGCAATATTCGAGTTGAACCGAACCATTGTTTCGGTCACTCGTCTGGTCAGTGCTGATTCTATGTTAGCTACCAGTTTGTTTGGCACTCTTGGCTTCCTTAAGAGGTTTTCCACCTCCAGCTCAGTTAGTCCTATGCCGGGCTGATGAGTGCTAATAAGCACGAAACTGCAGTCCTCGGCTGGAACTGACTGAGCTGGCGGTGTATTTCATGTATTTCTGCCTTAGCCCTGGCTATAGGGCGGTAACTTACTGAATATGTTTTCATATGCTTAACATGTGCAGATTGTAGCAACGAAGAAAAAAAAGAAGTTTTACATGAAAAATGTATCTATTAGGCCTATATTAAGGGAAAGATCCTCACTTCCGTGACAGGCCTTATCAATGTCATTATTTCTGAGGTCAAAATAACTGCTGGAGGGGAAATACATCAATAATAGACATTCTAAAAAATTATAAATTGCCAGTATATCCTCAAATTTACTAAATACTATTTTTTACATAACTACTAATTAAGCCGTACTTTAATTAAGAGGGCTTAATATTATATTCCCACAAATCATTAAAATAGCTGATTGTTTGCACCAATTAACAAAATTACTACTTTGATATTAAATTGGCCTCGATTTTTAAATATTAAAAGTTTTTTTATTTTTTTTTTATTTTCGTGAACAAGGCATTTTTAATTTTTTTTTAATGAGTAAATAATTGGAGCTTAGTTGGGCGATTGTTTATGGTTACTTCTTAGTAGGTACCACTTTCATGTAAAAATGAAAAAAAAAATATTTCGAAATTGAAAAATATTTGCGTTCAAAAGTTACGTTTTCTGGAGAATGACCCATATAGATTCTTTCTTTGCTGTAGTAGATTTTTCCGTTGCGTCCTGGTGAGAGATCTTCAATTCCTTCAATGCATACTTTCCTAAAATATTTCTCAATCGGAAACGAAGACATTTATTTTGTGTTCCTTCTCCGCAGAAGAGAGCGTCGGTTTATTTTGCTTTTCAAACATTTTAGACAAGCACCTCTCATCGTAAAAGAGTTTATTGTATTGACAGACACCAGAACTGTGCGTTTTAAACTTGAAGGACGGAACATTCCTGCCTGGAAAACTAAACTTCTTTATCTGTGATTAGTCGAGGAATTAACAAATATTTCGGAGTCGAGTAGGTATCTCAGTAAAGCAACTAGAAATCTACGCGTTATACATTTAAGTACTAGGGATATTAAGTACTCAAACAGTGCAATTCCTTTTCTGATTTTGTGATTATAATTGAAACTACTGACTTATTTTTATCAATTCCATGTGCACTTAATATTTAAGAAGGAATCCGTGTTCAATTTTAAATCGAATAACTTATAAATTCTTTAACAGAAATTTAGAATATTTTGTATGCGTATGTATTGCACTTTTGAAAGAGTTTTGCTTCTCGAACAACTCGAAATTTTTCAAACTGTAAATTCTCATCTTTCAAAACATGGATAGGAATTACTCAGACATACCTACTGAGATTTTTTTCGAAAGAACACATTGAGATATTGAATTGACTATTTTATGGTTATTTTCGATCAGATAAAAATTAACTGTACGTGCGAAAATCTAAGCTTGTTATCTAAAAAACGTCTTTTATTAATTTTAAGCGATTAAGTTTTTTTTTATGATGAAACAGTGGGGTCGTTTCCAAAATTTTAAAAGTATTTTTTCTGAAAGATCATGTTTAAAAATACAGGATCTGACCATCTTTTAAATAATTTGATCAAGTTTAATATTTTTAAAAAATTACTTAAACCGGTGCGCTTTTATTGTTTATGTTTCCGTCGTGTGTCATCACAAATGATAACATGCCATTTAGTGTTGCCATTCACGGAAAAAAAATATTTAATTCGCATCTTTACTCACGTGTATTGGCAACGATAGGGCTGATAGCAAGCGTAGAGCGCAATATTTAATTCGCTTCTTGATTATCATAACATGGAAACGTGGTAGAAAGATGCGCCGAGTTGCATCATTTGTGACGTCATAAAGACCGCGCCTTGTTTTCAAAATCGGACATTTAAAAAAATTAATTAAAAAATAACTAATGGGAAAATGAAAGTATTTTCTGGGTCCATGTTATTTTTTTTTTACTCATTCTATCAATTTCAGTAACTAAAAGTAGTACTTTTGACTGAAGAAAACAACTCCATTGTATTTTCTGTCGTCGTTTGGTGCTTTTAAAGCATGGCCGATGCCGATAATCACCTGTTAAAAATCGTGATACTTTATATCTATTTTTAATTCATTTTTTTCCTAATTAATCAGCTTTGAATTTCGATATGAGGAATCTTTGTTATTAACTTTAAATTTTATTTCTGTTTTAAAAGCAAGTTGCCTTGACCTCTGCCATTAGAAATATAAAATTTCAAACAGTAAAGTGAACGAATCCTACTTGCTACATTAAAAGTTGTCCATTCAAAAACACTGGACGTCGCAATAAAATTGCTATTTTTAAAAGAATCGTGTTTTTGATTTGTTTACGGTTTAGGGAATAACTGACCAATGCACTTATCAAAATTTTTGATCCCTCTCCCCTTTGTCACGAAGTTTTACACTTCACCATACCCCCTCTCCCCATTACCACATGTCACACTGTTTTCATGAACGATCTTATTAAAAAAAGGCTTGATGTCTCTCGTCATTTATTTCTTTCCCCTTGTCACGGGGGCGGGGGGGGGGGCACTTCATTCGCAGTCAGCTCCTTGCAAATAGACATTTCTCTACTCTTTTTTTTTTTTTTACGAATGAAGTACTGTTGAATTGAAATAAATATATTTATCGCCGCGGCATTGGTGCCAACACTGGATAAAGTTCGCCAATTTCACCATTTTGGAAGTCTTCATGAATGAAATGATACCACGAAACTCCTTTAATACGTAAAACTTCTGTACAAACAATATTCTTTGTAAAAGTAGGCATGACTATTGCCGTTAGAAATATAAAATTTTCAACAGATAAATGAACGAATTCTACTCGCGGCAACATATAATTGTCCTTGCAAAAGCACTGGAAGTCGTAATAATACGCAAATTTTGTCAAAAGTTTCACCTTGAGATCTGTTTGTAGTGATAGCATATGCAGGTATTATTGGGAACTGTGTATTTTTTTTTCTTTTTTTCAGAAGGTGATTTTATTGAAATTGAAAGTCCTCCCTCACTCCGGAAAATGATCTATTTAAATATTAAAATCGAAAAACCTAATTAAAATGAAAATATTTTAAATGCCCGTAGTTACCCAAAAAGCCTGAATAATAAAAACAAATGCAAGAATTTCATTTCTTTACGCTCAAGCAAGAAATGGAAACACCACAATATTATCCAGCAATTTCTTCATGCTAACTATGTCGCGTGAAAAAGCAAATAAGAATGAATTTTCACTAACTTTTAATTGCTTCTAGCTCATTTTCTAGTCATCTTAGCGGTTTTCCATTTTCGCGACGTAAAACCGGGTAGAACGTGTTTCAAAGTATTTTTCGCGAGCTTTCCAACCATACCAAGCTCGAAGCATTAAAATGCATTTTTCGTGTGGAAAAAGCGGTTTAAAAATGAATTAAAACTTAATGTTTCACGCTTCCAACAATGAATTTCAACAATAGAAAAGAGATAAAATTAAAATTTTTGAGTTTCGCTAACAAAAAAAAAAAAAAAACTTATAACTTTTTTTCTAGTAGATTTAGGTTATTGGACCTTGGGCGCCCTGACAATTTCTTCGTTAGGAGTATTTTTTTAAAGATCTTTCCAACCATATAAAATTCGAAAAAAAAATGGACTATCCGTTCGCGTAGAAAGGGCCATTTAGGACGAAAATGCGTTTTTAATTAATGTCTCCTTTAATTAGCGTTCGATTTCAAAAATATTTATTGATGACACTAAAACTTGGCAAGAGCTACGGAACAAAAAAAAAAGAATGAAGGAAATCGGTTCACAAACACAATAGAAATCGGTACCGAAAGAAAAAGACTAGTCTTTTAATATACAGTGGCTCCCAAAAGTCTTCGTACACCTACGACTTTCAACGAAATAGGCCTCAATCCATTGGTTAGAATTAATATTTCGGAATAGGTATTTAATTATAAGATCTATGATCATTTTTTAACAAAACTACATAAAAAGTTTTTAAAAAATATTAAAACTTAATTTTTAAAAAATTGAAAACCAAAAAGTGCCGGAAATTTTATCTCACAAAAGTCTTCGTACACTTTACAAAATGTCTATATATTATTGAATAATCTAACTTTTGATTAAGTTATTAATTAGCAGAACATCATGCAGCATTCATAACACCTTTTAAACGTCTAGGAATAAATTTTATTCTTTTTCTTTCTTTTTTTTTACGTAATTTCTGAGTAAGAGTTCAACCACACTTCGAGTCTTACTGTTTCTAGCTCTATTTTCGTTTTAAAGCCCTATTTTCGTAATCTAGCCTCCATATATCTCTAAATACATTACATTCAGTTCAAATCTGGAGATTGAGGGGTTTTTTTTCTAAACTTTAGGACAATTTTCGAGGCACTAGACGCATACATTGGATACCGTGTGCTTCTTATCGTTACCTTGATAAAAAACAAAGTTGTTTCCAATAAACAAATTTTTGGCTAATAATTAAAATTGGTTTTTAAAATATTTAATGGAACAGCATGATTCACTATTTCATCAAAAATTTCCAAACTACCAAGTCCTAATGCTGATATGCACCCTCACACTAGAACACCTCCACCATCCTGATTAACTGATCCAACTAAGTTCTTAAGATTAAGTTCCTAATTTTTTCTTCTACTTACAATTATACAACAATTTAAACAAAAATGTTGAATTAATTTTTATCTGTAAGTAAGGCGTAATTATAAAACGTTTTGAGCTTATTTATCATTGATTTTGCGGCGAAAAGCGTAAGCTTTTTGCTTTTCGCACGGCCAAGAAAATTTCTGCAGGAAGAGGTCCCGTGTAATCCAGCAATTCAGAGAACTTGGCGAACAATTTTAGGCGAAAATTAAATTAAAAAATTTTCATTCAACTCTGCAGAAACTTTTACAGCACTCAAATGTATACTTTTCATAATTTTTTTAACTGTAAATCTCCGATCACGCTTTGTTAACTTTGCTTGTTGACCTTTTCTTGCCTTGTTTTCGATCCGATTCCTTTCTTTAAATCATTTCATCAAGAACTTTACTATAGAATGAAATAAATTAACTAGTTTAGAGACATTTCAAACCAATTTACCGCTACTGTGAGGAAAAAATTCAACTTTCGAATGGTGTTCGTGGTTTTTTACGAATACCAGCCATTTTAAAGTAATAAGCCCAATATTAAGGAATAAATAAACGAAAAATTAAAGCCAAATGACAGTTAAGGGTCAACACAATGCAAAAGTAATAAAAAAAACGACATATGATAATTTTAATCATGAATTTATTCGAAAATATTTGAGTGTACGATGACTTTTGTGGCATGTTATTTCTCTGTCTCTTAGTCTAATATTCGCTCTTTCCTTTGCTTTTCCTAGGACATTTCGATAATTTGGAAATCCGCAACTCTAGCGCTCGAACACGCTACCTTGCGGTTATTTGCAAAATTAAAGAAAAAGGTAAAACATTGCGTTTCACGTGTGTGTTGAGGTAAACATAGGCAGTTTGTTATGAGTATTTATTAACGCATACTCGCATTCGATGTGCCTAAATTGCTTTCATCAACAGAAATTGTTTTGTCCCTAAATGGTATTCTCGAGCTTCTCAAAGTTAGTTTCAATTCCCCCTCCCCCTAAAAAGTGAGTTGATTGTCATAAATAGCGAAAGTGTAAACAGAAGAAAAATCTGGATAAACAAACTTCGCATTGGCATGAAAGTAACAACAAATATGCTCGAGTGTTCGAAGCATTTTTCTTTCTTTTTTTTTGGAAGAGGATAACATTTTACCAGGTAACATTTTTTTATTGTTTTATGTGTACTTGTATACGCATGTTTTTTTTTTTTTTTTTTTTTTTTTTTTTAACTTAAAGCTCAATTTGATAACATTAGCTGAAGAATTAGGCTTTCATCTCCGCCTTATTAAAAAATAATTAATTTAACTAACATTATTTCACTACCGCATTTTGTTGTAATGGACAGTATGCAAAAAATATTCTTGAAAATAAAATGAAAACTGTTTAACCGAGAAAGAACGTTTAGAATTTGAACAAACAAAAACAAAAGCTGAGAATTTTAATCGCTAAAATATTGCGCCAACTGTACTTTTATTGTTTACATTATCAGCTTAACAGTTTCACCAAAAAATTGTTTAGGTTTATAGTTTTAGTATTGTACAAGGAAAGAGCCCTTGGCGAGATTTCGCTTGCCATTTTTTCATGAGTGGATAAGAGCAATAGGAAAATGGAAGATTACAGAATTCGAAAAACTTAATGGAAGATCAATAAAAAAAGAAAACTACCACCAGAAATCCGTGTGAATTTTATTGATGATTTGCATAACATGAAAGAATTAAATTATTTAATCGAGAAATTAGAAACTTACGGAACAGAAAAATTAATTTACTGATTCGGCAGTTTGAGAAATAACTCAGCTACAAATGTAAAACAATTACGCGCTTGCCAAAAAAAAAAAAAAAATCATCTTCCTCTTTTGATAATCAATAGTATTGTCATATAATTAGATTATCTAGAATTAAATTTTGGTCTTATCAGTCTTATGGCCACAATGAATATTTAGTTCCATCAAGAATTGATAAATATTGAATTCAACATAGTGGAAATGGCTGCTTCAGAACAACGAACTACGTGATTTGCATTAATTTCTAATGTTTAGTAATGCTTCTTGATTTCTCATTTCTTTTTACGTGGGCCAGAATATCCAAAGTACTTAAAAAAACATAATTTAAAAGGAATAAAACAAAAAAATCATACTACAAACAGAAATTACTGGACTTATTAGCATTTTATACGCTACAGCATGCGTTTGTTTTACCTTTTTCATCCGCAATTAGACGGTGACTGCAGTGCCCCCTATAGTTTATTGGAGTTGCGAATTGGGACGGTCGTCAAGTTTTTGCATACTTAATTTCATTTTTGTTGGAAATATTGCCACCTCGTCAAGCATGAGGACGGATCCCCTTTTCCTGATTCTAGCAGGTTACAGGGCTCATCCATTCTTTGAAATACTATTTACATGTTAATGTTAGAAATGCGACAAGCTTAGCGACATTTGGCAAATTTGGTGCCAAAAATTAGTTTTCAAAAATGATGCCAACTTGGCGATATCACTCAAATTTCTCGCCAATCCCATTACATAATGTTGAAATGGTTCATAACAGGTAAAGTCAGCAAAAAGGTAAAGTTTAAAGAATTACTGTATTTTTAAGCAAAAAAAAAAAAAATGGAATAAACGCGAAATTTAGCCTGATTAAGACGTAAAAGTAATTACTATTTACAAAATTTGTAACAATACGCTAGATCCAATAATTCATAATGTGTATATAAAAGACAGCTTCGAGATGGCCACAACATACTACAGTGGTCTGCCGCTTTTATGAATCAAGTTTTTCCTTAACAGTTTTGATTCCATAAAGCGGCTGATTCAATAATGCGGCTAGTTCAATAAAGCTAGATTTTGTTCTGTTTTTGAGGATTTGATTCATTAAAGCGGCTGATTCAATTAACCGCTGATTCAATTAACCGGCATCCACTGAGTTACATTTGTTATGCCCTCACTTCTCTATTTTTTGAAGTAAAATAAAATAAAATACTGCATGTAAACTTTAAAAAAAATCACACACTAATTCATTCTTTAAGAAAATTTGAATGAGATTAGCACACAGCCGTTTAATTCAGTTATTTGAAACAAATAAAAGGAATAGCTTGATATCTTAGCTAAGAAAAGATGTGGCTGATAACCAAATTAAGTACATTTTAGGCAGCGAGAAGCATAGGGATGTAAGTGGCAAAATTAAAAACTTGGAGATAACCAGTACACTGGTAGGTGAAGCTCTCCTCTGTCTTGGGGCAAGAGATGGTACTGGTAGCTCTGGTAAGTGCTGCTATACAGCATGATTCTAAACTACCTAGGAACTTATTTTTCCACGCGTTTTACTCAAAACTTGAAAATGGCCTCTTACATCCCTTTGCTTCTCACTACCATCAATTGAAAAGAAAAAAAAGTTGCTTTACTCTTTTGGTAAGTTATTTTTGAGAAAAGTCGCATCTCTTTCTCAAGCAAAAACAAACTAGTATGTTGTGGCCATCACGAAACTTTCTTCTATATCTTTCTAATAATTCTAATCCCTCCCCATGCTTAACGAGGAAGCAATATTCCCAACAAAAACAAAATTACACACGGCATAACTTGACGACCATCCCCAATTCCTGATTTATCTCAAAAGCAAAGCAAAGAATGAAAATTATTTTAAAACCCTTGCTTAAAATAATTACAAACATTTATTTGTTAACAAACACAAGGTGCAACAGTTAAAAATTTTAAATCATTGAGAAAATATTTCCGATAATTTCCATGCAATTAAAATCACGAGATAAACGCAGACGACAGTCTATTACGATTTATCTTTCTTATTGTTGCAATTATAAAGCTATTTTTATTCACACAAATAAAAAATAAATAAATAAATCAGCCCCCCATGGAGCGATGGCGCCAAAATTGAACCAATTGAACCGCCTGTTTACATATGGATTCATATTTATTCCAAATTTCATCCAGAACGTAGCATTTCTTCTTGAGATATGGCATTCACAATGGAAAAAAAAGAACGTTCGATTGCGCTACCCCCTTTTCAGTTGCTGACGCCAAAATGGAATCATTTCTTATACCCTCTAAGGGCTACTTGTCGATAAATTTTTGTTTGATTACATTCATTATTTCTTGAGATACAGCAGTCACAACTGACGACAAAAAACGTTCTAATAGCTCAACCCCCGTTTGAGCTATTGACACCAAAATTGAACCAGGACCTGTACCTGATAGGGGCACCATATGGACCAAATTTTGTTTGATTCCGCCAGTTACTTCTTGGGGAATAGCAGTCACGTAAAACTCAAAAAAACGTCCCATTGCTCCACCCCCCCCTTGGAGGAATTCGCGCCAAAAACCAATGGGCACAAGTTCACATAGGGGCACATACGTGTACCGAATTTCGTTCGATTTCATGCTTTAGTTTTTGCTGCAGATCGGAAACAAAAAACTGGTCACACACATACGTGACACACACGAATATACACACACAGAGACATACATTTTCCAAAAATTGTCGAAATGGGACTCAGCACACCTCAAAACGTTCAAGTCCTTCGAAATTCGAAAATTTGCACGAATCCAATACGTTCTTCTATATATTGGATATAGAAGAAAGTAAAAATGAAGTTTGTTTTGTTTGATTGAAAAAAATTCATTCATAAGAAAAGCCCCAGTTAATTCGGAAATTCGTTTATTTTTTAAGTCTCTTTCCTTCTTTATTTCCTGCTATTTTTGTAAAATGATTACCTGAATGCAACTGAATTTTTTGTGACGTTAAATGAGTGTACTTTAAAATAATTTGATGTTTTGCAACGCATTTGTTTTCATTTAAGACAAGAGAAACATCTGTGGTAGTAAATAGTTGAAGTAAAATCATCTAAAATATAGGAAATTCTAGTTTGATTCAGTGCCATAGGAGCATCCAATGCTTTTACTTTTAGCCATATATTCTCTGAGCCTGCTTCAGAAGATTAATAGAAAGAAAAAAAAAAAGCAGTGTTTGAATGAGAAGAATGAATTATGCATATTCTTATCGCGTTTTCTTAAAAAAGACGTAAAATGTGGATTAAAATTGATGTATTGTAAAATGTTCAAAAAATGCATTTTTAAATTTTTTTTTTCTGAAACGTCCAATTACACTAGTCAACACCAAAAATACATCTGGCTCAAAATGGCTATTTCCGAAATATTTTGCCTCGTTAAACACGAAAATCACCATAAAAAGTTGAGATTTAGCTCTGGTTTTTAAGATACAGGGCCAACTAGGATAATGAATTCTCACTAATGCTCTTTTTTCCTGGCAGATAGAAGCACAGCCTATACATTTCACTGTCCTCTAAACTTCGACCCTATGTTGGGATAAAAAATCACACGACATGAAAACCGAAATGGACTACAAGAAGTTTAAATTCTGGGAAGGGAAATGCCCAAAATCAGCCAAATTTGGAGTTTTAGGTAGATCCACCCATTTCTGCATCCACCCATGCTGATTCTGCTGGGAATAATGAAGAACTTCGTGAAAGCTGTGAGCAAAGACAATTTTCCAATACCTTAGAAGGAAATTTCCAAGATATTATTGGAGCTAAGGTTAAGGATAGAATTTTTAACGGCCCTTCAAGTACGCGCAATTATGAAAACTAGTGTTTTTGAAAAAAAAAAAAAAAAAAAAAAGAAGAAAAAATGGTGAGAAGAAAAACAACCCAGGCAGCCTTTAATGGTATATTACAAGTACTTCTAAGCAGCAGAGAAGATGAGAACTAAAAGCAGTCGGTTAAACAATCCCTGCGAAAGTTCTGTAACCATTGATGGATGATGTGTCTATGAAACTCTATTTTGTTCACTTCTTCTAGGAATTTTTGTTTGAAAATTAAAGTTATGAGCAGTGAGCATGAGGACAGGTTTCACCATGATATCTTTACAACGGAACGCAGATATCAGGGTCATTGGACTGAGTTAATGCTCACCAAATGCTGCTGAACTATTACAAGAGATGGTCCTTCTTGGACGTACAAAAAGCAGGGTTGGGTTTTGGACTGTCCAAAACTGATTTAGGACAGGACATGTGGTTTTTACCGTCCAAAACTGTCTAAAACTGTCCAAAAGTGTCCGAAACTGTCTTAAACTGTCCCAAAACTATGCTAAAGCTAAAGGGATGTAATCTAATCAACTTGTATTTACTGCAATATTCGCAATGTATAAATATAGATATTAATGAGGTTTAATTAATGGTATTTAATAATATTTTTCCCAAAAATGTTCATTTAAAAATATTTTACTTGAAAAAATCGCTAATAGCTATTATGTAAAAACATCCTTATGTAACAGTTGGTAGAGTTATGAAAGGAAATTCACAACACTATCAAGACAACTAATGTCAGTTCCATTTATAACACAAAGGAATGTTATTAAATGTGCAATATTTAGGTACAAAAAAAATATTTTTTTAAAAATGGTTTTTGCAAATAAGTTTTACATGATGTTAACACAAAAATTATTTTTTAAATCATAGATTAAAGAACAAGAAATTGATGACTAACACTTATGTTATAGAACTTGTGCTAGTCCTTTTTTAGTTCATATTTTTAATATAATACATTCTGTAACTACAAAAAATTTGTAATTTATTGCATTTAAGTCGATTAATTGCACTATATTTTTAAATCTTTTTTTTTTGCACACATGCATAAATGTCGAAAAATTTGGTTTATAAAAAAAAAAAAAACTGCTGCATACAAATTGAAATTTTCAATGAAGAATTTAATTTTTACTTAACTATATTAAAATCAGCTGCATGAATAAGTTACATATAGTATATTTATACTTGGATGTTCACATTGAATAAATATATTTAACAGTCAAAAAAATAATTTTGACACATTTTACTCTGTTTTTGATATTTTCTCACAAAATATAGTTTCTCAAAAAATAGTTTTGGACAAAGGGTTTTGAACAGGATGGTAAAAACCTTGCCAAACCTGCTTTCATTTGCACACATGTGTAAACATAGGGAAATTTGGTTATTATTATCAAAATAAATAAACTCATGCATGCAAATTGAAATTTTAATAAATAATTCAACTTTTATGTAGCTAGATTAAAATGATCTGCATAAATAAGTTGATATGTTATCATTGAATTAATGTTCAATATAAAACGTTACTTTGATACATTTTATTCTGTTTTTGATGTTTTCTCACAGAATACATTTTTTTCTAAAAATAGAGTTTTGGACACTTTCGGACAGTTTTGGACATAAGGGTTTTTTACCGTGGTTTTTACCGTAGTGTCCAAAACCTTGCCAAACCTGACAAAAAACAATCGAAAATGAAGCGTTTACATCAATAAGCCAAAAGCAACCACAGCTTTCCAAAAAAAAAAAAAAAGCATTATTTAATAAAACAGGACCTATTTAATAACATTTATTGCATAGGTTTTTTTTATTTAATTTTAACATTACCTTTAGATCAATGTGTGGTTACTGTGCATCTTTCTTCAGCGGGCTTTTATGTATCTTGAAAACAGGAGCTAATAAAAAAAATCCACTACCATATTCGATTTTCTCGACCCGAAATTAGTAGGAATTGACTATTTAAAACCAGGATGCAGACAAAAAGTTCATTTTTGTTCCTATTCAGAGTCACAACTGACTACAACTGTATTTATGTCGAGGACTGCATACTAAGTGCCTTGCCTCCATTATTTTATATACCGATAGATGGCAGCACCATCACCGGATCTAACAGTTAATGAGAATTTAGAACTAGTCCAGGAGCTAATAGCTACCTGGTGCTAGCATCCCCAGAGGAATCGTTTCACTTGGAGGACATTGAGACCACGAGCATATTTAACGTCGCCCAGTCCCCTTTAATGACGACTGTGGGTCTTCGACCATCGAGGTTCGAACCCAGGACCCTCCGGCCCCGAGTCCGGCACTCTACCGATCGGGCTACCACGGCCCTTCATTTTTGTTGACTAGTGTTATTTTTAAAGCACTTTTTTGCGTTGAGGTGTATTGAACTCATTAGCTTACAAAATAGTCATAAGCATAAAAATGTCTGTATACAATGCACTGATTTAAAAAAAAAATATTTAATTTCTTAAACGTAGAGAAGAAACTACTCATACTCTAATAACCTTGAAAAAATTTCACGTACCCGAGCTCGTTGAAACGGCTTTTTTTTTGACAAAATTTCAATTTTTTAATGAATACATTGGATTAATCATTTTCTTAGCTTTACATAACTGAAATTTTTTTTTCCTCAACGGAGGAAAATATTGGTTTTTGTATGTATGATAGTAATATGAGAACGTTGAAACTTGAAATGTATTTTTCTCCAAATGATTTTTTTTTGCAAAATTTTCTCTGTTCAAATATATAACTGAAAATAGTATTATCCACTTTTTATGAAATTTTGCAAAATGTCTCTATACTGGGTGTCAGAAAATATCCCAAAATGTTAATGATTTTAATTACTTCTGGCCTGCTGTTAAAATACTGATGTTGAACATTTTCTAGAAATCTTACTAAAAGGGGCTTCTATAATCTCTAAAAAAACTATATTTTTAACATATCTCCTAAATGTTTGGTATATTCAGTGGGAGAGAGATGAAAAGCTATAGGGGGGGGGGGGGTGGTACTTTAAATATAAATATTAAAAAAAAAAACAGAATTTTTGAATGTTGTGAACATTTTCTTTTACATTCTATATAAGTTATTACAATTTATAATAAATACTACGGACGAATTAAAAAAAAAATTTCCAGCTAATTATGAATTTTTGCTAAAACTTCATCAAAAATGTAATTTTGCAATGCTTCTGCATAGTTTTTTCTTTTTCTAAAAAAGTGATTCCGAACGTGTTAGGGTACCTTAATATTCTTTGATGTTCTAGATAGAAGGTTTTTGATAATTGTTTACATCTGTCTGTGCAACAGCATTTCCCAGCAGTAAACTATTTCTCAACCAGAAACAAAATTTTTGAGTCTACTGCTATTTTCTAAGTGGGCCACGAAGCTAGAATTGAAGTGGATCAGAGCGTGCCCAGGGGGGGGGGGGGGAGAGAACGAAAGGACACGTGTTGGCCCGAGCCTGAAGGGGGCCCAAGATTTTCAAAAAGAGGGGGGGGGGGGAATCTATGCTGGACGTTAGGATAAACATTATGGCGGGCGGGGGGTGGGGGTCCGTAAAAGTCATTTGTGACGGGCCCCAAAATTTCTGTGCACGCCCCTGAAGTGGAGTAATGACTTCGTTTGGATCATCAAGGACATTTTTAGTCCGGTTAATCAACAAGCGGTACTTAACATTTTTCGTTAAAAGTAAGTGGCATGCAGCATTTAGTACTTTATTTTGTGACTGGGAATCGAGACTAAACATTTTGGGTAAAACAGAAAACTTTTAAGCTAAGATTGGATTTTTTTTTCTTATTGCTTGGTCTGCAGTAACTGTTCGTCGATTCATTGCTCTAGTAGTTTTTATAGCTCAGTGATGCAAGCAGTATAGTTTTATTTAAAATATCTTTTTTTGATTATTTGTGGAGTGTGAAAAAAACGGAAAATAAACTTAAATTCACATTTAAGTAAAGGCTAAACTGGTTTTCGTATACACAATCTTAATTTTTATTTTTTAATTCATATCTTTAGTGTATGATATGACGCATTATTCGTAATGCTAAACAATCAATATTATGTAATGTGAAGTCTGTAACTGGTAATACAGAATACAAAATCCTAGAATGTTAGGATGTAATAAACTTGGCAGTTGTAAAATCGCACATCTCCCCGAAGATCAAGAACATCTTTACCGTGGTAGTTCGTTGAGTCATTGCATTACGTCTTTCAATACCAACGACGGATTCATTCAAGTTCACTGAATGTTTAAAACCATTCCACATGATTGTCTCTGAACACATTTTATATTTTTGCAAATCACTTTGCAAAGGGAACTTATAAAGAAGCGTTGGGGTCATAAACCCTCTTTCGGTTCGCTCGTTATCTTCTTCGCCAATTCCACCACAAGTTCCTTGAAGATCATGGCGTCGACATTCTGCCCGAGCATGTAAATCAGGAACCAGTCTCCAAAGGATCCCTTCCGCACGAGCGTGTGCAGGTTCTCCATGTGGGCGAACCTGTACCGCATGCCGAGGACGTAGACGCGAACAGGTGGACATGCGAAAAGAACGGCGTGAAAAATGAGCACGAAACCCGACATGACGGACAGGATGATGAACCAAAACCACAAGAAGATATAGATCTTCTCGTTGATGATGTTGAGGGGCATGAGGCAGAGCGCGTCGTGCCTCTCCAGGACAGCCGAGGGTCCGTACTTATGGAACCGGCACTTGGTCACTCGGGGGAAGATCCGTATCATGGGGTCGATCCGGTCCTCCGGGTCTGTGTTCATGAAATGAATCATCTCTAGTCCGTAGTTAATGAACTCGCCGTCGAAGAAGCGGTTGAGGAGGAAGAGCTGCCCGATGACGTTGCAGAACGCTAGCACCTCGCAGATGAGGTATCGGCCAGCGTACCAATCGTGGGTCTTCCAGCTGGACGTGAGGTAATCGACGAGGAGTTTTTTCTTTTGTTTCTTCTCCGCCTCGCCCAAAAGGCCAATGTCCAAATCCATCATGAGGGCCTGGATCTTGCCCCCTTCCCACATCCGCCAGAGCCACCGCGGCGCGTAGAAGAGGGTGGCCTGGAAGAACAACATGAAGCACACCCACTGGTAGTACTTGTGGTAGCGGAACATCGTCTCATCTTGCGTAGAATCTATGCCCGGATGAGGAATGTCTTTGCCCACCTGCAAAAGAAAAGAAATGTTGGAAGATCATTCATATTTTCATTCTAAAACAGTCACCAATAATAATACAGGTGACTCGTTATGTAAGGACTCAGTGTCATAACGATCCAAGAAGTTATAAGGACTTTTGAAAAAGAACTATTTGACTTAAGTTTGAAATGATCTCATCACCCATAATCGATGTAACGACCAAGTGAAAAACGAATCAACATAGAGATGTGACGTCTGAACCATAACGCATCGGGATTGCTCCATTCTGAAAACTCGGGAAGTTGTCTTGTATTTGAGGAGTAGTTTATCAAAAGGGAACATATCCACTCGTTAGAAAAAATCATTTCATGACATTTTCTAAATCTTTCAGATGACATTTATCAAATCATTTACTCTCAAGAAGTCCAAACGTGGAAAATCCTATTTTATTTAAGGTTAAAGTGTGGCTCTTTGATCGAAAGGTAACAAATCCGTCCTCTGCACGTTTTATTTTGAACCAAACGCTACATATCCTGAAAGAATCTGTAGTACAAAGACGTTTAGATCCAAAGGAACACATGTCCAAAATCCTCCAATTTTAATCCGCTACTTTTAGGTTCATGTACTTCGAACCTAAAAGTAAGATAAGAACCTGCGATAAGAGAATATGAGAAGGTGAAATATTAAAGTTTTGGTGAAATTGGAATTCTCAACATTCAGGTTTTCGTCCAAAAGGGCACATATCCAAAATTAAGATGGCGATATCTCCTTGTTTTCTTTACTCATACATTCCTAACTCTGGGCCATGATTTGCTGTGCTATCGTGCTCAATTCTGTACCCAGAGAAGTTGATAAAACTATTTCGCTCTTGCCCTAACTCGTTTTTCTTAACTCCTGAACATTTT